>NC_141700.1:500461335-500953835 GCF_964263255.1 Lissotriton vulgaris
ATAGCGTTTGAGGTTGTTCTGCCAAATAGAATTCTGCCGAACATTCCTTCAAATAATTCCAACAGGAACAGTTTTCACCTAAAGCTGTGGCATAAGACTAGTGATGCATTGAAGTTTACCACTTAAAATATGACGAGCCTTCCAATGAACAGACCAGTGTCAGGGGATGAGACAACAGTTTGCAAGGTGATCATGCATGATTTCAAATTTCAGATACGATGACGATGGAGAGAATCCAGTTTTGAAGCGCCCACCAGCTGTAAACCCGTGACTCTACTACAGGAAAATGGAAGTGGCTCGTGTGAAGGGCCCGCCTCTACTGAGAAGACGAACAGTGTTAAACAGCTAGGGTTGGCGAAGGAGATTGCTCTAAGCCCGTCGTGCTGCAGAATGTTCACTGGAGGACGAGAATAATTAACTTGTAATCTGGATGGTAGCAGTATACATATTTGGACCGAGCGGCTGCCAGGAAATAAAAGCCACACATGGACTTTTTCCTTTAAAGGCATTTTTGTAAACTGGTCGCCAGCTAATCCAAAAGAGACGATTCTGCCAAGATCTACATGGGAGGACGTAACCAGCGAAACAAAGCAGTAAGGGTGTATTATGGGAACTGTGGTTCGATTGACACAGTTAACTAATCAGCAATGCAAACGCAGTGTCAGGACACAGGTATGATGGAATTATTTAATTGCCACGGAACTTTCCGAATGTGACTGCCAAGTACTCATGGACACTGCGCCCTGTATAATAAATTAGGAATACTAGACTGCCACTTTAAGTTACAACTGCTGGTTACAAGTCCCTCCTCAATGTCTAAAAGTCACGTTTTTATTTAAAAAGCCAACGAACCCATCCTGTGCAGAAGCTGCATATGATTAAGCCTGTTGTAGGTGAAACGCGTCATGCTATGCTGTCCCCAGTAAAGTTTTTAAACCAGCACGATGGAGTGGTCGTTTGTGGGTTATCAAGGGTAACTTACGTTTGGTGATTGATATATATATATATATATATATATATATATATATATATATATATATATATATATATATATATATATATATATATATATATATATTATATATATATATATATATATATATATATATATATATATATATATATATATTGCCACAGCTTCTTCTTTCCACATTTAAGCAGATCAAAGGACACGGCACAGCAACAGATGGTTTTAGCGTTCTTTTATTTACACACCAGTGCAAAAGTAACGTGCATCAAAAAGGACGGTCTACGCGTTTCGGCTCCTGCCTTCCACTGGACCATAGAGTCCCTAGGTCTAGACCTTGTTTAAATAGTGTGAAAAGTGTAAGTACCCTCTACCATTTCCATGGTCATCTAGACCAACCCACCCAGCAATGTATATACATGGCCAGTACATGTTTAAAGGTATATACACTAATATATACAATTAACGTAAAGTACTCTAATGGTGATCCAGAACTATACATTCAAAATAAAGTATTTACACTGTTGTTCTGTTCCATTTTACATATTAGTGTTCAAAATTAATGTGAAGTACCATTAATCAACCGAGCCGATAATTATAAATAAAGTATTAACAACAATTATTTACAGTCAGATCCGTCTAAGCATTTATGGTATTAAGTCATACCTTTTCAGTGAATTACTCAAAATGAGGACTAAATTAGATCAGGGTAAGTGATGGCCTGAAATCATATGACAATCCATTCGCAAAACTTACGAGGGAACACGTTTTTGAGTTTTTAAAGGTTGGGAAATTGCTGCGATAATCTAAATAAAGTATCATATGAACATAGAAAAAAAGTCTAAGTAATGCATAATGTCATTCTCTAGGTATAACACAACCTCTCATCTATAGTTACATGCATTATTTCGACAATTCCTCCCCATGCAGCTACCCAAAATTATTGTGAAGTATCACTCTTCATTAAGTTCCTCATCGTATCCCAATGTTGTCATATATTCTATGAGTCACTTTGCCCCACAATTCCTATCCTCTAGTTACGATTATAGGATCTTTTAAGTCAATCGGTTCTGGTTCCATACAATTCACAACATGCACATATTCCAGCTTCAATTAGATGGTATATACAGGATTCCCTTAGTTTACTACACTTTCAAATGACAGCATCATTCTTTTGTTTTTGTTTTTTGGTCAGATCACAAATGTACATACAGTTCGGCATCCAAGTTATGACCAAACGGTGCCTCAGTCCCCATGTTCAGTATCATTCGTGACTCTAAGCGTCTCAACAGTTGTAGTTGGTCGCCACCCCGTTCCGGGAGTTTGCACAGTTTGATTCCCGAATATCTCAGGAGGGAGGTGTCACTCTGGTGATGTTGGGCAAAATGTGTGGCCATTGGGTAGCACGGGTCCTTGTTTTTTATCGCCCTTAGGTGTTGCAATATTCTTAACTTAAGTTTGTTTATAGTGCTCCCAATGTAGTATTTGCCGCAAGGACATTGAAGCCGATAAACCACACATTTGGACTCGCATGTAATATGGTCATGTATGGTTTCTTTTCTGCCATTCTGTAGTATATAGTGTTTGATGTTTTCCCCATGCTCACAGGCCTTACATTTGTGGCATTTCCAGAAGCCAGGTGTTGTCAGCCATTTCTGTTTTCTCTCCTTACGTAGTTCTAAATGACTTTGTGTCAATATGTCCCTTAAGGAGGAGGTCTTCCTGTATGTTACACTTGGATTTGCTGTCAGGCTCTCACTCAGAGTTTTATCCAGACGAAGAATTGGCCAATGTTTTTTGTAGGCTTTCTTCATTTGTATGCTTTGGTTGTCATACTCAACAATCAGTCTGGTTGTTCCACTGCTCTGGTCTGTTTCATGTTCTTGATCTCTCTTGAGTTTCTTATTCTTAGGGGTTAGTAGTTCTTCTCTTCTTTTTAGATGCATGCGACTTTTTGCGGTGGTGATCACTTCAATCGGGTATCCTCTTTCGAGGAATCTGAGGCTCATGTTCTCTATTTCTTTATTCAGGTCGTCTTCCTCAGAACAATTCCTTTTTGCCCTTACCATCTGTCCATAAGGGATACTCCATTTTAATCTAGTTGGATGTCCACTGTTAGCATGTAAAATGCTATTGCATGCTGTTGCTTTCTGTGGATTTTGGAGCAAAGTTTATTGTTCATAATGAATATTTCCACATCAAGAAATATCAGAGAATGGGAGCTAGTCGTGGATGTAAATTTCAGACTGTATCGGTTTTTATTCAAGGTTTCAGTGAATCTTTTCAGTGAGTTCTCATCTCCGTCCCAAATGACGAACAAGTCGTCAATGAAACGACACCACAATTTAATTTTCGGCCCATCCGGATTTTCTTGATCTCTCTTGATCACCTCAGTCTCCCAAGCCCCCATCAAGATGTTCGCATAAGTGGGTGCAAATGATGTTCCCATTGCTGTCCCCTGTTTCTAGAGGTATGTATTTCTCAGAAACAGGAACGCATTATGCGTCAGGCAGTATTGGAGCATCTCCAGTAGCATACTTGAATGTTCTAGAAAATTCACAGATCGTGCCTTAAGGGTTTCTTTCACAGCCTCAATGCCATCCTCATGGCGTATTGAGGTGTATAGCGATGTGACATCGAGTGTTGCCATTTGATAGGTTGACTTCCATTCACATGTTGATATTCTCTGCAAAAAATCCATTGTGTCCCTTAGAAAAGATGGTAGATTGGTCACATAGTGCATCAGAAAAATGTCAATGAATCTTGAGGTGGATTCTAGTAGAGACCCTATTGAACTCACGATGGGCCTCCCTGGTGGATGATCTAGTGACTTGTGGATTTTTGGTAGAAAATATATAGTGGCCATAATCGGGTTGTTTGTTTTCAAGTAGTTGTACTCATCGAAGTCTAAGAGACCCCTATCTTTCCAGGTTAACAACTTTGAATGATATTCATTTGTCCATATTTCTAATGGATTTGCACTCAGCTTTTCATAGTGTTCCTGGATGAGGAGTTGTCGGTTTGCTTCCTCAATATAATCCGCAACATTTTGAATAACCAGGTTACCCCCCTTGTCAGAGGATTTTATGATTATAGACACATCATTTTTTAAGTCCATCATTGCGTTTTGTTCTTCCAGAGAAAGATTTTGTTTTCCACTTTGTCCATTTCTTGTGGATTTGTCCGAGATTTTCATTATTTCCTCCACCATAAGTTCTTGAAATAAATCGACTTTATTGCCAGGAGGAAGTTGTGGACAGAATTTAGAGGCTCTTTTCAATCCACTGTTTCCACCTATGTTGGTAGGTAGGCCAATGCTTTCACAGAAATTAATTTCCATTTCAGAGGTGATTGTATTGTCCCTTTGGCTGTTGGAGGGGGTTTCTTTGATAGATGTTAAAGTTATCATGGCAGTTAGATCCCTCTGTGTAACTGCTGTAGTTTTGTTTGTTTCAGAGGCACATGTTCTCTTGTTATTATTATGTCGAGTTTTTTCAGCAAAGTGTTTTTTAAGTTTCACCTTCCTGCAAAATTTGTAGAGGTCAATGTGAGCATTTGGTACATTCATAGTCTTTGTCGGGCAAAAGGAGAGACCTTTATTTAAGAGTTTTAGATGGCTGTCCGATAGTTGTTTATTCGATAGGTTTACCACTATATTGGGCACGGACAGTTGTTTCTTCACCTTTATTTTGGCTTTCCTTTGCCTCGCTTTGGTTTTGCTTCTTTTTCCACCCCTTCTGGTTTTTGGTTTGTCGGGGGTTTCTTTGGTGGACGTTGTTCCCTTCCCCAAGTATTGGCTTTGCCTCTTCCTCTTTGTCGCGTTATCATGTGCGCTAATTTGATCTCCCCCTGAAAATCCAAAGGGAGTACATTCAGTTCTCCTTCAACTGAGCTCACCTCGGAGCTGTCTACCTCTTCCGCGGGATCAGTAGATCTGTCCATGTTTTTATCCATGGCAACATGGCTCCTAAGTGTATCATATTTTCTGGCGAAGGTGTAAATTCGGCCATTCATATAATCCAATCTGTCTCTCATGAACTTATTGGCATTCCTTTTTTCTACCTCCATCTCATGTTTCGCTACCTTCTTTTCCATATTTTCCAATGCTTCTTTGCTCTCTTCTGATGTAGGGATATCTGCGAGTTCTGCTTCCAGAGCCACTATTGTGTTCAGAATCTTTTCAAGTTTTCTCTCCGCATGAATGATTAGGGTCCTCATTAATTTGTAAGAGCATTCATTAGTATCTATTTGCCATAATTTTATCAGGTCGGTATCCAGGTCATTCAAAGTTGGCATTATCAGAATCCTCAGTCCTCGAGGTACTCTTTTGAATTCAATATATTTCTCTAGTGATGTTTTCTCCCACCACTTATTCACTTCCTGGATTCGCTGATACTGTAGTTCTCGTATAATATTGGCAATTGTTCTCTCCTTGGTTTTCTCTCCCCCATCTTTTTTGGCATCCAAGGATGTTGTCGGTGAGTTATCATCATTCAGAAGCTCACTCGCCCTTTGCTGGCGATTTCTTGTTTTGTCTGCCATGTTTTTAACTTTTGCTGGGTTGGGTTATTAATTATCTTCTACTTGATACACTGCTACACTTTGTTTGGTGTGTTAAGTGTTCGTATTTAGATTGGGGTAACCCGCTTCTCTGATCCCAGAGCTTAGCCGGACCCAATTCCACGCTTCTGTTGCTTTCCTGTGAGACACCTTTGTGCTCACACGTTAATTCCAAAAATGCTGCTCTGTCCCTTTAAGGATAGTCTGAACTCGTCGATCTCGCCGATGACGTCGTGCTTCAGTTTCCTTGCAGGGCAAATCGCTAAAGTTTTCCCAATCACTCGGGGATTTCAGCCAGGTTGTACGTTTTTAGAACTGGTGAGTGGTATTGCGTGTATTATCAGATTCCGTTCCCCTTATCACACGCCAAGCTTTTCACACCACACCAGGGCTTCCCTCGCCGGGGCTCGTTGAGCCGAGGGGCGATCGCCTCTCACCCCACCCGAACACAGCCTCCGCTGCGCTACAAAGTTAGGCGGTCTGACAAGCACCACGACGATTCACTCACCCCAGCTCCGGTCGCCTCCGTACTATCCCGCTGGCGTTTTAGCGTTTCTTCCACTGCGAATCTCCCCGCAGCAGTCCTTCACGGGCCACCTGGCTCCGCAGCAGAGGCGTCGGCCGTTTTTCCCCAAATTACAATCAGCTGGATTCCGATCTCCAGATCAGTCACGGCCGCTTCACCTCGTCTTGGAGTGCCTGTGTTGCGCGTCCCAGCTCACACGCTCAATATTGCCACAGCTTCGTCTTTCCACATTTAAGCAGATCAAAGGACACGGCACAGCAACAGATGGTTTTAGCGTTCTTTTATTTACACACCAGTGCAAAAGTAACGTGCATCAAAAAGGACGGTCTACGCGTTTCGGCTCCTGCCTTCCACTGGACCATAGAGTCCCTAGGTCTAGACCTTGTTTAAGTAGTGTGAAAAGTGTAAGTACCCTCTACCATTTCCATGGTCATCTAGACCAACCCACCCAGCAATGTATATACATGGCCAGTACATGTTTAAAGGTATATACACTAATATATACAATTAACGTAAAGTACTCTAATGGTGATCCAGAACTATACATTCAAAATAAAGTATTTACACTGTTGTTCTGTTCCATTTTACATATTAGTGTTCAAGACTAGTGATGCATTGAAGTTTACCACTTAAAATATGACAAGCCTTCCAATGAACAGACCAGTGTCAGGAGATGAGACAACAGTTTGCAAGGTGATCATGCATGATTTCAAATTTCAGATAAAAAATATATATATATATAGGAGCTACTGTCATTTGACAAAGAGTCAAGGGACTCGAAACGCGTTATGCCTGAAACTTTTAACTTGAATAAAATCATTTGGAAGAGTATTGCTGGTGTGGCCTGGATTGCGTCGCAGAAGCAGCGCGTGAGGTTGTTTGCATATATATATATATATATACATATATATATATATATATATATATATATATATATATATATATATATATTTGTTCAGCAGAAAACTCCTTCTGGACCCCAGGTGACCCGTGGAAGGTGGCGTACGTGTCGGCGGAGTGAAGCCGACTCGAATCAATTCCAAAAGGCACAAAGTCAATAAAGTACGCTCTCAGGGCAGAAACAGGCAAACACCGATGGTTTCTTTAGTGCTGTTTATTCCACAACGCGTTTCGCCGTGAAGACGGCTTGATCACGTGGAAAACAAATTGCAAAGCCATTGGTTATATCTATTAACATCATAGACATAGAAACGAGACTAAACATAAGTACGTATATGGTTAGACTCTAAGTGCATTTCACGTAATGAATACAACATGTATGCCCTCAAAACGATATTTATCACGTAGTATGCAACATCCCCAAAATTGTAGGAAACAAAATTCATGTGCAAAAAACAATTTATAAGTATATGCTTCCTCAACATGATAGTAAACAAAATTGTAAACAAGATGTCATTGTATGGATTAACTCGTGGAATGTACCACAGAATCCTGATGTGCTGGAAACACGGCGTTCCTAAATTAGGGAGCGTATCATATCTACTAAGTGATGTGTCACCAGAGAATGAGCCACGAAGTCAGAAAGTGGTAGTGACACCGGGATTGACTCCCAAGGACGGGGAGTAAAGGGTTGGACCTAGATCACGTCTACATCGCGTCATCATAGTACATACAGTATTCGCAAGTGCTCAAATAAAGTGTAAATTTCTACCATACAGTCTTTGCAAACCATGCAGTGTCTTTGTGCTCAAAAGAGGTGGAGAAGGGGAGTGGTCCCGTGAGGTGAAGTGCCAGTGGAGTGGGCCCCTTCTCGCGTGTTCCTAAAAGAACAAAACAAATATGTAAATTAATGCAAGTTTAAAATCAGATGAAATACATTTCCTATACCTATGTTGTTTGTACATAGGACTGAACACAAGCATAAGGTATGGAGGAAATATGAGTTAACTACCAGCATGAAAGACAAACATGAACTGACATCAGCTATGGTAAATTAAGAATCTTTAAGGTGTACTGCTAGTTCCTCATCCTGGTTGAGGCCTCCCGGATCCTTGCACTGGAAGTCTATGATTAATCTTGACTCCCTCTGTCGCAATTTAAGAATCCTGTTGCCCCCTCTAGGATTTTTGGGTACCTGTTCCAAAATTGTGTAGCTAAGGTATTTAGTATTGGAAAAGTGTTGTTCCTTAAAGTGCCTTGCCACAGGGTATTTGGGATCAAAATTTGTGATTGCTCTGGTATGTTCCAGGATCCGTTTCTTCGCCATGCATGTGGTGCTGCCTATGTACCACTTACCACACGGGCACACTATTGCATAAACGACAAAGGTAGAGCTACATGTGAGGAAGGACTTGATTTTCTTATTTATGCCATTGTAGGTGACTTCCTTGCATGATTTACTGTTGGCACAAGCCTTACAGTGGCCACATGGAAAAAAGCCATCTAGACCTTGTACATTGGCAGGGGGGTATGTGGTGATATCACTATGAACTAGCAAGTCCCTAATACTCTTCCCCCGTCTGTATGTTATGCTGGGTCTCTTGGGTAACTCTTTGCCAATGATATTGTCTGCTTTGAGTATATCCCAATTTTTAGTTATGACCTTTTTGATTGCTTGGGAGTCACTGCTATACGTGAGGATGAGTTTGTGGAATAAACAGCACTAAAGAAACCATCGGTGTTTGCCTGTTTCTGCCCTGAGAGCGTACTTTATTGACTTTGTGCCTTTTGGAATTGATTCGAGTCGGCTTCACTCCGCCGACACGTACGCCACCTTCCACGGGTCACCTGGGGTCCAGAAGGAGTTTTCTGCTGAACAAATTGTTACGGAGGATCCCGCCCTGACCGGCCATTGTGATTGTGACGGGGAACAGCTTGGAAAGAAGGAAGTGCACGTCCGCCGAACGTTACAACATAGGTATAGGAAATGTATTTCATCTGATTTTAAACTTGCATTAATTTACATATTTGTTTTGTTCTTTTAGGAACACGCGAGAAGGGGCCCACTCCACTGGCACTTCACCTCACGGGACCACTCCCCTTCTCCACCTCTTTTGAGCACAAAGACACTGCATGGTTTGCAAAGACTGTATGGTAGAAATTTACACTTTATTTGAGCACTTGCGAATACTGTATGTACTATGATGACGCGATGTAGACGTGATCTAGGTCCAACCCTTTACTCCCCGTCCTTGGGAGTCCATCCCGGTGTCACTACCACTTTCTGACTTCGTGGCTCATTCTCTGGTGACACATCACTTAGTAGATATGATACGCTCCCTAATTTAGGAACGCCGTGTTTCCAGCACATCAGGATTCTGTGGTACATTCCACGAGTTAATCCATACAATGACATCTTGTTTACAATTTTGTTTACTATCATGTTGAGGAAGCATATACTTATAAATTGTTTTTTGCACATGAATTTTGTTTCCTACAATTTTGGGGATGTTGCATACTACGTGATAAATATCGTTTTGAGGGCATACATGTTGTATTCATTACGTGAAATGCACTTAGAGTCTAACCATATACGTACTTATGTTTAGTCTCGTTTCTATGTCTATGATGTTAATAGATATAACCAATGGCTTTGCAATTTGTTTTCCACGTGATCAAGCCGTCTTCACGGCGAAACGCGTTGTGGAATAAACAGCACTAAAGAAACCATCGGTGTTTGCCTGTTTCTGCCCTGAGAGCGTACTTTATTGACTTTGTGCCTTTTGGAATATATATATATATATATATATATATATATGAGCTTGGCAAATGGTAAAACAGAACAACACGTTTGCCAATCCGAAATGCGAGTCCATTGCACCATAACGAAATACAGCTCTGCTTGTTTAGCAGTATTTTGAAGTCAAATCTGCTCATTTTATTTAGCAATTAGGGACAATTTCTGGTTTCTCTCTAAGCCCGCCTATTGTTTGATCAAAAACAAATTTATTCTTTGAGCAAGGACCTCTTCGAGATGCAAAATACGAAAGAAGCATACAGTTCACAAGAAGACAGAATCTCAACCCATGTATTATAAATTGCTTCCTTTATTGACGCCCATGACCATTAAAAACAGCTGGGCCTTTTTGTTGTTGCAATTTTACATGAGGCGAACTCGACCCGAAGCAGTTTATATGAGCACCAGTTACATTACGCAAGAACACATTCATTTTTGTATGCACAGGGAAATTAAGTGATTTGCCCACAATCACAGGATGTTGAGCAGACGCTGAAACTAGAACCCTGTTCCCCAATTCCAAAGTAGGCAGCTCTGCCATTACGCCATATTCTCTCACCAAATTTCCCTGTTTGAGGGAGGATGGAGGAACTGTGCTTTAAGTTAGAAGGGACATTTTGAGGCCTACAAATATATGTGGCATCGAAGAGGCCATCGGACAGATTTGAAAGTGAGAGCTTAAAGGCTTTAGACATGATACCAAAGTTCCCTCAACACATGGACTCCGCTATTAACAAAACAAAAAAAAAACACACTCAAGATCCCACTACACTTGGCAAAAATCCAGTCGGAAAAAGGACTGGTATTTCACACTTTCAGAAACTGGATTGACTAGGGAATGCACAACCTGATTCCTCTACTAATTCCCCATTTTGCCCCAGAGTCTCAACCGGATGTTGTGACTAATTTCAGCACCCAGAGTGTCTATGTGAAAAACAATGAAAGCACAGAATTACTGGGATCTTATAATACCGAAAGGGCCTTTAATTCCTGTCACCAACCAACCACATCAGGATAGGGTGACCAGGCGTCCCCGTTTTGCCAGGACAGTGCCTGTTTTTAACCAGCTGTCCTAACAAATTTCAAGAAATTTAGCTCATGTCCCCGTTTTTCGAGAGGGTGGACTGAAAACGGTGGGAGGTGTTTTTTATGTTTTACAAAGCAGGAATAGTTAGCAGTTGTTTCAAGACAGCACTTTAATTAACAGGCAAGCTACTGGGCTTAAAAATTGCATTTTATGTATGTTCTTACTGCCTGTTCTGTAATTCTCTGCTGAGGAGCGCTCTAATCGCTTGAAGTAAAATTGTAGTCCTTCTTCTATTTCTGTGAAATATCCCGGTTTTTGGCTTTAAAATTCTGGTCACCCTGCATCAGGATTAACGTGGGACTTGTATGTCAGCCAACAAACACACCGGCATAATGCACACAAGGCCCTGACAAATATTGATGGTGCAAATATTGACTGGTCTTTTTTACTTGTCTATGTTTTACATATCAATTTCTAGCTGTCAAGAAGGGTCTGCACTCACCAGGACCGCTTCTGGTCTTACGACTCTCAAGTGAGTTTGCCACCAGTGCCGCGGTGAGGCTCCTCAGGTTGGGCTTTTGTAGTCGACGACTCCAGACACCGTAGAGCACAGTTTCATGCGAAGGGAGGGCATTGCTGAAGGGGGTTGGCAAGATGCGGCCGTGAGATGACCCTAGCTGTGACAGTAGAAGGAAGTGGGCCGCACTGAGGGAGGCTTCTACAGTGCAATGGTCAATTCGGGCCAGGCGCCCCCCGCTGCAGCGGTACTCAGAGCTTCGTGCCCATGAGGATGGGAGTATGTGGGTGGCCCCAGGGGCGGCTATAGGCTCATGGTGGCCCTGGGCAGGGAGCGTAGGTAGGGGGCCCCGGAAGAGGGGGTCCGGGCGGGGCGGAGCGCGAAGGCCAGTGAAGAGGGGGGGGGGCAGGGTGTTTGGAAGTGGAACAGAGCCTGAGGCCGCCAAATACCTGCCAGGGGCCGCCACACAAATATGTATCCATCCTCAGAGGATTATTATATTAAGGATATATATTGGCGTGGTGGTCCCTGGGGTTTGGTGGCCCTGAGCAGGTGCACAGCTTGCACATGCCTAAGGCCGCCCCTGGCGGCCCTCATCCTTACATTGGAGGCCGTTCATTCATGTATTTGGGTGGCCCTAATCTTTGTGCGGGAGGCACCTCATCCATGGCGTGCAGAGCACAGCTGACGAGCTGTCTGATTAAAGGAACGTTGCGTTTGTGCTCGGAGGCCAGCCTCATAACGCAAAGCGGAAGGGGGAAGCAAAATCGGCACAAAGCAACAATTAAAACAAGCAGTGATAGAAAGAAAGCAACATTTTAAAAAAGAGTTCTCCCAAACAACTGATAAAGAATGCTAATGTAAGGAAACTGTACTTGGGTGCTGCTCCTCAGCCTTGAATGGAAGTGAGGTATCGGCTGAGTGAACAAGTTAGGAGCCAGCACAGAAGAGCGTTGCAGGAGTGAACTTATGGTTAGCAGCAGTCAGGAACAAAGTCATTTTATTGATTACAGCAGGTCTTGCAGACAGCGCATACGCGCCACCTAGGCGTGACCTAAAAATATGAATATTCATATACAATTAGTACAAATAGAGAAAGACTGTGCCCACTTTGCACTTTTACTAAAAGAGAGCCGGACTTCACAAAGGCATGCAAGAGTATGTAACAAGTACACCTGTAGTACTACTTCACACACAAATTCTTTTATGAATCGTACCTACAGTTTATGGACAGTGACATTTAGCTTTTAAGTAACCCTGTTTCTTGGAAGAGAATCAATCAATCAGTGGTTTGTAGAGCGTGCTACTCACCCGTGAGGGTCTCAAGGCGCTGGGCGGGGGGGGGGACTGCTCCGGGCCAGTCAAAGAGCCAGGTCTTGAGGTCTTTCCTGAACGTGAGGAGGGTTGGGGAGCGTCTGATGTTGACCGGGAGCTCGTTCCAGGTTTTGGCTGCCATGTAGGAAAAAGCTCTCCCGCTTTTGCTGTTTTGCAAGCAGTTTTTGACCCTGGCCTTGCAAAAACGTTTGATAGAGCTGAGCAAATCTGATCCTGTAGACATCTTGTAGATTTAAAACTACAATTAACTATGTCTTGTTTTATAATTCCTTCACATGGGTCTAGTTAAAACTTGCATGGCTGGAAGGTGTTCCCCTACAATTAGTAGGTAGCAGACAGTCCAGAGAGAAGGCACTAAAGGAAAAGAGCCTCATGTCTCAAGCTACAATGGTCCTTATATACTCTTTCCCCTCAATATAGGCTGAAGTTGCAAGCAAAGACCCATTATGTGCGGAAAGGCCTTTAACCCCTTCGATGCTCATGACAGAACGGTTCCGTCATGAGGCACAGTGGAGCTGTGCTGATGACGGAACCGTTCCGTCATGACCACACCCATTGCTATTATCCCTCAGCACCGGAGGGGAATATGTCCAGCAGCAATGTGGTTAACAACTCGTACAGCATGAGGAAATCAATTGATGCAAATTGTGAGGGTGCAGGGCAGGGCAGGGCTGCGAGCGTGTGTGCGGGGACACCATCTCCCAGGAGTCCCTGCTTGGCCGATTTGAACCACCTGGCCCGCTCTCCCTGCTAGCCCCGCCCCCTCCACACAGGTCTTTAAAGAAACCCTCTTTGGCTGCTGACAGGCGGGACTCTTACCGCGTTTGTGCCCTTGGAAGCTTGCTGCATATTTGGACTATCCTGCTGGGCTGGTTGCTGTGTTCTCGGACAACTGCTCGCGGAACCCGCTTCGCGGGTCCCGCTTCGTAGAGGAGGGTTGCCGCTGGAAATAACTGCTGTCACAGGGGAGCCCAGGGGCAGGGCAGGGCTGCGAGCGTGTGTGCGGGGACTCCATCTCCCAGGAGTCCCTGCTTGGCCGATTTGAACCACCTGGCCCGCTCTCCATGCTAGCCCCGCCCCCTGCACACAGGTCATTAAAGAAACCCTCTTTGGCTGCTGACCGGCGGGACTTTTACCGCGTTTGTGCCCTTGGAATCTTGCTGCATATTTGGACTATCCTGCTGGGCTGGTTGCTGTGTTCTCGGACAACTGCTCGCGGAACCCGCTTCGCGGGTCCCGCTTCGTAGAAGAGGGTTGCCGCTGGAAATAACTGCTGTCACAGGGGAGCCCAGGGGCAGGGCAGGGCTGCGAGCGTGTGTGCGGGGACTCCATCTCCCAGGAGTCCCTGCTTGGCTGATTTGAACCACCTGGCCCGCTCTCCCTGCTAGCCCCGCCCCCTGCACACAGGTCTTTAAAGAAACCCTCTTTGGCTGCTGACCGGCGGGACTCTTACCGCGTTTGTGCCCTTGGAAGCTTGCTGCATATTTGAACTTTCCTGCTGGGCTGGTTGCTGTGTTCTCGGACAACTGCTCGCGGTACCCGCTTCGCGGGTCCCGCTTCGTAGAGGAGGGTTGCCGCTGGAAATAACTGCTGTCACAGGGGAGCCCAGGGGAAGGGCAGGGCAGCGAGCGTGTGTGCGGGGACTCCATCTCCCAGGAGTCCCTGCTTGGCCGATTTGAACCACCTGGCCCGCTCTCCATGCTAGCCCTGCCCCCTGCACACAGGTCTTTTAAGAAACCCTCTTTGGCTGCTGTCCGGCGGGACTCTTACCGCGTTTGTGCCCTTGGAAGCTTGCTGCATATCTGGACTCCTGCTGGGCTGGTTGCTGTGTTCTCGGACAACTGCTCGCGGCACCAGCTTCGCGGGTCCTGCTTCTTAGAGGAGGGTTGCCGCTGGAAATAACTGCTGTCACAGGGGAGCCATGGGGCAGGGCAGGGCTGCGAGCGTGTGTGCGGGGACTCCATCTCCCAGGAGTCCCTGCTTGGCCGATTTGAACCACCTGGCCCGCTCTCCTTGCTAGCCCCGCCCCCCTGCATGGTCCCCACCCTATAAGAACCAGACTACTACCCGCAACGCGGGAGCGCGCGGGAGCGCGCCGGGAGAAGCCTGGGACAAGGGTGGGCCGTCTGTGGCCGTCGGGGGCTGCAGGAGGCTGTGCTGGGCCCACTCTCTGTCATCGTTTATTGCCACACGGACATCATTCTAACTAGCGAGACAATCTGTCTTCTTGTTGTGTTTAATCTACGGACCGTTGTTATAGTTTGCTCCTGTGCCTCGAGAGGTCCTGCTCTGGTTTACATTGTTTTCTTTCCCCTTTTAAGCGACACTGACTGCTAAGTATGTCTTCCCCCCCAATTACCCCTGTACAGAGTCCCTCCAGCCCAAGGTAGGGCCAACAATCTTGGGTCCCCAAGACAAGTATTTTAACCGGGCAACTTGAGATATTGACAAAGAGATTGCTCTAGCTGAGAGACGCGCCGAGCGTAGGCAATCTATTGAACTCCTCAAACTTCCTATGGAGAAACGGCCACCTTTGGGTTTTCTGGCATCGGTTCCCTCTTCACCACCTTTAACCCTGCCAGTGGTAGTAGAAAAGCCCCATGCCTCTTCCCAGTCACCTAGTTGACTAGGGTGGAAGGCAAGTTAGGATCAGACCCCAAGACCATTAACACTCCTTCGGTCGCCGTCTTGACCATCTTGCCTCCCCCTTTGCCTACTATTTCAATTGATTCTTCTATTGGTGAGGAAAATACTGCCCAATCGGGTGTGTCACCCCATGCGGTTTTTAATAACCTTCGCACTAAAAGAAAAAGATACACTACCCTGAGGAAGAGTTGTTTTCCTAAAAATCCTAAGAAAATTAGGAAACTTGGAATAAGTTTGGGAACTCCTTGCAAGCCTAAAGGGGTTAGTTCAAGTGGGGTTCAGGTTGCTAAGGATGGAGTCACCCTGGTTAACTCTGCATCTAACCCTAGTGATTCTCCGGTGACAGGGTCGGCTGAGATTTCATCCCTAGATTTACCCCTGCTTCTGCAGCTGGAGAAGTTGATGAAGTCTTTACTGACCCCCATCGAAGAACGAGTCAAAAGGTTAGCTGACCGATTAGATTGCTTTGAGCAGGCTACCCTAGACAACTTCTTCTCAACTAAATCCCTAATTAAAACCCACCTTAGGACGGGGAACAGTAATAATCCTGAAACACACACTATTTAAATGAGGGTCCAATGGCTACTTTAATGACTCTGTACCGGATACATGCCCCTGACAGAAGAACTAGTTACAACAAAAGGTACCCAGGAGTCAAAAGCATGTTTCTCTCATAGACAAACCGCTACACGACACAAGGAAAGATTGTGGATTGAAAACAGTTGGACATATAACCCATTTAAACACACATACGTGAAACATACAATCAGGGTGAGAATTTTCCCATCAGTTGTCTCTCTGTACCACCACTATTACATCATTTGGGTTCTCCTTACCCAGGAGTTAGTGTGTATACAGTCACACAAGTTGTAAGAAAGGGACTGTGTGAGTAAGGAGACTGACATTAGTTATTTCGCTAAGTGGTGTCAGTATGGTGTTGGTATGATGTTACAACTGAAAAAAAGCAGTGCAAGTGAAAATAAGTGAAGTGAATAAAATTAGGTGAAGCTGAGTAGAGTAGTTATTTTTAATATTTTCTCTCAGTCCCCTAAGCTTAAAACCATAGTGAGAAGTGAAAAAAGGCAGATTTAACATAATATCTGCTCAGCGAGCGGTCGACATGTTTCTGCATATATGAGGAATTGATCCTATGCATTCATCAGGACCTAGATGTTGCTACTGCTGTACAATTATGTGAAAAAAGATAAAAGGAATTATATCACCTGTTTGTCAGGTGTAGATTCTCCTCCACAATCTAAAGTAGTCACGCAAACATGGAAAGAAAATGAGAAAAACAGAAAAACAAACATATTTGTCAAAGAATTCACTCTGTAGTAATGATATTCTTGTGTTCATGTTTTTAGCAATTCAATTAACATGATATCACTCACCCAATTTCTGTGGGGATGGGGCCTCACCTCACCTGGCTGCAGCTCAGGTAAATAGGGAGCACCGCTCTGTTTTGCAAAACACACAATTGTGAAAACATTCCACTGATTGCCTCAAGACAAGGTTAAAAAACAGATGTGATGTTCTAGGTATACTTCTGTCTCATTACATACATTGTGACCTCAGTATTGTTCATTACAATACAAAACCAGAGATATATCAAAGTTCCTGGTTTCATAAACGGACTCTATGCGTCTGCCTGTTAGAATGCAAGAATACGAATTATATGAGCCCAAGAGCCTCTTATCGCTTGTGGCCCAAATGGTGGAAAAAACAACCCATATGTATGGTCCCATTCTTTCAAATAAAAGGGAATTACAGATCTATCATTCTTATTTCAAATGCTTCTAGCTCCTTGTAATTTCCATATGTTTGCAAGTTGTTTCATGAAGCATATTTAAAAGGGAGGTTTGTTAAGGATGCCCCTCTCTTGGTACAAGAATCAGTATGTCCGATATCCCAAAACTATAAATCGGAGGACATCGATGCCGCCCGTGCGCAACTTGTCTCGCACGAGGCGATAGACTTGAAAGGCAAACTACTCCCCCGCTTGTCCCAGGACATTTAACAGCGCAAATATTGGAAAGCCGTGATCGGCTAGATTGAACAACACCTGCGGCATCCCAACGGCTCGCAAGCAGTTACAGAAACGCGAAAGGCGCCGCCCGTATGTGCAGCGGCAATCATGAAAAACAAAACTGCTCCGCCCGCTTACCTCTCCGTCGGTGTCTCCCAACGTCCCTCTTGGCTATACTGGGGAGGCACCGAACGGAAGGGGAAGCGGCTATTTCTGATCGTGGGCAGGAGCAGGCAAGGGTAACTGGGATTTGTAGTTACCAATTGCGTGTGAAAAAAATGCTCAATATAGCAGACATTACCATTCTTAAGCACAGTCTAAAGAGCGGGCTTGTTTAATCTATAGGAAAACCACACTGCACTAAATAAATTACAAGGAGAGGGGAGTGTTTTTCGTGCAATCAAACCCATATTATTCCGGAGTCAAAAATCAGCAGTATTAAATGACTCCGAAGGTGCAAAACGCACTTAAATAATTCTGAAAAATTTGTAGTACTTGGCAAATTTTATTTTAAATGCGTTACTAATCCGTAACTTAATGGACGCTGAAAATAGAGAAAAAATAGAAAAAATTCCTGTTTGAAGCCAAATATTGTATATTGGACCTGGAATTTAAGTCTGGGTATATGAAAAATCCAAACTTAACGAACAGTCCTGACTGTGAGTCTGTATACATTCATCAATACTTATTATAGCAGTTAGTGCACGTAGACTGTTCAAAGAACATGAGTGTCATGAATGTTAATGGCAAAGTCACATGGTAACTGATGGAACTATAGTGGTATTAGTGATATAAAATCCAGACGTGTTTGTACATATTTACAAAGTTGGCCCAACTAGATCGTGTCTTGTCATGGTGACCTCATAGTGACATCCAAGGGATAGGCTCATTAAGACCATCTTTGTCACTATTCAGCTTGTAGACCCACTTCTGTTCAATTTTAAACAGAAATTTGCCTACATCTGGGCAGTGATCCGGTATGGTGGGCTGTTCGAATATGGTCCATGTAAAATCATTAGGGCCATGTCTGACTTCCAAAAAGTGAGCTGTTAGACGTGTTGCCTGTTTGCGACAGCGGACTGTACTTTTGTGTTCACCAATGCGAGTTCTTATCTTCCTTGTCGTCATGCCCACATATCTTTTTGGGCATGGACAGGTAATGAGATAGATGGTATTCTCACTATTGCAATTGGTGAATTTTCGCTGTTGCCATGGACGCATTGTTCCTATGTCAACCGTGGTGGACATTGATGTTTGGGGACATACAGAACAATTTCCACAAGGATGATGTCCTTGTACAGGAGGGAGGTCCCACAGAGTCCCAAATTGTCTGGTCAGTTTGTTTTTAGGTCTGGTATGGACCAGTTGGTCTTTTATATTCTGTCCTCTCTTAAAGGCAAAGAGTGGGACCGGTAGGGTGTCCCCACTCGCATTTAGAATGGACCAATGCTTTGTTATGATTTTACGTACTTGGTTGGATTTTGTGTGCAAAGTATTCACAAATGTCATCCTGTCAGTTCTCTCTTTAGGGACCGCAATGTCCCTGTTGTTGTTCGACGCCCTTTTCTTTGATTGACAGATAATTTTGGTAGGGTAATTCTTTTCACGTAAATGTTCAGACAGTTTCTCCGAATGTTTCTCAAAAGCCTCCTTTGTTGAGCAATTCCTCTTGAGCCTGAGAAATTGCCCGAAGGGCAAAATTGTCCCTGAGAGCTCTAGGGTGGCAGCTCTCATAATTGAGGAGCGCATTCCGTGCCATTGGCTTTCTATAAAGCTCTGTAGTGAGCCCTTCATTAGTTGCCGATATCAAGAGGTCTAAGAATGGTAACTCAGTCTTGCTGAATTCCACTGTGAACTTTAGATAATCATTGCAAGAGTTCAACCATTTATGGAATTCCAGCAGACTAGCCTCGGAGCCTCTCCATACAACAAAGATGTCATCTATGTATCGCTTCCAGACTCGAAGCGATACATAGTAGGGGTTGTCTTGGTTGAGCACCTTGGTCTGTTCTAGAACATGAACATATAGGTTCGCCAAACTAGGAGCGAAGACACTACCCATACTCGTACCAGATATCTGGAGATAGGTAGTGTCTTCGAATTTAAAATAGTTTTCTTTCATAGCTAATTCGGCTAAGTTCATGATGAAGGAGGCTGGAGTTATAGATTGGAGATCCCTCTCTTGGAGTAAGGTACCCACCACTTCCAGAGTCTCTGTTTGGGGAATTGATGTATAAAGAGATTCTACATCAAATGAGACGAGTAGATCAGTGGAGATGTCAAAATCAATGTCAGGAAGCAACCGTAGCATGTCTTTAGTATCCTTGAGGTACGTTGGCATTTCTTTGACTATAGGGTTCAGAAAAAAATCCACAAATGTGGATAGCGGTTCTAAAACTGACCCAATGCCAGACATTATTGGTCTCCCAAGAGGTGGTCTCTGTTGTTTATGGACCTTGGGGAGGCAATAAAAATAAGGACAGAAGGATAGGAAGTACACAAATATTGACCTTCATGTGGTGTAATCCATCCTTCCGATGTAGCCTCTTCTACCAGTTGACAAATCTTGATCTTCAATTTTTCGGTGGCGTCATCTTTCAAAGGAAGGTAAGACTTCCGGTCTTGTAGCTGCCTGAGACATTCTGTTCTATAAGTCTCTGTATCAAGGATGACGATTGCACCGCCCTTGTCTGCAGGCTTTATTGTGATGGCTTCATTTGTTGTCAAAGCACGCAGAGCTGATCTCTCTCTATTGGGTAAATTGACGAAGGATTTAGATGACTTAGTGCTGAAGAGTGTGTTGATGTCAGTTTCCACTGCCTCCTCAAAAGTTTGACGTTCCTCACGTCCATTGTAGGTTGTTGTACTGGTGTTGTCCATCGGACCTGGGGTCCTTGTCCCTGTCTTCTCCTGCCCCTGTTTGTCCTGGGGCCAAACCCTAAAAAAGGCTGCGGTCCTTGTGCTTGTTGCATTTGATGAGGAAAAAAGGCTGGGCCCATCTGGGCGGCATCGATGTCCTCCGATTTATCGTATCGGTCTTTGGGACCACCCGCCATAAGGCACATGTTGTTACTTGTTAGTAATTAATAAGTTGTCATCTGAGGCCAACATTGGGTGCTGACGGCTGTGGTTCAGGGCAGAGTCAACAGATCTCATGACCATAGAGAGCTGGGAAAGGCAGGAGGCAGACTGGAGACTTTGTTGGGGTTAGGAAGTGGCTACAGCAGGGAGTACGACACCGGGGGTCACACTGCTCAGTGATTTGTAGTGGTTGGAAGATCATTGTCATACCTGGTGTCGCACTCCATGCTGCAGTCAGTTGAGAGAGAAGCAAGCCAGCCATGCAGTAGACTAAATGAGTGCTGGCTGTGTAAATAGTGCTGATGTGTGTAACGGTTTAAGAGTTTGTTTTGGTGTGTAAGTCCACCTATCTCAGTGTGTATGGCTGCTGATGTGTTGTTTAACTGTGAAAAGGGCCTAAGTGAAGCGTTATTAAACACTTTCATATTGCAATTATGAAGGTACATTCCCTCCGCTTCAAAGTAGGTCATGTAACTGGTGCTCACATAGAGCACTCCAATATTTTTGATTCAAGTTCGAAAATAGTTGTTTATCTTACTCTTGTACATAAAGTACGGTGTGAGTTAATCATTGATGTGCTGTCAATTACAGGCAATAGTTTAAAGACAAATTCATATATCTTAATTGTGGGACATTCATCAAGTGTAAATTGAATCAACCAACACCATATGTGAGCTCCCCAGAGCTTACATGAAAAAAGACCACCATGTCTAGACTGCGTCAGACAGCTGTCTGATGTTCCAGATCAATACCATATGCCAGCGTCGCCCAGTATTAACTCAAAACCACTACATCCAGAGGCACACGAGACCCTTGTATTACACCTACCAGTGCACACCTTTGTATTATACCTACCAGTGCACACCCTTTCATTACACTCACCAGTGCATACATTTACATTCACCCACCCAGTGCAGGTCCTTGCATTGCACCCACCTGTGCACCCCCTTTTATTACACCCACTAGTGTATGCCTTGTATTACACCCACCAGTGCACACCCTTATATTACACCCACAAGTGCAAGCCTTGCATCACACCCACCAGTGCATACCGTTGTATTACACCCTCCATTGGACACCCTGGTGTTACAACCACCAGTGCACACCCTTGTATTACAACTAACAGTGCAAGCCCAAACAACCAAAACATATGCAATGCCAAATAAACTAGAGGACAGCAGGGACATGAAAAACACATTAAGAAATATTTATGGTAATACTTAGCATCTGTTGTGCACTTAAGGTTTATAGCATACTGATTCTTTCTTATATTTTAATAAGCTCACTTAGTGAACTTAGCATGCCCCTCAGTTAACACTGATGTCAAAAATACTGATTGACTTGCAAACCATGAATGTTAAAATTGTCGAGGGAATGCATTTCAGCAATTTTGTTCCTCTCTTATTTTACATGCTTTACTTAATCTTGCATTCCCCATGAGGTAGCTATTTTATAATGTTGTTGTTTTTCTGTATTTTTTTCTCTGCACACTTTGAAGCTTGAGCCATGCCAGGTGATTATGAGGGGCTTTGATTGAGCGCTCAGGCGCTAAGGCTGAAGCCAGACAAAGTGCCTGTCAGTGGGTTGGCCTCTCTGCAGAGCACGCAGAATAATGTTTGTGTATTCCATTTTCAACTAAAATTCTGTGGATAGGTGTGTGAAGGGGGTACACTGATGTCAAAATATATGCAAGGCAAAAGTAAGAGAAATGAAAGTGCTTACCATGGAGGGAGTGCAGTGCATGTTCGGCGGTGAAGTGACAGAGACGCGAGGAAGGACATCCGGGGAAGAGTGAAAAGAGGATGATGAAGAGGTAAGAGAGGGGGTTGAATATGTGCAGATGGACAAGATATGCAGAGAAAAAGAGAATACATATCTAACATAAGGCACACATAATTGAAGGCCAAAACTCCTTCCACAGGCCTCAAAGCTATTTATTTCACAGACTCACTATTTCAGAATTTAAACATATCCAATGTTTATTATTTCTAAGAAATCATTGTTGTCACTCATTTATCTTAAACAGCTAGCACCCAGTGACAAAGCCAATCAAATGGACAGGCTTTTGGTGTATGTCAGTTGCTGTGCCATTTATCTGGATTAAATTACATCTCAGACAGAAACCAAAATAGCGGTCTTATGGCTCATATGGGAATCACAGAAATGTATTCGGCATGTTCCTTCTTCTGCTCCTTTTTCTCCAAAGTCTATATTATTCCTGTTCCTTTTTTGTCTTTTATCCCTCTAATATTTTTCTCCACTAATTCCTCCACCAGTTATTTTACCCTTTTCTCTCGTGCCAGTTTTCTTTCCCATTCTCTCACCCCGTCACTTTTCCATTTCTCAGTTTTTTTGGCTTTCTTTCTTCACTTTTCCCTTGTCTCTACTCTGCTCTATTTTCTTTATCCATCTTTCTTTTCTCTACCTGCGCTTCTCTTGTCTTCATATACCCTTCTCCCCTCCTGTTTTTGTTCCTTACACCTTAGACTTCCATTTCCCTTTCTTCTATTCCTGTAGATAGCTTTCTCCATCTCTGTGTCTCTCTATCCTTCTTTTTAATAACCCCATCGCTTGCCCCCTCCTTCTTTTCCTTCCTGCCTAGCAGCGCTCATCTGTTACCCTGTCTTAACTACCTTTCCTCTTCCAAGAAAGTAGTGCCATTTACATACATTACGGGACAAGAACAGTCGGGCCTTTTGAAAAGGTAATGCAGGTGGGAAATGGCCCCTACACAAGACTTTACAGACTGTTATAGAAAATAGGCCCGGGCACTAAAATAAAGTTGGTCCCCGTCACTGAACTAGGTAGCTAAGAAAATGTCCCACCTTTTCAAATTGGGGCAGTTTTTAACCCCAGAGGGTGGCACCTCTCTCCCTCACCTACTGCTTGCACAAACAACCTCCAGCCACCAACTTGAACCAGCTACCACATTGCTGACACAAATTCATCTTTTGCCACGAGGAGGGTTATGTGGTAACCTTGGAAACTGGTGTGGTGGACTGCTTAGTGGAGGTAGTACCGGGCCACTTTCACCTTCACTCGGTCCAGAATATCTCCACACACTTGTTTGGGATGTGCTGCTAAGTGCAAGTCAGCTTTCTATATACACCAAGAAAGAGGTGCCGACTCAAGTTTGCAGCTTCAATACGAGTACCATGGTTGAGTAATTAGAGAGGTAGTAAGCCATGTTAGTAGAAAAAGCACTACACATACCCTACTGGGTCTATAAGAGACAGGTGTGTTGTGCATTTTCTTGAGCAGGCGTGCTTTCCGTACCACTATTTCCTTCAGGATATGCAGTTCGCACTTTGGGCACCACTAATGACAGGTGGGCGAAGTGGGGTACCAGTGGCATCAGCAGAAGGGGAGCGGCAGATAAGATGTGTGTGCAGAGTCCACTGGGCTGCACTGGCCTCGGCTCTCGTGTGAGCCTTGATGACTTCATCAACCAATACAGTAAAGAGGCAGAGACGTGTTACAGGTAGAAAACATTTAAAGGTCCTGGTTCTATTGGTTGTATGTGCTTGGCTTGGTGGTCATTTTGCAAGCAGACCTGTTAGAGTATTGGGCACATTTTTGATATGGTTCTAATATTTTCTTCACACTAGTGCTTTAAAATGCTATGTTTAGATCCTGTTTTCACAACAATTTGCAGTAAATATGTGGTGTAGAAACCACCATTTGAATACATTTTTTGCAAAATTTTCTTGCCGGGGAGAACCCCCCGCACCCTCAATTTTCAGTTCGGGCTCGCTCGCTACGCTCGCTCGCACGTTGTACTAGGGTACGATTATCCGCCTCACCACTTTCAAAATTCACCAGCCACCACTGCCTTTCTGGCATCTGTGTAATCATGTACCAAAGCTTTATATTCATTTTTTTGCTCTGATCAATTGTCTATGTCTGCACAAATTTTCTCAAAATTACTGTATATAACGAGGAAATAAGTTTTTTTACGATGTATTTTAAATGTATGTTTGTGCTTTTATGAGTCTAATCCGCGAATAAAGCTTTTTGATACTGTGAAAAATAAGGCTGCCCTTGATCCAATACTGGAAGTAATTAAAGTCTGTTCTACCCCTAAGCCCTCTCAATATGAGGTGAAAATGGGGGTAATAAATCAACTTCACTGTGTGAGAAGAAAACTGCCTATGAGGCTCCATGTTTTATTCATGCATAGCAGAGCTGAGCTTTCTTACTATACTTAAACACTCCTATGCTAACTATGTATTATGCCCTTCCGTCTTTTTGGTGGGCAATACATAAAATATACCATCACATGAAGATGAGCACTCATCTATAAATAAGGCCATACATTGACCAAGACGTGTGAGGTACATCTATGGCCTCACATTCTCTGAGATAAGCAATCCATCCCGCCCAATGTGAAACATACAATTCCTTTTAAGAAATAATGTTTTAGTCAGTGAGCTTAAGGGTGGAATATGATTCTCTGGGTCGCCTTGTAACCAATAGCCTATTGAAAGCCTCAACTCTACCTTGCAGCCCTAACAGCATTTCCTTTAATAGGTATTTAAATATTGTAGTGGGAGGGTTTTGGATGACCAAGTTAGAATGAGGAAACAAACAGGATTAGGTGAAAGAAAAGACCTGGAAAAAGTGAGTTGCTCCATGGGTCATTACAGAATCACTTGCAGGTAAGAACTATAATATAGTATCTTATCAATACCACATACCCCATCCAGCTTTTACTGCCTCTTTCTGTGATCTCATTATTACTGAAAAAGTGCCCCTATCCTTAATCTACTCTCTTGAAACTTTGCTAGTTTTACACAGAAGCTGGAGGACTTGTATTGTGTGAATTCATAACTGAACAAGGGATTTTCTTGTCACATTAAATATGGTCATTAACACTTTTCCATAAGCATGGATTTTAAAATTATACCACTGATTCCATTTCGAATCCCAAAGGTCTACTATCAGGTGAGATATAATTGAAAAAATAACTTACATTGAATTCAAATAGTTTTGATACTGAGATTTTAATGTTAGATTTCAAAGCAGGCGAAAGATCAATTTATGTTAAATTTATAGTAGAGGTCTTAAATAGAACATTGACTCATCATCTCTGTGCATGTTAGACAACTTACTGTGCAGTCTATTGAGATGGGGTTGCCAATTTTGATAGTAGGAAATGACCATCATTTGCGTGGTTCTTCCTCCTCAATTTTGCCCTTTCTTTTTAGCTGGATTTAGGACTCTGCACTTTATCCCTGATAAACAGGAGTTAAGTGCGTGTGCTACATCTGTAAATATGGTTTAAGTGACTTACCCCTATCTGTCTAATTTAATGTGCCTATAAGTTCATAGTATAGGGCAGAGGTCTTCAAACTTTGGTAGGTTGAGCTCCCCCCAACTGAATTTGTTTGGATGTTCCCAGACCCCCCCCCCCCCCCCCCCAACCACCTGACAGAAATTTCTGGAATCGACCGCCACAAGCATAATCCGAGCATATCCAGCAAATAATGCTCAATACAATAAGAGTGTTTAGTAAACTACAGGTTTGTGAGTGGGTGTGGTGAAATGAAAGAGGCTTATTACACAGCTCAAAACACCACTTTCCAAGATAAAATGTGCGCAAATTGTTTTTACTAGGATGCCTTGTTTTACACATGACATAGATTGATAATAACACCACCAACATAAATGTGAAAGGTGGGCCTGTTTTTCAGAGACGGTCAATCTGTGGATGGATTTTTGCTACTGCCATCCTCAGGTTGTGCTCCACATCCAGTCTTGAATGGTACTTAGTCTTTAATACCGCAAGTGCTGAGAACCCAATCTCACATAAATAGGAGGAGCTGAAAGGCAAGAGAGTTTTGAAAGCAGTTTCTCCCAAAGCTGAATATTCTGCATACATTTTCAGCCAAGACAGGGACTGTAAGGGGAGACAGTGTTGTCAGATGTTTCGAGAACTCCCCAGCTCAGATCTTGTACACAAAAAACAAATCTTCTCTAGAAATCATTAACAAACGTTTTAGGCAGATTTATAATGAGAAAATTACCCACCAACCAGTTATGGATCTGAAGACAGTTGAAAGTCCACAGAGAGGGCGCTGAACAAACTCCTACTTGAGAATTCCTTAGTGGTACGATAAGTTGCTTGCCTGTAGCAGTGGGGGTTTAGGACAAGCTGGGCTTCTGTTTAAAAAAATAGAACTAATAATAAATTAATGATGTCTATTTTACTTCGGAGTAATGTTGTCTGACAGACTTAGTGATGGCAGACATGTTACGGATTGTGGGTGCCCTGGGCCAAAACTATTTTGGGGGCCCCTGTTCAGTACAGCTTTGAGTTTAAATGATTTACTTTCAGCTCTGCCATACCCTATTTAGTCAGGCTACTAACGGTGCACAGGCACTGTAGTCGAAATTCTAAAAGCGTTTACATCTAAATTCAGAGCTAGTGATGTATTTTTACTGCTGTAACAAAGCAGCAGCCCACTAATTTTACAGTGAATAATATCTGTGATATCCTCCAATTTCTCATATGTGAGGACCCGCTTGGATCTAACTTTTGTAAGGTTAACTTTTTTATGGTTGTTGCATGATACAAATAAATTTCTCTGCAAATAGTAATAGACTCCCTCACATCAATCACATTAAAAATAAATTAAACAAAACAGTATTTGCAAGAATTTGTTTAGAAATTAATCCAGGCCATCAGGGCCAAAACAGAACTGTCTCTGTCAAGGGGCCCCTGGAAGGCTGGATTGCAGTCCATTAGATGTCTCCTTTTGTAATTTAGGACGAAAACCTTGATAGGGCATGACATGCCCATACTTGTGTACAGGGGTGAGTGAGGCGACCATTTGAATTTGAATGTTTCTGCAGAGTGGGACAAATGAATGTATGGTTAGTGGTGGGCTTATTTGAGTGAGATTGCACATAGAGCAGTGAGGGGGACAGGTGAGTGAAGTGTCACGAGTGCAGGTTTAGTAGTGTGCTCATGTGACTGCAGGGTGAGGTACAGGGTGAACAGCAAAAGTGCATTGTGATTGCATAGTGACCACTGTAAGTGGAGGGTAAGTGTGTGAATGATGTGAGTTCATGGTGATCAGTGTGAGTGCAGGGTGAGTGGGTGAATGGTGTGAGCGCATGGTGACCACTGTGAGTGGACAGTAAGTGGGTAAATGGTTTGAGTGCATCAGGATCAGTGTGAGTGCAGGGTAAGGGTGAAAGTTAAGGGAGAGAATGAGGAGCGAGTTGAAGTAACTCAGCATGTTATCGACGGCAGTGTAGGGTTTCAAATGTATTACACTATTGCTATTATGGCAGTAACCAGGGATCAGGGTGAAGGAAATAAATAATGTGCTGATCCCTCAACAAACATCCAGTTTTATGATTAAGGTTGCCAGCTCATTATTTTGATGGTATAAAAATAAGCAGTCACCTAAAGCTGTATTTCAGCACTTTTCTGTGCATACTTTGAACAGCAAATATAAATAGAAATAACTTTTAATTGTTTTCTAGAGCTGAATGAATGATCCATGACTGATAATAAAAGGGAACAAAGACAGAAAAATCACATTACAAATGAATACATACGTCTTTATTTATAACCATATTTAATGTCAAGACAAGCAATTTGCAGGCTGTTTAAACAACACATGGCTGGCTAGCATTTTGCGCACCTGCTTGGGTAATTTTAAAATAAACTTTCGGGGACGTTTTAAGGATTATGGGGCCCTGGGCCAAATGTATTTTGGGGGCCCCTGTTCTGACCAGCTTTGATTTTATGATCCAGTCTCAGCTCTTTCATGCCCTCTTTGGTCAAATACTAAATGTGTGTACATCTGATATTCAGGGATAGTGATGTGTGTTTTCAGTATGTAACACAACAGCAGTTCACTAATATTACTGCAAATAATCTCTGTCACACCCCCCCCCATTTCTCATACGTGAGGTCCTGTATTGAGCTAAGCTAAAATAAACTTTTTATATGGATGTTGCAAGACGCATAAACACATTTTGTCTGCAAAATGTCTGTAATAGACTCTTGCACATTAAAAATGAATGATAGAAAAACGCTGTTTACAACACTGTGTTTAAAAATTATTCAAGGTCATGAGGGCAAGACTCTGTAGAACGGAGATGGCTCTTTCAGCCCTCCCCCCCCCCCCCCCCCCCCCAACACCCACCCCCTTTGAAAGGCTGGGGCCCAGGGCCAGAGCCCACCTTGCCCATGCCGTAAAACGTCCCTGGAAACTTTGTCTCCTCTCTGGGAAGAGCTAACTCTCCCAGGAGGGGGTTAATTCATAGAGCTGAAATGCTTCAGCTGCAGTGGGAGGCAGGATGACTCCTCTGCTATGATATGGAATGTGAAGGAACAGGACTGTCTGTTGGTTAGCTTTTGCTCTTAGTAGAGTAGACGTCCTGCCTCCCACTGCAGCTGAAGCATTTCAGCTCTATGAATTAACCCCCTCATCGGAGAGTTAACAAGACAAAAGCATGAACACGTAGTGCCCCATCACTTTCTCCTCCCTCCTTCCTCCAATCACACCGCAGTTCTACAAAAAGACTTGCGACGCAGGGAATGAAGGTAAGATTAGAGTGCAGTGCGCGCCACCTCTGAGATGGTGCCCCACAGATTGAGGAACTCTGGTATAGGGTATAGAATATCTACCCAGGGCCTGGAAGTTAAATACCACTTTTGGACTGCAGCAGCTATTGTGCCATTGTCAGAGTCGGCCTGGAAAACATAGCTTCAGGCCTACACTGTTTAGCTTGACTGCAGCAGCCTAAAACATGCTGTACAGACCTGTCAAAATAACCCTTTTTCATGGGCAGAAAACCCGGCTTCTAATTATTTATTAGTCACCTCTAAGTAAACTTTGTAATCCACAAGGCAGGGTGCTTGATATTTAAAAGTGGGAAATTAAAATAGAAATGCTCCTCCAGTGACTAGCTTCTAAAAGCTATTTTCACTGTTAGGGGTTTAGCTGAATCCTAAAAAATGTAAAAGTACAGATTTTAAACTTTATTCTGTGACCTTTGACAGGAAACAGCTACAAAAGGTGTCAAAATACAACATTTAATATTTAGTAAACATCCAATCGAGGAGTAAAGAAAGTTTCAATAAATATTATGAAAAGTACCCATCAGACAGTTACCTTTTACTTGGCTGAAACTCCAGTAGGCTAATTAGCATTTGCCTACTGAAGGCGGGTCTGCTAGTGATTGGCCTTAATGAGGCATGAAAATTGCTCCTAGAACAGGAAGAATGGCCTGAGTGTGGGGAGATGTTTTTGAATGAATGAATGAAGTAGTTTTATAGAGTGCGCATTACCCGAGGGTGTCTTAGCGCTAAGCGGATAAAGAGCAGAGGGAGGAAAAAAGAAAGCAGCAAGCTGAATTACGTCTGAATGACTTTATTATTTGCAGTGGGAAATAACCAGGTCTTTAACTGCTTTCTGAATAACTGCAGGCTGGGTTGTGACCGGAGGGTACAAGGAAGGGAGTTCCATAACTTTACCCCCAGGCAGGCAAACGTTCTACCATTCCAGCTTGCACGTTTGATTCTGGGACTCAAGACCATGTGCACTGTGCTAGATCTAAGGGTTCTACTGGGCGCGTACTAGGTAAATCGTTCTTGAAAATAGGACAGACCAATACAATGAAGAGCCTTATGCATTAGGCACAGAACTTAAATGAGATTCTCTTCTCCACCGGTAGCCAGTGAAGGCCGTGCAATAGGTGAGATACTGGTTTGAACTTTGGGATATTCAAAAGGGTTCTTGCTACCGCATTCTGTAAAGACTGCAATTTTTTTATCAGGTATTTTGCGGTGCCTAGATAAAGGGCATTGTAGTAGTCCATTTTGGAGCCTGTGAGGGCCAACATTACAGTCTTCTGTAAGTCTGTCGGAATGAACAGGAGGATGTTTTTGAGAACGTGTTACATAAAATACCCCCCAGAGGTCACTGCATTGATCTGAGCAGATAAACATAATTTGCTATAAAAGATGACTCTCAAGTTTTTTGCCTGCTGCACTGGCTTGGGAAGGTTACCCAGCTCCTGGGACCACCAGGATGCATTCCAGAAGGAGGTCTCTTTCCCAAAGAGCAACACCTCCAACTTGCAACTGCAGTCAAACATCTGCAGAAAATGTTTGCATCATTCTCAACCTTAGACGAGACTCATACCACTATCTGTGTGTCATCCGCATAGGATAGTACTGTCAGGCGGAAGCTCAGAATGAGTTTCACCAAAGGGGTGATATACACATTGAAAAGGGTGGGATTGAGTGCCGATCCCTGAGGCACCCCGCAGGGCAGAGAGAAGGGGCTGGACTTTGCATCTCCCATCTCGACCCACTGTTTTCTGTTTTCAAGAAATGAGCTCAGCAGAGTTAGTGCAGTGCTCCTAATGCATAGTGCGTGCAGACGTTTCATAAGAAGTGCATGGTGGACTGTATCAAAGGCATCAGAGAAATCTAGAAAGATTAACACAGCTCTGCCTCCCTTGTCCACCCTAACTCTGATTTCGTCCGATGGCGCCACCAGTGCAGACTCCGTGCAGAGGTTTGTTCTGAACCCGTATTGAGTGGAGTCCAGCAATTGATGGGTGTCCAGAAAAGTTGGGATTTTCTCATTCATGGCCTTCTCTAACACCTTAGTAGGGAACGGAAGTCGAGAAATTGGTCTGTAGCTATCCACCAGCTTGGGGTCCATGGAGGGTTTCTTCCCCAGAGGAAGAATATAGGCCTTTTTCCAGATGCTTGGGTAATTCCCCGAACTCAGTACTTGGTTTAGTAAGTCTTTGAGTGGCCCAGCCACCTGACCAGCCTGCTTTTTGATGATGACTGGAGGGCAAGGGTCAGAGGGGGCTCCAGACTCAATAGAACTCATGAGACTGATTGTTTTATCCCACGTGAGAGGAGAAAACCTCTCAAAGGTGGGAGATGTCTCGTGTCCAATAGATGTAGCAAGGTTCATGGCATCATCCAGATTAATAATAAGATCAGTACTGGGTGCCTTCTGAAAGAATATCTGAAATATATAGTTGACATTGAATTGGAAGAAAACTGCCAGCATGTTGCAGAAAGATTAGTCAGAAATAAAGTAGTTGCTGTTGTTCCATTTGGACCAATTTTCAACCGTTTTAAAAAGTTCCCTGGAACAGTTTGCTGCTAGTCTAATTTTTCCTGCGAAAAATTTAGTTTTTTTGGCTTTAATGAGCTCTTTATACTCCACAAGAGTTTTTTAATATGCAGCTTTTTTCCTGGGAGAAACGTCCAACCTCCAAATGCACTCTGCACTTAAGCTGTGCTGCTTTCAACGCCGGTGAGAACCATGGAGCAGCTGGATTTCTCCTATGGCTCTTCAGCGTTTTCTCAGGCACCACTTTGATGCATGCCGTGTCCAGCCAGCAGGTGTAGCTAATTGCTGCCCCCGTCAACGTCCTTGACAGGAGCAGGAACAGATATGGAGAGAGCCCCCTGTACAGCATCCACCTTGATATCCATCCAAGGCCGGTACTTAATCATTCTAGCTGTGCTGTTCAATTCAGCTCTATTGCACTGGATCGTAATTGAACAGAAAATGGCCTTATGGTCCGACCATGGGACTGGAAGGATCTTGTGTATGTCTAGTTCAGCGTTATTGGTGAAGATACCATCCAGTGTATGGTTAGCTGTGTGAGTAGGTACTTCAATTTGTTGGTGTAGGTTGAAGCTATTGAGAGTGTCGACCAGGTGTCCTGTATCTGCATTGAAGGACAACTCTAGGTGAAAGTTGAAGTCCCCTACCAGTGTAAAGCTTGCATACGTTATGTCGGATTCCATAAAGGATTCGATTTTATCAACAAAGCCCATTCCTGGGGAGGGAGGTCAATAGACTACCAATCCTTGAAATGTATAGGATTTGTTCCGATTAATACTGAACCTAAATGCTTCACAGTCTAGATGAGGCACTGGTGTGAAACTAGCATCAAGCAAGATGCATTAGATAATTGCTAGCCCCCCCCCCCTCTTCTGTCTGTTCTATCTAGCCTTTCAATATTGAAGCCTCACGGGATAGCAACCTTGAAGTCTGGGTCAGACATACTATCTGCTCAGGTCTCAGTAAGAAAAGTAATGTCAGGATCAGGCTGTGTCATAAGATCTGCAATTTCATGTTTGTTCTTGATAAGAGAGCGAGTGCTAAGGAGCGTACATTAGTGTGCCTTTGCAGCCATTTCCTGTTAGTTGTTTCTTTGATAGGGGCTCTAGGGGGAACATGCCCAGCCCAGATACATGCACTATAGGAGAAACAACACATATGGCCCCTGTATTTGTTAGAACTGCCGCACCAATCGTGGGGGAGGCAGTGACTATTGGTACCAATATGCAAGGAGTTCACTCCTCATGTAGATGGTGGGCGAAGCAGGGTTCCAGGTGTCTGGCGCAGTCCAGGCGCGGATGTGCACAGAAGGGCTTGCCTTTGACTCACCTGCTGAGTCCGTCCGCTGCACGCCCAGTCCCTCTCCAGCATTTATGGCTGGGGGAGTGGTAAAAAATAGTACGACAACCCCCATGTGTGAGAAAGGGCCATCTTACTTGCATGGTATGCCCCCACTTTTTGGTGAATTGCTGTTGTACTTTGACTGAGTGTGCCCTGGGCTCCTGCCAATCAGGTGCATTGAAACCTAAACCCAATTTGGCATCTCTGGCCACATGCCAGTCCCTGGTAAATGGTACCCTAGGTACTCAAGGCACTGTGACCAGAGAAGACCCCTAAGGGCTGCAGCACTTATTTTGCCACCCTTAGGGGCCTGGTACCCTGACAGACACACACTGCCTTTGCAGGCTGAGTGTCTTGGTGCAGAACCAAACAGAGATGACATGGCACACATCCCTGTGTGTCATGGCCACAAACACACTGCCCTGGCATACCTCAGTCACACCTCTAGCTGGGTGCACTATGCCAGGAGTGTAGGCACAGGTGCAGGAGCCCTGTGCCCCTACAGTACCCAGGGCCATTTCTGGGCACTGTAAGTGCAGTGATGCCATTAAGAGTATATGGTCCTAGGAGGTTGTCATTATGACTCCACAGCACTATAATGGCTACACTGAAGACTGAGAAGTTTGATATCATACTTCTCAGCACATTCAACCCGCACTGATGCCAGTGTTGGATTTAATACCAAATGCACGACAGAGGGCATGACAGAGGGCATCCTAGAGATGCCCCCTGAAACCTAACCAACTCCCAGTGTCCTGACTGCATGGCTACCGAGGCTGCCACCACCAGACATGTTTCTGGACCCCTGGGTCGAGAGCTTGCCATTCTCGGGGGCCTGACACAATGCACATCCTGGGACGAGGTGCCAAGCCTCCTCCCCCAGGATGGGCAGGGGAAGCTTCAAAGGCATGCCATCTTTGTGAACTTCTCCAGGCCACTTGCTGTACTCAGTTATTGGCCCCAACCTGTTCCGACCCCCACTCTGGTGGGAAGACAGGCGGGAAACCCTAAGTGAGGAAAGGGGGTGTGCCAGCCTCTGCCAAGCCCACCCCTCAAGTGGGAGAGGCGAGGTGAAGCACAACTCCGGGCTACCGCCATCTTGAGGATGGGAAGCCCTACCCAATCAGAGCTAGGCTCCTGCCCCCCTCCCAGTGGAGCGTGGCATGATTGAAGGTGTACTCACCCCAGGAAAGGGACCCATTGGTCCCTACCTTTGCCCTACCTGTAAAGTCCCTAAATTTAGTATTTAGGGGCACCCTGAACCTTCCTTCCTCAGATCCCGATTTTGAAACAAGAAGAAGAACAAGAAGAAAGAAGACCTGCCCCGCAGCTTCTAACAAGAGGACGACACCAACTGACTTTGCCCCAGCCCTACCGGCCTGTTGATCCTTGAACCTGCTCCTGCTAAACCCCGGCGTCTCCAGTGGTCAGCAACTTTGAAAACCCCGGAGGACCTGACTGCCTTGCTCATCTAAAGACTGGGACTCCCACGAGCAGTGGTTCTGCTCAAACAACCACAACCCCTGGTGCCAGCCAGGAACCAGCACACTCTGCACCTGCCAAGCCCGGCCCGTGCCTGAGTAAACAAAGACCACGAGGACGTCCCCCGGTGACTGTGACTGTGACCCAGAATCTAGCACCCACGGACCCTCCTCGACGCTCCTGACGGCGCCTGCAGCCTCACAACCAGGGACCCCTCCAAACGCGACCAGCTGAGGGTAAGATTTCCTGATGCCAAAAGACACCCCTGCACCCGGTGCCCCATGGCCTTCTGTGCCTAACTCCTGGGTGTCTACCTTTCCTCAAAGATCCCAACTTACCTCTCGAAGTGGTGGTTGCACCTGAAGAATCTCCATCCCAGAGCCTGCAGCCTTTGTTCAACTTCCAGTTCTCCCTTTGAAATACAGTGGGAGCCCGAAGGTCCAAAAGCACCCTGCACCCAGCCGCCCGAGTGCCACTGGGAGTGCAGCATCTATCCTACTCTACTTCCCCACTTGCCCTGAGTAAGTGACCAGGAGCTCAGCTCCCACAGCCGTGTGGTCTGCCTGCTAGCAGTAACCAACCTAAGGCCCCCTATCCTCCATAGGACAACATTGGGCCTACTCACTCTGCACCGGCTGCCCCTATGCCGCTTAGGGTGTAACAACTGTACTTACCTGATCCTGGGAGACCCCTGAGTCTACCCCCAGAACCTTAACTCTGCCAGCCGAGTACTTACCCAAAGACCGATAACTTGATTTTCTCCATAGGGTAACATTGGCTGGGTTTCACTCAAAAAGTGTCGAGTTTTGCAACTTTAAAATATTCACTAAAAATTAGCCGATCAACAAAAACAAAATTACTCACCTGTTATCAGGAGAGAGCCCAGTGCTGTATCTTTGAGCCCAGCACTGAACCTGAAAAGTAATTATAACCGTGATTTACTGTTAACTTAATATTCCTCCATAGGAACACATTGCCTGGTTTTTGCCAGAATTTCTTCTAAGTGTCGATTTTCAAAACTTACAAATATTCCTTAAAAATCGCCTGTATAATAAAAACGATTTCTTTTAACTGTTTACAGGAAATGCACCAGGGTTGAGTAAGAAAAACATTTGTAAAGTGATTTTATTGCGTTTACTTAAAACTTCCCATTGAGCTCAATGTTTTTTGGTGTTTAACTTGTGTTGCATATTGCAACAACTGTAACTATTGCATTCCAAAGTCTATTGCTATTTGAAAGTACTCAATTGCAACATCTCATTCCGAGGAAGTATTTATGATACCTACTGTGGTTCTAAAATAAAGTAACTATATATTTTTTATCTACAAAACAATTGGCCATAGTTCAGTTCTTGAGGGTGTGAGACCATTTGCTGACTGAGTGTGTACAACAAATGCTTTACACTGTCCTCTGATACTGCCTTACTGCTCAACCAAGCTGCCACTTTAGAGAGTAAGGTTATATCTAACTTTAACCTCTGCCATACCTCTGGGGACTGTGGACTCTGTGCACACTGTACCTTACTTAGTTCCAGTATACACAGAGCCACTTTCTTACACCAAGGTGGCTACTGGCCCGGAAGTGGATCGGGAGTGAAAGGACCTCCTCCTGGCTTCTCCTGGCTCTTTCCACCAAACCGCAACACACCGGGCGGTGGACCAGAGAGTCAGGGGAGAAACCACAGAGAGCGGTGAGCAAAGATTAGAACCACAATAAAAATTTACCCTTAGAAACAACTTAAGACCTTAAAAATAATAGCCCCCCAAGCCCTCCAGCTTTAGTTGCGGAAGTAAAATGCAGCGTTAATCAGTGTCACAGGGGAAACAGGCCCACAAAGTCTTGCCTCTGAACAGAGTTGATCTGCTGCGCGCCCGGTCCCTCTCCAGCATTTATGGCTGGAGGAATGGAAAAGACTAGTACGCCAACCCCCGAGATGGCAACTGGCATGGAAGTGTGTCGGGAGTGAAGGGGGTGTGGAGACCTCCTCCTGGTTCTCTTCATGCAAACCGGAACAGACAGGGAGTTGAACGGAGTCTTCCCCTTGCATGAAGAGCAGTTATGGGAACTTGATTACCTTGTAAATGGTCCTGCCCTTTCACAAGTAAATGTGGGGTGAGACTTGAAAAAGTCAACCCTTTGTCCCCCTCAGCCAGGTGGCACCAAACCTAGTGAGAGGGGAGCGACCACAAGGGAGAAAGGGATTGGCCATCTTGGGTTTAATTTTAGGAGTAAGGTGCAGTGTGGGATTGTTTGCAGTAGGGACAATAAGGAGCTGCTGCAAAAGTGGGTAGGGTTGCCCTGGGAACATTTACCCCATTGTGTAGGGAGGAGCCTAGAGACACTCCTACCCACTAGCCGGTGCCAACCATAAATGTTGCACCCCAATGAATCCTCCTAAGAACATTTTCTGGACCTGCGGAAGATTAGAAGAGAAGTAGACCCTGCTTGCAGTTACCATAGGGTAGCCCTTAAGGACAGGACCGGCACTCTCCTGTACACAGGACAAATGAAGTGGACTCCAAGGGTCAGTTAGTGGACCTCCTGTGTGGCTACAGAGAAGCAATGAGCTGCAGAAGGCCTTTTTCTTGAAATGACCAGTTGCAGTACCAACTAGACCTGGACTGGACCTTGCTGGGGGTACCTGCAGGAATGAGTCCTGGCCTCTAAGTGCTGTCCCTGAGAAATACGGAGCCTTAGAAGAGACACAAAGGAGCTGCTTCAGAAACCCTGAAAAATGAGACTTTAAAATGTTTGATGATCCAAAACCTCTGAAGTCCTTTTAGGGAGACCTCACAGCAAAGGTGTCAGATTCTAATGCACCGTCCATAGATTTGGCTCCAGGTTTTCCTGCTGGAGGATTTTGAGTAGTAGATATAAACAAGGAAAGGAGTGAAGAGGTTCAATAGGTAGTGGACTTCCCCTCCTCTGTAAATTATGCAAAACTAACTGTGGCGGGGAGGCATTGCTAGGGTGAGCAAGCAGATTTGATAACTGTGTGACTACAAGCACTCCTCCCCTCCTGTGTAAAAGCTCATGGCGCTATAGTTTGGTACCATTAGTAACTAAAACTCATATGATCATACCAATTTGGTATTGTATCAGTGCAAGCTTATCTATATGCACTAACATCTGCAAAATTGAGCTGGCAAAACCACTAGGTTGTTTTTTAACATAGAGTGATACAGGGATCACTTTTTTGGTCCTGAAGAGGAGTCATGGGGATGGCTTTGAAACATGTAGACTAGAGAAGAAGCCCCCTATCGTAGCACATAAACTTCCACTCCCCGCTTTTAATAATACCAGCTACAAGAAGTATTAAAAGTTAGTTTCCACACAGCCAGGTTTTTTTAAATCCCACTTAGACCCTACCAATCTCACATCACACATAGCATCATTTCACTAACAAGTGCTCCCTCTTCGTCGTCACCTCGTAGCGGGGCAGGAAGAACCCGATGATGAAGCATGCCATCAAAGGACCTTTTGGTGGGTGAGGGTTACTTTAACAACACAGTGTGTTTTTCCTATACAAACTTAGGAAAACAGACCAGCTTTCTCTAATACTGAAGAAAGGAGGATAATAACATTTTTGTAGCTAAAGGTTGGACATTGTTTGGTTTTGGAGGATTTTGAGTGACATAAAAAAATTAAGGGCCTGATTTATATGTTAACAGAACTGGTCTCGCCACTGTTTTCTCCCCGACTCCGCCAGGACTTCGATCCGTGCCCCACGGCAGGATGGGCTGCTGCAGGCGATGGCAGGACTCCAACCAGGATTCCCACCCTGCAGATTTGGTTGTGGGTTCTTTTTAAGGGAATTCAGGCAGGAATTCCTCCTACTTTGAGTCAGCGAAAGGGGATAAGGGGTAAAAATTCACGTTTTTTCAGGGTACAGCCTGCAATTTCGTCCTCTACTCCTTCTCCCAGGTCTCTTCTTATCTGCTGAACCTTGACCACAATGGGCCGGTACCCTGTTTTGAAGGATTTGAAGGCAGGTGTTCGTGGTGTGTGTGGCTCTACATTGCATGGTGTGTGTAGGTTGGTGGGGTGCAATGCAGAAAGTACAAAACGTGCCTTCTGCACATAACCTACATACACATATGTACACAAACACAACATATATGTGTGTTTCACATAAATAAAACTTTTTTACTTACTTGTCTCCACACCACCACGGTCGCCCCTGTCAGTAGTCCGCCGAAAGGAAACCACCAGCCCAACTGGAACATCCAAATCTGTTCAGTGGGACCCCGCTGTGGAGATGGCGACAGCTGGCGGTTCACCAGCACAGAAGACCGCAGCATTGGTCCTCTTCTGCCTATTGTGTATACATCTAATACTGCAGGCAGAAGACCATCAGCTGGGCCGAGGACTCAGTCCTGCGGCTTCGGTGGGATAGTGGAAAGACCACCAAAATCTAAAGTCAGAAGTCAAAATTTTTGATTGGGAGTAACCAGCTTGATGAATTCGGCCCAAGCTCTATCATGGTCGGCATGAAATCGCATTTAGGTACCAGTCTACCGGTTCAATGGAATATCATGGAGCTATTTTTACATACAAATATGAAAGTTCGAATCCCTGGTTCCCCTTTTCGTTTTTTTGTCATTTGCTTTATTAAATATTTCTCTATTTTTCTAGTTTGGATTGGGATTTTTTTCATTGGTGTTTTGAATTTCTTACTGCTTAGGTTCTGAAAAACTGCTTTACACATTGCCCCAAGTAAAGCCTGTCCGCCATAGCTACCAGAGGTTTGATCTCAGGCTAATTTAGTGAAATAGGTTGGTATCATTATTCCTTGAGGTATCCAACCAAATACTAATCCCCTTTCTTACACAGCTATACGGTGATCTATATCTGTATTTCTGAATCTATAGAAATTTACCAACAAATCAAGGATGAAAAAGATTTAGTCAAGGGGATGTCACAACTAAATATTCCTTGCATTTAAAAACTCTCAAAAGGAGCTAACAAGCTACTCATCCTGACATGGCTTGTGTTCCCGCAGTGATAAATGTTCTCAATGTACTACTTTGATACACATACACAATGCATAACAACAGCAAAGCCACTTTGATTATATTTTATTAACTCAAGTAGATTGTAATTTGAAATTGGACATGGACGTGCTAAGTCGATCAGAGAGTAATCATGAGCCGTGAATTCTGTCAATGCAATTGAATACATTTATCACCATTATAGATTCCTGTGGTGCGCACATTGGTGTGTTTGCAGTAAGAGTAGCAAACAATAGAAGAAGATCTTATTGGGTCATTATGGTTGATAGCAATGATTCCCGCTATTTACAACCAGCAGCAGCTGCCAACAACGGGGAGTGGTAGGCGGGCAAAAGGATAGTGGGTGCATGGACGCGCTAAATTGCCAGCATGCATTACATTGACATTTTAAAGTTAAAATGTCTAACTTTATTTATTTATTTATTATTTATTTTATTTATTAAGCTTATAGAGTGCGACAGCTACCCAAAAGAGGGTTTCCCGGCGCTAACAGAAACAAGAGCCGCATGACACAAAGAATAGAAAGTTACTGATTGAAAAGCCAGGTTTTGATGGCTTTACGGAAACGACCGTAGCAGTTTTCAGAGCGGATGTCAATGGGAAGAGAGTTCCAGAGTCTGGGACCTAGGAAGGAAAAAGGCCTGCCACCCATTCTTGAGAGTCTGTATTTAGGCATGCAAAAAAGGGCTTGAGAGGAAGATCGAAGTGTTCGTGCGGGGGAGTAGGTTTTTACCAGAGTTTGCACATATCTGGGAGCCATCCCGGTTTTGATTTTGTACATGTAGCTCAAGGCTTTAAATTTCACTCGGCTCTCCACTCTGAGCCAGTGAAGGTCCGTAAGGCGCCCGAGATATGTTCGACTTTCTTACAGCCGAAAAGTAATCGTGCAGCAGCATTTTGAACCAGTTGGAGGCGCCTAGTAACTGCCTTGGTAGCCCCCAGGTAGAGTATGTTTCCATAATCCAACCGGGAGGTCACCAAGGCATTAATTACAGACCTCTGGGTGTCCTTGGGTAACATCCAAAAGATTTTCTTCAACCAACGCAGGATGGTAAAACAGATGGCAGCCCCTTTGTTAACCTGGGCTTGCATGGACAGCCCATTGTCTATAGTCACTCCCAGGTTGCGCACGTGCTCAGATGGAAAAGGAAGGGGACCCATTTCAGATGGCCAGTGCCTAGAACTCCAAAGGTCATGTCTTTTACCAAGGATCAAGACCTCAGGCTTCCCTCCATTCAATTTAAGTAGGTTACGGTTCATCCAGATGGCTATTTCCCTAAGACCCGACTGAAGGAGGGAGGTGGGGGCCCGATCAGATTGCGATAGCGAAAAGACAATTTGTGAGTCGTCAGCATAGGTAAACAGCATGAGCCCTGCATGATCCGCAATATAAGCCAAGGGAGTGACATATAGATTAAAGAGCAGAGGGCTAAGCATTGAGCCCTGAGGTACACCGCAAGGTGAAGAATAGGTTTTGGAGGTAGAGGATTGAGAGAAAACCTGAAAGGTTCGGTCAGTCAAAAAAGATGCTAGCCAGTTTAGAGCTTTGCCGCCAATACCCATGGCAGCCAAAGATCTGAGGAGAATATTGTGGGAGATATTGTCAAAAGCCACACTAAGATCGAGAAGAATTAGTGCGTCTGGGTCTCCTCTGTCTAGCATAAGGCGAAGGTTCTCAGTAACACCCAGGAGCGTAGTCTCAGTAGAGAAACCCGGACGGAAACCGGACTGTGAGAAATGCAACAGATTGTTGGTGGCGGTGAACTGAGCTAAGTGTTGATAGATATGCCTTTCCATAACTTTAGAGAATGCTGGCAGCAGTGAAATGGGGTGAAAATTGGAGAGGACTTTAGGATCCGCCGTGGGTTTCTTCAACAAAGGGGTCATCATGGCATGTTTCCAACAGACTGGGACAATGGCCTGTTTTAATGAAAGATTGAATGTTGAACAAATCATGGAGAGCTGTGAAGTATCCAAATGTCTAAGAATGGAGATGGGGAGAGGATCAGTAGGTGAGCCTGATTTTACTTTAAGCAAAATCGCCATTAAAGAAGTTGGATGTAGATCTGGCCATCCAAGTAGGGGAGCATGAGTAAAACTGGGCAGAATGCTAATATGACTAGGACTGGTAGCCATCGGGGGAAGGGTGCTACCGTTTTTTTGATCAATTATATCTTGATAGATCTTCTCAATTTTAGTCGTAAAAAACTGTGCGAGCTCGTCGCATTCTGTGCTATTAAGAGGCGGAGGTTTAGCCACGGTACAGGAACCAGCAAGATGCTTGACTAAACCGAATAGCACTTTTGATTTATTTACTGCTTCGGTGATGGTTTTAGCGGCATAGTCGGCCCTGGTCATGACACATGCTCTATGATAGCGCTTCAATTCTATTCTGTAGGCGAGACCTGCCGCAGGAGAGTAATCCTTCCTCCAGGTCCGTTCAAGTTTTTTACAATAGGACTTATTTGTTTTTAATAGTTCATTGAACCATGGGGCAGGTGTTTTGTGAGTGGCCAGTTTCTTATGTGATGACGGAAGGCAGCTGTTAATGGCTTCAGAAAGCCACGAGTTGGTCAGAGAAGCAGCTGCCTCCACATCGTCCAACTTGAGGAGATCGGTGGGAGGATGAGAATTTAAAATATTTTTGAGAGAAACAATGTCGAGTTTTTCCAGTCCCTTCTAATGATGGTCGAAGAAGCTTTAGGCTGGGTCAAGAGGTCTGTAGGGGAAAGAGTGAATCCAACAAGAGAGTGGTTGGACCAATGAATAGGTAGGGCAGGATAACACTGTATATGAGAAAGATTGGAAAAAATGGGATCTAACAAATGACCATCTTTATGTGTGGGACCACAATTGTGTAATACAACATTCATGGCCGCAAGGTCAGCAATTACGTTTTTGCCGGCACTATTATTTGGATCATCCAAATGAATGTTGAGGTCACTTAAGATCAAGAAATTACTCGAATTCAAAAGTAATGTAGCTATGTAATCTGAGAACTGTGATGCCCAGACATTAACAGAACTGGGAGGGCGGTAGACCAAGAGACCCGTGAGGGTGTACTTAGGATGGAGCGCTAATTTGAAATGGGCAGCTTCGCAAGCATTTAAAGTAATAGCGTCAAGCAGACATTGGACATTGTTCTTGAATATATTCGTGATGCCTCCTCCAGTTCTGTTAGGTCTATCACACCTAAGGATAGAATAGTTTTTTTTTTTACTGAAATTTGTTTTATTGTTGCATCAAAGTATACAGGTACAGTGTAAATGATCCGCTGACGTGGCCTCAACATTCAGCCACGAACAGCCAAGCGTGCAACGTTTTCTTGTATTTATATAACTGGTGCAAACATACATTTCCTTGAATAATCAGTGTAGATCGTACAAACATGTCCGCAGGCCGGGAAACAGTGAAACTGCATCGCCAATAGGGCGGTGGATAATAGCAGGTATGTAGGATCCCGCCTCAAGAGCGTAGGATCGCGGTCTGTACTGTCCATACAGTGGTGGCACCTGAGAACGGGGGGGACAAAACTGTGGGTGAGAAGCGTGTGGGCGCTAGCAGGGTCTAAGCAGGGGGATACTGGCGATGGGTGTCAGGGGGGGGCCACGGAGCTAGTTGGTCTGCGCTCCAAGAGAGGGGGGGGAAGAGGGGTGAGCAGGGGGTGAGTACCCCCCGTGTATGCGGGCATCGAGGTGGGTGGCATGACATATGAGAGTTTGATCAGGATGTAGAGGGTACCGGGAGACGGTCCCGGGATAGTTGATACCATGTAGAGGCTACTGATTCTCTTGGGCGGGGGGGAGGGGAGGAGTAGGCTGGTCTTCTGCATGTGTGGACTGCCGGAAGCTGTGGAGGAGCATGGCCCATTCCATGGATTAGGGAATTTTGCGCGCACCCCTGGTTTCTTCCTCTCTAAGGGCATCCTCTTCCGCCGCCGCCCATTTACCGACTGCACCCTTCCATGCCGCTGCAGAGGGACCCTCCGGGGAACGCCAGCGCATGGCTATACATCTGTTTGCCAACAGGAGTGCTAATGACACGAAGCGTCTGTGCACCGGGTCTCGTTTAGGAACATGAAAGATGCCTAGTGCACTGGACTCCCAGGTGGCTAGTGTAGTGAGACCCGTAAGGTCCGCCAGAGTGTCATGTACCGCCCGCCAAAAGGGGTGAAGGTTGGGGCAACTCCAGAACATGTGCCGAAAATCTGCCGTAGGGGAGCAGCATCTGGGGCAAAGGAATGGCGCGGAGGGATAGAACTTCTGCAGTCGCGCTGGGGTGAGGTATGCCCTGTGTAGGATGTAGTATTGGATATTCTTGAAGCGGGCGTTCCTAGAGACGCGTTTTGGGGCCTCAAGTGCTTTAGTCCATTCAGAATCGTGTAGTGCGCGACCTATGTCCTCCTCCCATGTGGCTCGCAAAGTCGTAAGGGGAGCGTGTGAGAGTTCCCGGATGGATTTATATAACCAGGTGATTAAGTGGCGTCCCACCCCCATATGTAGGATTGTATGTATTACTGGATGCGTGTCTGGCTCGCCAGTGCAGAGATTAAAATGGGGCCGGTATCCATCGAGTAGCTGTCTATATCTGAGGAATTGGCCTGGGGGGAGTCCGTATTCAGCGGTCAGGCGGTCCAGCGATTTTAGCTGGCCTTCCTCGAAGAGCGATTCCAGATCCGTGATGCCACAGAGTGACCATTCGGTGAACAGTGGAGCGGTAAAGTAGGACTCCTGCCTGGGGCTGCCTATCAGTGGTAGTAGCGGGGAGTACGGAGGTCTACTGGGGGACAACCGGTGGATCTGCATCATGCACCGGCGCGCTATCGCCACTTGAAGGGGGTATGTGCGCCGAGGCTTGGTGCCCGGGAGGAGGAGACGGGTGAGTTCTGGGGTTGCGATTCTACCGGCTGAAGTGATAGTCTCTTGAGGGTAGCGGTCCGCCGTCCAGTAAGACAGCCATTGGAGTTGTGCCGCGAGGAAATATGCCTCGAAGGATGGAGCTCCGAGTCCACCCTGCGTCGTGGGAAGTTGGAGGGTTTTCAGGGCGACCCTGTGTCGGCCCTCGCCCCAGATAAGGGTTCCTAGGAGGGAGTCGACATCGCGGAAGAAGGACCTGGGTGGTATAACCGGCAAGTTTGTGAAGTAGTAAAGGAGCCGGGGAAGCATCACCATTTTAGCTAGGGCTATCCGTCCTATCGGGGCTAGTGGGAGTTTATTCCAGAAGGCGACAGTCGGGCGCAGACTAGCAAGCACTGCGCGGTGATTACCCTCAAACATGGCTGCCGGAGAATGGTACAAGCGGACACCGAGGTACCGGGGAGCCTCCGCGGACCGCGAGAGTTTATGCGGACCGAGCTCGACTTCCCGGGGGGGTAGGCTCGGGTGTAAGGGGTAAACTGTGGACTTGTCCCAGTTCACCTGTAGGCCCGAGGCGTCTGAAAAGTCCACCAATGTCGCTCCTATGGGGGCCAGGTCCGCTTCGATGTCCCGGACGTATATGAGGAGATCGTCCGCGTACATGGACACGCAATGCATGTCATCCGCGAGGGGGATGCCCCAATCTACACCCTCCAGGCGTAGCCGAACCGCCAGCGGTTCGACCGCCAACGCGAATAAGAGCGGCGACAGGGGGCACCCCTGTCTTGTGCCCCGCCGAACTCCGAATGCTGGTGATATACGTCTCCCGATTCGAACCCGAGTGGTGAGATCGGTATACAGGAGGCGTGTGTACGCCATGAGCGTCGGGCCGATATTAAGTCGCCGCAGGACAGAAAAGAGATAGGGCCAAGTGAGGGTGTCGAATGCCTTTTCCAGGTCCATTATGAGGCAGGCGGCGCGAGGAAATCGGTCATGCACCTGATCCTGAACATGGAAGACTCGGCGGAGATTCTGGGAGGTGTTTCTTCCCGGCACGAAGCCGCATTGGTCGGGGTGGACCAATGGGCGAATGATCTGCGCATACCGGTCCGCCAGAATTTTCCCCAGGATCTTACAGTCGGCCGACAGGAGCGTGATGGGGCGATACGATCCCAGATGGAGTGGATCTCTGTGGGGCTTGGGAAAGGTGACGATCACGGACTCCCGCAGTGACTGGGGCAACCTATCTAGATGAAGAGACGCCCCGAACACCCGTGACAGACGGGGGACCACTAGGGGGGAGAATGTCGAGTAGTATTCTAGTGGGAAGCCGTCCAACCCCGGCGCTTTATTACGAGACATGGCCCATATCGCCTGGGTGATGTCAGACGGGGCAATCTTGGCGTTGAGGGAGCGTTTGTCGGCGTCCGATATTGTGGGTAGAGTCAGAGGATCTAGAAAATTGTCAACAGAAGATGGGGAGTACTGGGTCGGGGTCCCGTACACTTGTGTATAATGACGCTGGAACGCCAGGAGAATCTCGGCTTGTGAGCGCACCAGCACACCGTCCGGGTTGATAATATCCGTGATTGGCTTGATTTCGGTGTCCTGCCTCGCCATCCAAGCCAGCAGCACCCCAGTTTTGTCCCTGTCCTTATGCATCCTAGAGGCGTAAGCCCTAAAATTATACTTCCGGAGATCGGCGCAGGCGGCCTGGTATTCCGTCTTAGCCTCGGCCGTGAGCACAGCGTGCTCCTCCGAGTCGTCAGGTCGTTGAGTGAGTGCGGCCAGAGCCTGCTCCGAGGTTAGGAGTGTCCGCTCCAAGGTGCGGCAAACCCCCACCACCTGTTTGATGCATTCTCCCCTAGCCACCACCTTAAACGCGTCCCACTCCACTAGTACCGACGACGCAGTGTTCGCGTTATGTGTGAAGTAGTCCTGTATGCTGGTTTTGTGTGTGTCTCTGAATACTGGGTCGGTCAGGCAATCCCTAGGGAGGCGCCAGGTGGGGACCGGTGGGTGGGGGGGGCGCCAGGTTAGACGTATAATGTGAGCATCATGATCCGAAAGGATCCGGCCTAGGTAGTCCGTAGACGTGATCTTAGGGAGAATTGGTGCAGAACAGAGGAAGCGGTCTAGGCGGACCCGGAGGTTGTGTGGGATCGAGTGGAAGGAGTAAATGCGAGCCAGTGGGTGGAGGTGTCGCCATGCGTCAGTGAGTGCCCAGTGTGTGACCCATGTCCTAAAGAGCTCTGCCTGCCGGGGGGCCGGGGAATGTGCGGGAGGAGGATGTGAGCGGTCCAGGGTGGGATCCAGTGTGCAGTTAAAGTCGCCTCCTAGTACCCATGGGACTGTGGTGAACTGGGCCAGAACGCCCATGAGGTGATCCCAGAATTTATCTTGGTCTGTGTTAGGGGCGTAAATGCTGCCAAGGAGTATTCCCTGCCCGTCCAGTATTCCCTCCAGAAGCGCATATCTGCCCTCTTTGTCTACCACCCGTCGGAGCACCCGGAAGGGAGTACCCGGTCTGACCCAGATTAATGCGCCGCGTGCAAACGCTCAGTATTGTGTGGCACAGAGGGTCCCACGCCATTTAGATTGCAGGCGAGTGAGTTCGGTAGCGTTTATGTGTGTCTCCTGTAGGAGTGCAATATTGGCTGACATGCGTCTAATGTAGGCGTAAACAGAATATCGTTTGCTGGGCGTGTGTAGGCCCCGTACATTCAATGTAAGGACATTAATGTCTGAGCGTGGGACTGCCATTCCTGGGGTGTCGTGGTAGGGATGAGGGCCCCCCTATAGTGCCCGAGGGCCGCCAGTGTGTATGTGTCATGTGTGTTTCTGCGCGCCAAGCTTCCACAATCGTAGGGGAGGGACTAAGGGGATTAACAACTAGTAAAACCTTGGGTGGGCAACAGTCCCAATACTGGGGATATAGCACCGGAGGTGGCATATCCAAACTAGTGTCCCACTAGGGGAGAAATACAACAGGTAACTGCGGTGGTGGCAGCATGTGTCGCTGCTGGGCCTGTGCGCGAGTCGGGCTCTTGTAGGAGAAGAGTCCATCGCTCGGAAGCGCATACAATAATCAGGCAAAGCAGTCTAGGCACCTAGACGTCGCGCAATACAGTGGGCAATCATTAGAAGGATACAGTAATCGATAGTTCATTGTTCATGAGGAGGTGTTAGGTTGGCCGGTCAGGGCAGCGTCCAGTGTAGGTGCCGCCAGGAGGGGGGAAGAGATCGGGCCAAATCCCGACATCGTTCCATCGCTGTCTCGGTCTTTCTCTGGGGTAAACAGGTGCAGGTGACTCCTACAAGCGCCTCAGTGGTATCGTTATTGCTGCTTTGCCTCTGGCTTTTATTTACTATTTGGCCTCCCCATTCCGATTTAGCACCCAGCTCCCTGCGTAGCGCTCCGCATTTGCGTAGCCATTTAATCTCATTCATTCATTTCCTACGAGCATCACGCTGCTGGCTGCCGATTACCATTCCTGGGCTCAAGTATCGCGTTTGTTGACATATGTGATTAGCGCTGCTGCTGGAATCCTCGTTGGTGTTTATTTACTTGTTGCCTGACCTCCCATAGCGTCCTGCTGTTGCATTTGTGCCCTCCATTTTGTTGTGCCTGCAGACCGTCCCTCCCACTTCGCTAACTCCTCCCAGCTACCCCTCCCACGCTCCGCCCCCTCCACCATCCATTTATGGCCAATGCCCCCACGCGCAGCGTCCACGGGCTACGTACACGCCGAAGGTGCGCCAAAGGTAAGCCCGTCTACGCCCGTCCGCACCTGGACCGCGCCCAGCGCCAGACCCCATGCCCCTCGCGCTCCCCAGCCCCCCCGCATTACCTATGATGCCGCCTCCCTCCTAGCCCTTAACCCCGGCCGCGCCCCCAACTGCGTCCAAGCCGCTCCTGGACACACCCATGGACCTTTCTCCTGCTACTCCTGCAGATTCAGCGGCACCGACGACATCTCCGCCACGACCACACCACAGAATCCCGATCCCAACCACCTACATTGCATCCTTCTCAACACTCGATCGGTGCACAGGCACGCCATTGACCTTTGGAACCTACTAGACACCTTCTCTCCAGACGTCGCCTTCCTTACGGAAACATGGATGAACGCTTCCTCCGCACCAGACATTACCATTGCCATCCCTGAAGACTACAAAATCACCCGCAAAGACCGTACCAGCCACACAGGAGGAGGAATCGCTATCGTCCATAAGAAATCAATCCGCATCTCAACCAGCTCTGACGCCAACCTTGCCAACTCCGAACACCTTCATTTCCAGATCCACATCGACCCCAAGACCACACTCAGAGGCACCCTCCTCTACAGACCACCAGGACCCCGCGCAAAATTCAGTGAAGACATCGCGGACTTCGTCACTCCACACGCGCTCCCCTCCAAAGACTACATCCTTCTGGGAGACCTCAACTTTCACCTTGAAAAGATCAACGACCGCAACACCACCACCCTCTTGGACAACCTCGCCAACCTAGGACTTAAACAACTAGTCACTTCCCCTACCCACATCGCAGGTCACACACTCGACCCCATCTTCACATCCAGCAATCATGTCTCCTTCAGCCACACTACGGATCTCCTCTGGACCGACCACAGCTGCGTTCACTTCACCTACAACAAGCCGATACCCATCAACCACTCTCAACCTATCCTGCAAAGAAACTGGAAGAAAATCACCACGGACCAAATCTCCGCATCGCTCCTTCGAAACTCCCCAGCCATCTCTTCTTACGCCAACGAAGCCGCCGCCAACCTCACCCTATGGTTATCCAACACCGCCGACACCTTAGCTCCACTGAAAAAACGCCAAAGCAAACCTGGCATCAAGAAGGCCTCATGGTTCAACGACGATCTCAAGAAGTCCAAGAAACTCTGCCGCTCCCTCGAAAAGGCCTGGAAAAAAGACCCAACCACCAGCACCAAGGACGCCTTCAAAAGCGCCACCCGCACTCACCACCAACTGATCCGAAAAGCCAAGAAAACAGCATTCAAGGATCGACTTGACAACAACGCCCACAACAGCAAGGAACTCTTCAACATCGTCAAGGAATTTTCCAATCCCTCAGCCAACTCCAACGACATCACCCCCTCTCAAACCCTCTGCGACTCCCTAGCCTCTTTTTTCCACAACAAGATTGCAGACATCCACAACAGCTTTGACGACCAACCCGGAAACCAACCCACCCTACCATCTGCCGACCCTCTTCCCCCCGCGAACACCCTTAACGCTTGGAACCCAATCTCCACTGAGGACACCATCCGCCTGATGAACTCCATCCACTCAGGATCCCCCACAGACCCATGCCCTCACCACATCTTCAACAAAGCAGACTCCGTCATAGCACCGCACCTCCGAGACATCATCAACTGCTCCTTCAACTCCGCTACCTACCCTGAAGACTGGAAACACGCTGAACTCACCGCCCTTCTGAAAAAACCAACAGCGGACCCCACCGAACTCAAAAATTACCGCCCCATCTCGCTTCTTCCATTCCCGGCCAAAGTCATCGAGAAAGCCGTCAACAACCAGCTCGCCGCCTTCTTCGAAGCCAACAAATCCCTTGACCCCTCACAATCTGGCTTCCGAGCAAAACACAGCACTGAGACCGCCCTCATCGCAGCAACAGACGACATTCGAACTCTACTGGACAATGGAGACACAGTCGCCCTCATCCTCCTCGACCTCTCGGCAGCTTTCGATACAGTCTGCCACAGCACCCTTCTACAACGCCTCAATAACATCGGAATTCAAGGAAAAGCACTTGAATGGATCACCTCGTTCCTCACCGGAAGAACCCAGAGAGTCCGCCTTCCTCCATTCAAGTCCGAGGCCTCTGAAGTCATTTGCGGCGTACCCCAAGGATCCTCACTCAGTCCCACCCTCTTCAACGTATACATGAGCCCCCTCGCGGCCATCGCACGCCAACACAACCTTAACATCATCTCTTACGCGGACGACACCCAACTGATCCTTTCTCTCACCAATGACCCCAGCACCGCCAAAACTAACCTACACGAAGGAATGAAAGAAGTTGCTGAATGGATGAAACAAAGCCGTCTGAAACTGAACTCAGACAAAACAGAAGTCCTCATCTTAGGTACATCCCCCTCTGCATGGGACGACTCTTGGTGGCCGGAAGCCCTTGGAAAAGCACCCATCCCGACAGACCACGCACGGAACCTTGGCGTCATCCTGGATTCTTCACTCTCAATGAACAGACAAGTCAGCGCCGTATCCTCTTCCTGCTTCAACATTCTTCGCATGCTCAGAAAAACATTTCGCTGGATCCCCTCCAAAACAAGGAAAACAGTCACCCACGCTCTGGTCACGAGCCGACTGGACTACGGAAACACCCTCTACGCAGGCACCACCGCTAAACTCCAGAAGAAACTCCAACGAATCCAAAACGCCTCAGCCAGGCTCATATTAGACATCCCACGCAACGAACACATCACTGGTCACCTTAAAGACCTCCACTGGCTACCCGTCAATAAGAGGATCACTTTCCGTCTGCTTACCCACGCACACAAATCACTCTACGACATCGGACCAGATTGCCTCAACTCTCGACTGTCCTTCTACACCCCTTCCCGCCAACTACGTTCTTCCGGCCAAGCCCTCGCCACGGTACCTCGCATTAACAAGACCACCATGGGAGGCAGATCCTTTTCATACCTGGCTGCTAAGACATGGAACTCACTCCCCGCTCACCTTCGCCTCACCCAGAACCACCTAGCGTTCAGAAAGCAGCTTAAAACGTGGATATTTGACAAATAATCCTCCTCCCCTCCTAAGCGCCTTGAAACCCTCTGGGTATGTAGTGCGCTATACAAATTTTATGACTTGACTTGACTTGACTCTAGGTCCGATGCTGGGGGTGACGTGCGAAGTTCGGTCACCGCTCGCAGGGCGTCTCGTCACTCTTGCATGATTTGCGTGAGGACGGGTGACCCTGTGGGGGAGGACGCCTGGCTTTTGGGACGGCCAGATCGGGCACGGCTCGCACCCCGTCTTCTAGATCGTCTGGAGTCGTTGTTGCGTGTCCTCTGGGGTCCGGGTTTAGGGATCAGTGGGCAGTGAAATTCAGTCCAATCTTGTGCTTTCGCCGCCGTAGTGAAGAAGAGGGCTTTCCCATTGTGCAGCACTTTAAGGCGGGCTGGGAACAGCAAGGAGTACTGCAGATCATTAGCACGAAGGCGCCTCTTGACTTCCAGAAAGGTGGATCGCCGCTGCTGGACCTCCCGGGCGTAGTCTGGGAACACCATAACATGTTGATCCTCAACCTGCAGGGGACCCGCTGTCCGGGCCGTCGGAGCACCGCGTCTCGGTCTCGGAAGTGCAGGAATTTAGCTTGCATGGGTCGTGGAGGGAGACCGGGTTTGGGTGCTCGGGCCGGGACTCTGTGGGCCCTTTCGATGGAGAAGTACGGCGATCGCTCACTCTCCGGGGTGAACGATCTGGTCCAGGATTCCATATAGGTCAGAGGATCTGAATTTTCAATCCCCCCCGGCAGGCCCGGGACGCGGATGTTACATCTTCTCGAGCGTCCTTCTAAGTCCACCGTGCGTTCTTCTAGGGCCTCCACACGACGTAGGACCTCTCTCATGTCTTCCTCCTGCATCTTCACCACGGGTTGTAACTCGGTCACGGTTTGCTCACCCTCCTTCACCCTGTCCGCCAGCTTACGGTGTTCATCGCGGATCAAGCTAATGTCCGTCGTCAGGGCGCCCAATCTCTCTTCCATTGAAAGGCGAGACATTTCGATCGCCGCCAGCACCTGGTCCAATTTCGCCGTCAGTGTAGGGTCTGTTTGCGACGCATTGGCTTGCGTCCACGTCCTGGTGTGTGGCATCTTTTCAACGACCGTTTCAGGGACAGCCGTCACCTGCGAGGCCTTTGGTTTCCCCATAGGTGCCGTCGAGTGGGCCACCGGGCCTCTGTGCACTCCGGGAACAGCAGGTCGACGTAGCTGGGCTAGAGGCAGTTCAGTGTCAGCCGGTCCCCCCTGTCTCTCCCGGCTTCAGGGCGGCTCCCCTCCGTCTCAGGGAGCCTCCACCAGTTTAGGGCGTCAGAGGTGGTCCGCGGCCGCTGGGGCCGATAGCCTCGGTGTCAGAAGGCCTTGCGGGGCCCCCCCCCCGGCGTGTGGCGCAGCGTCAATACCGGCCGGGAGGGCCAGAGGTCAGGTGATGGGAATCCGAAGGGGTCCGGGGCGGCGGACGGCCACTGGCAGTGTCTCGAGTTCGGGGGGGGGCACCCCCGCTCTTATGGCGAGACTCGCGCTGCTCTCGGAGTCAGGGCCCCTGTGGGCGCCATCTTCGGGTCAGGCGCTCGGGACCGACGATCGACGCAAGGCAGTGGGAGCGCCTTGGGTCCCCAGGCCAGCCGGCGGCGTGTGCCGCGTCTTCACACGGGGCCCCCGAGGAGGTAGGGGGGCCGCCGGGACCAAGATCCTCTGGGGAGGGGGGGAGAGAGATGGGCACTCACCGCCCTCGTTGATAGGGTGCGGGCCACCGATTGGGACACCACCGCGCCGACAGCGCGTCCGCCGGCCCTCCTCACCTCGTGGTGGCATCATGCAGCGGAGCCCCGGTGCGGCGGCCGCCATCTTGCGCGCCGGGGTGCTGGAGCGAGAGAGGGCGCCGTCCGGTGCACACTCCTGAGGGCCGGTCCCGCTGTTGCTTCGGGACTCCTCGTGGATGTCCGCTGGTCCCGTCTCTCGGGGTCGTTGGTCACCGGGTCAGCTCCCGGCGGTGTATGTGCCCGCAGGACGGAGCCCCGCCCGCCATCTTGAGTTGCGGCGCTCGGCTCTGGCTTCGGACGAGTCCGTCCGTGTCGTTCGTCTGCCGCTTTCGGGGTTCGCCTGACTGGCGCCCCAGTGTGCGGGGGACTCCCAGGTGCGTTTTCGGCTAGCTGAGGCTCCCGGCGATCTCAGGAACTGGGCAGGATGCTAGCCCGATCGCGGAGCCTCAGCAGGACACAGCCGCCATCGTGGCTTGCTAAGCCACGCCCCCCACCTAAGGATAGAATAGTTGGCGGGCAACGCTTCAGCAATGTCCGGTCCAGAGCTATCATGTAGCCATGTTTCAGTAAGAAACAAGGCATCAGGTCGCTCTTCCACAAGGATATCAACGATCTCATGTTTGTGTTTGCCCAAGGATCGGCAGTTAAGACTGGTAAATGTAAAGACAGTATTTAAGGAAGGCATAATACGAGGCACACAGCAACGACATAGCTGAGGGGCCTCCACGGAGAAAGTACAGTGCATGCAGGATCTCGAGGCTATGTCCTTCATGTCAAAAATGATGCAACCCAACTTTATTAGAGGTCTGAGAGCAAGCAAATGATCTGCAGAGTATGTGATTCGTGTCTTAGAGTTTTGACCAGGGGATATGGCCCCTGGGCCCGTTTGGACGCGGACGGGCGCAGACGGGCTTGCCTTTGGCGTGCCTCTGGCGTGCCCCCGGCGCGCCCACTGCACTCGTCCACTGCACGGTCGAATGACGGGCATCATTTATACCAAATGATGGCAGGAAGTTCCAAAACAACTAGTCCGCACCCGAAAATACCTCTCAAATGGCCACTTACCCCCAGTGTATCCCACGGCAGCGCCTAATCGGCTGCAGGGGACCAGGGTTCGAGCGCAGTGAGCAGGCGGAGGGGGAATAGTGCAAATAGTAAAGTTAAAACAATTTAAAAATCAGGCAATCTGTGATTATCTTTCCCGGCTTCCGCCTCAGGAAAGTGCAATGCGCAATGTGCTTAAGTATCTATCCAGCGCGAAAAGAAGGAGGCGCAGTTTATGTAGCAGCGAGGGCGGGACGCTCCAAAACAACTACTTTGCACCCGAAAATACCTCTCAAATGGCCGCTTACCCCCAGTGTATCCCACGGCAGCGCCTAATCGGCTGCAGGGGACCAGGGTTCGAGCGCAGTGAGTAGGTGGAGGGGGAATAGTGCAAATAGTAAAGTTAAAACAATTTAAAAATCAGGCAATCTGTAATTATCTTTCCCGGCTTCCGCCTCAGGAAAGTTCAATGTGCAATGTACTCAAGTATCTACCAAAAAAATGGTAATGTAATACATGTCAGCGATTTAGTGCACATAAGCAGACAGAGTAACAGAGCATACAATTCATTTAAAAAAGGGTAATAAAAGTCACTTACCTTCCTGCATATCCTCGCTCCGGTCCCGGTGTTCTTCTCTCCTACAGAGCGGGCCCCAGCCAACTTTCTTAACCAATCCTGGCGCTGCTCTCATGCTGTTAACCAGAATGAGAGAAGCGCCATGATTGGATGGGGCAGGCTCTCACAGCGCTCCCAAGGGCATTGGAGGCCTGTACTTGCTCTCAGCCCCGGTTGACAGATTTAAAGTACGCCTGTCTGGCTGGCTGTTACAAGACAGCTGGCCAAAGAGACAGGCGCACTTTAACTCCTTCACTCCGGGGGCCCCCTGCGGGCCCCCGGAGTGAAGGAGAGGTGGGGGGTGCCCACCAGGGGGGTACCTGTGGTACCCCCCTGCATTTGCATTAACAAAGCGGCAGACACCGCGCGGTGCCTGCCGCTTTGTTAATGCAAATGCATCCGTGCATTTTTAGCATTGTGGCAGCGCACCGCCCGCCACAATGCTAAAAATGCAGGATGCGCCCGCCACATTGGCGGGCGCATCCTAATACCCCCTACAGGACCCCCGCCCTTATGGCGGGCGGTCCCAATGACCAATAGGATGGCGGGCGGACTAAGTCTGCCCGTCATTCTAATGGGCCCCTTAGTGTACAATGTTTTTCACTTGATGATGGAAGAAATTGATACAAGCAAGTTACTGATGAAAAATCCTCCAACAACCCTGTGCAACTAAGATTTCTGCATTGATCCATACACCTTAGAAGGATCCATTTAGTTTAGAAGAAGCTTTAAGTGCTATTCAGTCCCAAAAATCAGGTAAGCTTTGAGGACCTGACAAAATCCCAGAGCATTTATATGTTGAAACTTTCAATCCAGGGAACTTAAATATTGGTTCCTCCTAAGAACAACTTGCATGAAAGACATCTTTCGTGGTTAGGGCCTGAGATAATTAAAAAAAAAGTTTTTTGTACAATTAAAAAAACTACTGCTTTATCAGCCTCATTGTTACCACCCAAAATGTTTAGGGTAAATCAGTTCTTACCAGGTTAAAAACCTAGATGTCTGAAACTAATTCCCTTTCACCTTGAGGCACAATTTACAAAAATGATTAGCACATAGATCAAATTTGGGTTCCTTATGTTGGTGGACACATATATAGCCTCGAACAATTAAGCCCTGTTTTGTTGATTTTAAAACTACATTCAAAAGTATATCCAGGCATCTTTCAGGGGCACCCCTTCAGTATCTTTTGAATCTCTTTGGATTTGATAAATCGTATAATATGTTTTCACATGCAGATCTATGCAGGTAGGACAACAATACCATTCCAAGTGAGCCAAATTGTCAGGCAATGGGGTGTGTTGGCCCTAACCCACTTAGTTTTTTAGATAAACAGTGTTCTGAGAAATGTGGAAAATTGCAACAAAGATACTCTTTTGCTGCCAAAAATAGTGACAGAATTGTATAATGATGACACTTTATTAGTTTCCTGTACTCCTGTGGACACACAATACTTGCTAAACTCTTTTGTAGAAAGTTGTCTTTAATCTGGATTCGTGATTAGGACATGGAAAACCAAGTTCTTTCATTTTGATCCACATAAAAGATTCAGAAACAAAGCATATCGTGATAATGGTTTGTTTTAAATGGTCCCTGGCATTGATTATCTATGTATGAGACAACGTTTGGATACTATTCGGAAGAAACAACTCTCCAGTGCACTATGTTAATGCAGCGAGTTGGAGCTACTGCCAGATGAACTAGGAAATTAATGGGAAGAATTGTTCTCCTGCCCTAAAAGCATACATGGCCTAGAAGAAGTAGGCAGCCTCTTGTGGTTCCTGAAGTATGGAACTTTCCAAATGTTTCATTGACTGAAACCAGATTTCTAAAATATTTTCTACGATTACTCTTGTGTACCCCTAATATTCCTCTGTTATTGAATATCAGCATTAGGCTATTGAGTCCGTTACAGAGCTGAAGCCTGTTCTCCACTGGATACCGTCCTCGGGCACTGAGGAAGTGGGTCCGTGGAGAGCAGATTTGCAGGAACTTTTAGTTATCAGGGTTGCTGGGAAAAGTTGATGGTTTCATTATATCCACAATTTCCAGTTTGATGTAGGATTAAGCTAGGTATGGATTGATGTGCTAAGCAATCACAAAATGGAAGATGCAAAGATTACTTTTTGTGGGGGCAATCCGCCCGCCATCCTCAGCTAAATGCCCCCCCGCCATATCAGTATGGCGGGTGTGACCGCGGCGGAGGGAAAGACCGTCCGCCGCTTTTCCGCCCCGGTCGCATTGAGACCGGGGCAGAAAAGATCTAACATGGTGCCGGTGTCTATTTGACACCGCCAGCCATATTAGGATGTCCCAGGAGAGATGCCTTTCCGTGGCGGCAAGGCATGCGGTCTTCACGTCGGGGGCCCCCGAAAGGGCCCCCGGAGTGAAGGAGAGGTGGGGGGTGCACAGGGGGGGTACCAGTGGGAGGGGGTACTGCAAGTCAAGGGGACGCATCTGTCGCATCAAGTCCTCCCTGGTGAACGAATCCGAGGTCATCGGCCACGGGCTCGAGGTGAGCGCGCGTGACGGGCAGAACCCTGCCAGTTTCAATATAGCGCTTAGATCCTGCGGCATTTAGTAGCACGCTATAGTATTCTTCAAATTGAATGTTGCTCATTATTCGCACACGGGGAGGATGAAAGGCCAAGGCAGTCAAGCTGGGATTATCACACTTGACCTCCAGCATTTTTATAACTCAAACTTCAGTCGGTGACTTTTATTTTTCTTTTCTTTTTTACTTTCACTTTATTTATTTTACTGGCCCTGTATGTATTTAAATGCTATGGACACCTCAACATAGTTGTTTAATTTAAAATGACTGCTTGCTGGTGTGTTCCCACTACCCTATGACAACTGAAAGAGGACCATAGTCCCCACAATCACTAAACAGAGTACAAGGACTCACCAAGGCTGGACACTAACAAAGGACTATATATCCGGGCAACAAGTCATACTAAGGATTCGGCCATCTTGGAATGTCCTCATTACATTGCTTTAGACTGATCTCTCACATAGGTACCCCAAACTAGACTTTTTGACCACCTCCTGATCCTCGCTCTATTCTGGCTGAGTCCGAAACGCATACATGACCGACTCCCGGTGGAGCTGCTCCGACAGCTATAGGGGAGACTGGCTCTGGCACACCGCTATAGCCGTCACCTACCCAGCCGGACTTTGGACATTTGTCTCGTTTTCTTCCCCCCTGCTGTCTGTCTCCTGTGGTTTACCAGCTTTCCCCATTCTTTCTGATCTTGATTTTCATGTCCATCTGTTTTTTTGGAACCTTATGTAAAGCCGTTGAGACGACATGGCCATTGCCCGGTGGAGCCGCTTGGTTCGGATATAGAGGAGTCTGGCGCCCGCGGCCGTCACCTACTCAGCCGGACATTGGTGCATGGCACTCCTCGTCCTTTCGCTGCTGTCTCTTTATATCTTCCTCCAAGGACCTCCTCTCCCTCTCTCAGAATCCCTTTTTTTGTCCCCATCTTCCTTCTCACCCTCTCCTCTGATCCTGACCTGCCATCTTGTTCCGTCCTTTGTCCATTCCTTTCTCCCTGCTCCCACTCATTCCCACATTTCCCTTCTCTTCTCCCCCTTTTCCCTGACCCCTATTTTCCCTCACTCCCATTGCACCTTAATATCTTTTGTTTTTGTAATGATCTAATCATTAGATGTATCTGTATAACCATGTTTTTCCTCTTCCTCGCAACGATCTTTCATGTAAATTTTGTAACGTTTGTAATATGCTAAATGCTACATACCTCATGTAACTTGTGACTGGTGTAATTCTATAATTTTGTGGAAACTTATGTAAAGACGGTGAGACGACATGGCCGATGCCCGGTGGAGCCGCTTGATTAGGCTATAGAGGAGTCTGGCGCCCGCGGCAGTCACCTACCCAGCCGGACATTGGTGCATGGCACTCCTCGTCCTTTCGCTGCTGTCTCTTTATATCTTCCTTCGATGACCTCCTCTCCCTCTCTCAGAACCCCTTTCCTTGTCCCCATCTTCCTTCTCACCCTCTCCTCTGACCCTGACCTGCGTCTTGTTCTGTCCTTTGTCAGTTCCTTTCTCCCTGCTCCCACTCATTCCCACGTTTCCCTTCTCCCTCTTTTCCCTTACCCCTATTTTCCCTAGCTCCCATTGCTCCTTAATATCTTCTGTTTTTGTAATGATCTAATCATTATATGTATTTGTATAACCTTGTTTTTCCTCTTCCTCGCAACGATCTTTCATGTAAATTTTGTAACGTTTGCAATATGCTAAATGCTAAATTCCTCATGTAAAGCGCTCGCATACCTCCGGGTCTAGCAGCGCTATATAAAACTCTTAAATAAATAAATAATAAAGCGACAGGCACCGCGCAGTGCCTGCCGCTTTGTTAATGCAGATGCATTCGTGCAAGTTTAGCATTGTGGCGGGCGGTGCTGAGAGCCCACTGTGGCGGGCGCATCCTAATGCCCCCCACGGGACCCCCGCCCTTATGGCGGGTGGTCCCAAAGACCGATAGGATGGCGTCGGACTAAGTCCACCCGCCATCCTAATGACCCCCTATGTGTATCCGCATCCCTATCAACAACATACAACATACACTTATCTTCAAGGGTTCAGGCTTGATTGCAAAGCCTTTCCTTCCCTTCCTTTACCTCCCTGCTGCCCGGGCCACTCGCAGCCGAGTGTTGACGCTGTCGAGGTGGTCCCGGCCAGGATTTCCACGGCAGACATATTGGGTGTGCTGGAGGGCTGTGACGCGCTCTAGTCGCATACATAAGGGGGCGGGCATGCATCCGCGCAGCGGACGCGCCGGACCTGTGCCAGAGTCCTGCCCGTCTGCACCCGTCAGCGCTGAGGAAGCGCCGGAGGCCGGCTAGGCTGCCCAGCTTGATCCTCCCATCCCCGGTAGATACACTTACTCAGTACACACCATGCTGCCTTTTAAACCCTCAGTGATACCTTGTCATCATATGGTCCCTCCTGAGGGCTTTCCGGAGGCTCTCAAGTCCTTATGCACGGGAAAGGAGGCCAGGCCCCGCATCCATTTCCCCCTAAGCAGATACTCGAGACTGGGAAGGCATAAGCTCCCTCTGCCTAGTAAAGAGACTGGGTACCTTATGAACACTAGATCCCTAATTAAAAATAATCTCGCCTTCAGGGACTTTACCTCTAACAGGAAACCTCCCTGGGTCTTCATTACCGAGACCTGGGGAGCAGATCATTCTGGACCTGAACTCCTGGATGCTATCCGGAGGGTTATTCGCTATCCAGAATGGACAGAGTTGGGCGAATCAGTGGAGGGCTGGGCATTCTACACAGATCTTCTACAAGATGTAGAACTGAGCACCTTTCTTCGCCATCTGACTCCTTTCAGGCTCTTTATTTCGTGCTTAACCCCTCCCCCTCAATCTCCTTACCGGGGATCCTGATTTACAGGCCCCCTGGCCCCCGGCATCCCTTCGTTCAGAAGCTTCTTAAGCTCCTTGAACCCTACATTGATAGACCAAATTTTACCATTCTTGGAGATTTTAACTTTCATTTAGATATAGAGGACTCCACAGATACTGCCTCCCTGATGGACTCTCTGGCTTCCTTTGGACTAAAACAGATAGTAGAGGGTCCCACACACTTAGCCGGTCACACCCTGGACGGGGTCTTTACTAATGACCCCAGGGTAGAGTCTGGGATCCCCCTTCCTCTGTCCTGGTCAGACCACATGGCCATCCCCCTGGATTTCACACTTCCCAGCCATCCCACCCCCTTAGCAAACCCCTGTAAGTGGGAATCCAAAAGAAACCTCAGAGCGATAAATAGTCATCTATTAGCTCCCCTTTTGCCCACCCAATCCCAATCTTCTACAAATGATATTGACTCCGCAGCTTCTGATCTGCATAATGGTATTCTAAAAGCGGTGGATAAACTGGCCCCGGTCAAACAGACTTATTCTGCTAGGAAGCGCCCCTCGGCCCCCTGGTATTCCGATACTCTTAGATCACTGAGGCAGGGATGTAGGAGAAAAGAGAGGCTCTGGAGAGTCAATCTAGATCCAGATGAAAAGATTAAACACAAACTCCTACTCAAAGATTACAAAACTGCGGTGCTCGCGGAAAAGAAACTACATTTTTCTAAACTGACTGCCTCCCTCATCTCCTCCAGGGAACTGTTCAAAATTGTTGACTACCTGTCGCCATCACTGAGGGCGAGGCGCCACGGCGGACACGCCCGCCTCAGCTGGCCACGCCCCCTCCCCTGACACTATAAAGTGCGCGCGGCTGGAAAGCGTGTCACTTTAATTCGGGAGTCTCCTGAGGCGGAAGCCGGGAGTGAATTATCTTCTTTTAAAAACTTTGTTGTGTGATACTTTGCCTTAAAACTTCACTTCCCTGTGCACTTAAACAGCGCTCCTAGCGCTGCAACGAACGCTACCTGTCGCCATCACTGAGGGCGAGGCGCCACGGCGGACACGCCCACCTCAGCTGGCCACGCCCCCATGTTCCCTCTCACACGGACATAAAAGATGTGCCTCGCCAGGAAGCGCGGCGGACGGGCGCAGCGGGCGCGCCGTCAGCGCGCCGAAGGCGCGCCAAAGGCAAGCCCGTCTGGGCCCGTCCGGGCCTGGACCGGGCCCAGGGCCAGTCCCCCTGCCTCTTCCACTAGCCCCACCCGCATCTGCTGGACTACTGCCCAACTACACTTACTTAATACGCGTTCATGCCCGACCTGCCCTCGCTGCATCCCTAATCACCTGGAAACCGCTCATTTTCTCTGCCCACAATGCAACTTTACACTCCCTCCCTGCCAACCTCGCTTCTCCCCTTGCCCACCACCACAGCCATCCTCCTCTAATCAGTTCACCTTGCGAGCAGGGCTGATTAATTGCCGATCTCTTCCCCGTCACGCCAATGACATCTGGATGTCCATCTCGTCTGATGAATGGGATATTCTCTTCCTAACTGAGTCTTGGATCACAGACTCTTCCTCGCCGGATATTTATCTGGCTATCCCCCCAGGTTATGACATCAAATGCCTGAATCGGGCCGGAGGTAAGTCTGGTGGTGGTCTAGCCGTCATATTCAAATCCTCTTTCCAGCTGACTTTCACTAAACTTGCTGAAATAGGTACAATCGAAGCTATGTACTTCTCAATCTCTGACTTCACGTCAGCAATCTTAGCTGGCACACTAGTTTACTGTCCCCCTCCCGTCACTGCCCCCTCCCTCACTGCCCTTGTCCACTTATTGGCTGATCTATCTATTAAACATCAAAATTTCATTGTCCTGGGCGATTTTAACCTCCACATCGACAACCCGCTCTGCGCCAAGGCTACCAACCTGGTGGACACCATGGAGAGCCTCAATCTTAAACAACTGGTTGTAGGTCCCACCCATGTGGCTGGCCACACCCTGGACCTTATATTCGCCAATTTCCCGCTCATCACTGTCCTTCAGCCTCTCCCTCTGACCTGGACCGATCACTTCTTCGTCCCATTTTCTATCACTCTGGGACGCAAATCTGCCCAAATAGCCCCTTGGAAGGAACTGGGAAGAAAGTGGCATAAGGTCACTTGCGCTACCCTGGATCCAATATTCCACTATCAGTCGGAGCACCTCTCCCCGGACATTGATGAAAATGTCTCTAGGTTGAACTCTACTCTCCTTAAAGCAATTGATTCTATTGCCCCCCAGATAACCATCTCCTCCACCAGGTCGCGACCCTCTGCTCCCTGGTTCTCCACCCCCCTTCGGGAGGAGAAAAGCAGATGTAAGGCTCTAGAACGCAAGTGGAGACTTAACTACGACCCTGAAGCCAAACATCTCTACAGAATGGCCCTAAAACAATTTCGTAAACTAAAAAAATGCGCGATGAAAGACCACTTTGCCGCTCAAATTAATAAAGCCAATAATTCATCAAAAACGCTCTTTAGCATCGTTAAAGACTTTATTAACCCTCCGGCTAGGGCCCCCCAGAACACCGCCAGTCAGGTTCTCTGTGAGGGACTCTCAGATTTCTTTCTAGAAAAAATTAACAAACTCTGTGTCTCCTTCCCCACAGAGTCTGTCACTCCTTCTTCTCCTACTAGTCCCCCTGAGTCTCCATCCTTCCTTGCATTCAACAAACTCAACCAGGACGAGGCTATCAGACTACTCATCGGATGTAAATCTGGTGCCCCCTCTGATCCGGTCCCCGCTAAAATCATGGGAGAACTGGCGCCTTCACTGGCCTGCCCTTTCCTCACCGTCTGGAATGCCTCCCTTCACCATGGCTTCTTCCCAACCACCTGGAAGGAGGCATTGGTGATCCCTATTTTGAAAAAGACAGACGCAGACCCCGCTGTCTTTTCCAACTACCGTCCCATTTCCCTTCTTCCTAAACCCGCCAAGGTCCTGGAAAAAGCCGTACAGCTCCAACTTACGGACTATTTAGAAGACCACTCTCTGCTTCATGGATCCCAATCCGGGTTCAGAGCAGGATTCAGTACCGAGACGGCCCTGCTGGAGGTGTCTGAGACCATCCGAGAGTGCGTGGACAGGGGCGAGGAGGCCATGTTGGTTCTCCTCGACCTGTCCGCAGCTTTCGACACGGTCTCTCACTCCATCCTCCTGGATCGTCTTAAGCAGATAGGCATCGGTGGCACTGCCCTCAGCTGGATCGAGTCCTTCCTCTCATCCAGAAGTCAAAGGGTACTGCTACGCCCTTTTAAGTCAGAGAAAAAACCTTTATCATGTGGGGTGCCGCAGGGCTCCGCCCTAAGCCCCCTGTTCTTCAACGTCTATCTGGCCCCCTTGGCTGACGTTGTGGAATCTTACGGAGTCAGGGTGGTCTCTTACGCCGACGACACACAGCTGGTGTTTTCTTTTCGGGACCACTCGGACTCCGCATTCCTCAACTTTCGCCAATGCCTTAATAACATCAGTGGCTGGATGACTACGAACCACCTTAGGTTGAACGCAGATAAAACAGAGGTTCTGTTTTTTAATCAGAAAACCTCTATCCCCTCTTCTTGGTGGTGGCCTACGGCTCTTGATCCTGCCCCATCCCCGGTTCACTCGGCACGGAATCTTGGTTTCCAATTTGATGACTCCCTGTCATGCAAAACTCAGATCAATAAAGTTACTTCCGCCTGCTTCATGAAACTACGCATGATAAGAAAGATCCTTCCTTACCTCCCCATGGATTCCCGCCGCACAGTTACCCAGGCCCTTATCACGTCCCACTTGGATTATGCCAATAGCCTCTATGCAGGGGCTCCCCAGTACCTGATTGGTCGGCTGCAGATTGTCCAGAATGCTGCAGCCAGACTTATCGGTAATATCCCGTACCGTCAATCTGTCTCTGCATACCGGAGGAAACTCCACTGGCTCCCTGTGGCTAGCCGCATCCAGTTTAAGGTCCTCACTCTTACCTATCGAGCCGTCAACAACTTCGGTCCTACTTACCTGAAAAATCGGGTCTCGATATCCCGCTCCACCAGATCCTTGAGATCCAATGACCTCCGCCTCCTGATCTCGCCCCGCTTCAGACTGTCCAGAACAGGTGGCAGAGGCTTCGGTGTCATTGCCGCCAGACTTTGGAACTCCCTTCCACTTGAGCTGAGGTTCTGCCCCTCTGAAACCATCTTCCGAGCCAAACTGAAAACCTGGCTCTTCTCCGGACTTTAGTCTCCCCTTCATCTCCTTCTTTTTCACTTCCCCTCTCACTTGGTAACCCCTGGATTTTAGCGCCGGGACACCCCTTCGGGGGTAGCTGCGCGCTCTACAAACTCCATAAAATAAATAAATAAATAAAATCAGTCCTGCAATCCCCCAATCTGGTAACAGAAACCCAGGAGCTTTGTGACCAGATATCGACCTTTTTCACACTAAGATAGCTGACATTCATTCCAGCTTAGAAGCTCTCAACTTAGAACTAGGACCCCCCCTGCCCCTTCGCCATATCCTGCCACAGAAAACCCCACAGAGTCACCACAGGGTAGTTCTTTTTCTTTCCCCCTGATCACGTTAGAGCAACTCAATGTGTATTTGAATAGGCTTAAATTAGGTTCCCCCTTGATCCATGTCCTCTGAAGGTCTTCAAGGAGTGCAGGGAAGTTCTACTCCCTGTGTTCCTGGAAGTCATTAATCTGGCCATTCATCAAGGTGCTTTCCCGACCCTCTGGAAAATGGCCATAGTTAAGCCCCTTCTTAAAAAGGCCTCGCTGGATCCCAAGATCCTCAAAAACTTTCGGCCTATCATTACTCCCAGCACCCGCAAAAATGCTAGAGGCCCATTTAAACCACCATCTGAGTGCCTTCTTGGAGAACTCCAGCCTTCTCGATCCCTCTCAGCATGGCTTTCGCAGGTCTCACAGCACCGAGTCCGCCCTGACTGTCGTCACCAATAACATCCGTGCTAAGGTCGACAGCGGCCAGACTACTCTTCTGGTCCTGCTCGACCTTACTGCCGCTTTCGACACCCTATCCACCTCAATCTTAGTCGATCAGCTCAAGGAGATAGGAGTGGACGGACCTGCACTTAGCCTTTTAAAATCTTTCCTGGTTGGCCGTGCACCGAGGGTCAAGCTCTGTGACTTTCTTTCCCCAGCTAAACCTGTGCAGTGCGGGGTGCCTCAGGGTTCGTCCCTGAGCCCCACGCTCTTTAACATTTACGTTACACCCCTTGCCAGGCTTGTAAGATCTTTTGGGCTGGAAGTTCTCTCCTATGCTGATGACACCCAGATTATGGTCTCTCTTTCTCAAATGGTTGATATTACAGCCCAAAACTTTAAGAATTGCATGGAAGCGGTTGCAAACTGGATGGTGAGGAATTCGCTTAAATTGAATGGAGAAAAAACGGAGGTGCTTATCTTCGGAGGCAAGGAGGAGATCTGGTCAATGAACTGGTGGCCACCCTCCCTTGGAGCCTGTCCATCGCCCTCTCAGTCTGCTCGGAACTTAGGTGTTATTTTTGATACCAAACTCTCCTTCCAAAAACAAGTCAGCAGAACGACCTCTACCTGCTGTGGTGTTCTTAGAACCTTGAGGAAATTGGTACATTATCTTTCCACCGATGCCCGTAAACTGGTTACGACGGCCCTAATCTCCTCAAGGTTAGATTACTGTAACTCGTTGTACCTGGGAATCAACAAATCCCAGATACAGTGTTTGCAAACAGTTCAAAACGCAGCAGCTCGGTTTGGTACTGATGCCCCGAAACTCGCCTCAGCCACCTCTATTAGGAAGGACCTTCATTGGCTTCCCATCCAGGCCAGAATAGAGTTCAAGGTTCTATGTCTTACCCATCGTGCTTTGCATGGGCTAGGCTCTGAAGACATAAAACCCTTGGTGACCTCGTATGTCCCTGGCAGGGCTCTTCGTTCAGCCAATAAACATCTTTTGTCTGTTCCTAAAACCAGCAAAGCTAGATGGGGCGACAGAGCTTTCAGCTCCTGTGCTCCTAAAATTTGGAAAACTCTTCCGGCTGAGATTAAGGAACTCACCTCCCACCCCCTCTTCCGAAAGGCTCTGAAGACCTGGCTCTTCAGGGAGGCTTACCTCTGACCCTCCCCCCGCCTCTCCACCACACAGCCTTTTATTCCATCTTTAGCGCCTTGACGCCCTTGGGCAAAGTAGCGCTATACAAATTCTCCCTCAACTCAACTCATTCAGAGCAATGCAAACCTTGCCATCCTCCCATCCACCACAACCTGTCTTGATTCTAATACACTCTGTGAACATATTTACATTTTATCAGACATAGGTGGGATGGCATATCCCCTCCTAGATGCAAGGCCATTGTCACCTTAGTAAAGTATACCTCATCTAATGGTCCCAAATCTCTGTCTCATTTTTCTTTTTGTGTCAGCAGAGGGCAATATACAAGAGACCCTCTATCTCCAAAGGATTTCAATAGTTGCTTCATTCTCAAGAAACTTGAAATCTGGCAGTGTGTTGAGGTCAGCCTTGTGTGCCTCTATTGCATGAGGTAAATGGTGATAACTGTGATAAATGGAGATAATGAACAATCAGGGCATATATTATGTAAAGGCATCACTCTCTGTGTTTGCACCATGGCAAATAAGCCCAGTGCACTGTATTACAATCAATTTGCAGTCCCTATGACAGACGTAAATTTGCAGCTGTCCTGGGGCAGCGCATTCAGTGAAATTCAGAGCGGCTGCTTACAAGCCGTTCCATGTTTCATAGTGTGGTTAGCAGTCACTTGCACTTTAAAGAGAGAATAGAGATACCCCTGCAGGAAGATGCAGTGAGTGACTGCACCTGCCGAAAGAGGGATCTCTGGGTGGGTCCATTGGACCCCATTCACTCCTGTAGAGGGCTGCCCACAGGGGACGCACTGACAGCGCACCACCTTTTTGTGGTGCACTGTCTGTTCACCTCCAAAGAGCTTGTTTGCCTCTGTAGTTCAGTTGTAATAGGGCGCAGTGCATAGGCAAAGAGATTCCCTCATTTGTATGGGGCCATGAACCCATGCAAATGAGGGAACACCCTCTCAAGATAGCGCTGAAACTACATATGCGCCAGTGCTATCAGTATTACAGAAGCGACTGCCCGAGCATTTGCGGCCCCTTCTGTAACACCATGGTGCCCTGGGGGTGAATACAGCAGATGCAAACGCCTGTTGTACCCCAAGGGCACAATGCAAAATAACACCCCTGGGTTTTATGAAGGACAAACTCCTCTTTTTACCTCTTCAAATTACTTGATGTTGCTTCCTGAACATATATCTTTGAGCTTTAAAAATTCCAATTAAGTCTCCTAGTTGGAAACCCTATAGCTTGGTCGTGTGAGTAAGCCACCTTCCATGCCAAAGTGAGGTCCCTTGTGTGTGCTTGACCTTCAACTTTATCCCTCTCAGCGTGTTTCACCAACAACTTAAGGTCACTCTAGTGGCTGAAAGAACTGGATGTGGAATGCTGAACCATCAAGCATGTCTAGCACCCTCAGGCCATTAAACGAGGCTCCAGTCTGTGGGCTAGGTCTTCTCTGTCACTGAAATACCAACCACTACTAGCAATTAGCGGGGCAATTATATAGTTGGATATCTACTACCTCCAGTCCCAATACATACTGATTATACATACCTGTTACATACCCATAGGAAAGTGCACATTTTCACACTTACTTTGTTATAAGGTTTGTACGAATTTAGTAGCACTGTGTATTATATCAACAAAACTTCATAATACAGAGACTGATGCTTCTTATATCATCAGTAAAGGTTAGTTTGGATAACTTACAGTACCTCATCTAAATTCCTAATCCTAGAGAGTTGTAAATGTTGCTGGTAACCTCGAACATGACCACTCTCATTCTTTAGGAATTCGTGGAAACTGGTCTTACCCATCAGTTTGTCACTTTTACATGCCCATGGTGTCACAAAGAAAAGAAACGATAATACATGTTCAAATGTTTATTGAAAATACCTAATCCTTGTGAATAAGACGTGAACTGTGTTTATGAAACAGATGAGACACATCATTGTTATAAGCATTATTAGAATGGTATAAAATACAACCAATTCAACCATGTTAATGGTTTCTAATGTTACTCCTATCTATCACGAATACTTCTAAACTAATTAGAGCATGTTAGAAGTACCTTTCTGCCAGACCTGTTGAAATGTTCTAACCCCATACCTTGGTATTATGGCTCAGGAAGCCGACTCAGTGCGTTAACAAATGCACCCTGTCTGAGTGTGCAGGCCTGCACACTTCTACTTGCATGGCTATCTTCCTTCTTAGGATAAAGGGCGGGCCTGAAGAGCTGCACTTCAGTCACAGCTCAAAGCACTTTCCATGATAACTCCAGTGTGAAGTGCCTCTCACCTAGTTCCACAGGGATGCTGTTTGAACATTAAAACAACGACCTTATCTCATTTTGCTAGAGATGCAGAATAACATATTTAGTCAGTCTGGAGGAAAAGAGCACATAACAAAGCAAGGACATCGCATTCTAATATGTGTATTACCGGAACTAATAGTGCAGACAACAGAACAAAAATGTCTACCAAAAATAAATGAGTATGTTACATTTTTTCTTGTTAGTGAAAAACTTTTTAAAATTGCTAAGACGAAAAAGGAAAACAAAAATAAAAGCTAAATATAATCTCTATAAGAGCCTTTTAAACAAAAAAAAAACTTGGGGAGCTCATATGGTATTTTTCTTTTATATAAGATTGACAGATCCCCATATCAGAAATAAACGTATTACGCCTGACTGACTGACAGTAGGGCTATGCTCTATTAGAATATTTGGCTGATTCAGAGCTGCATGTTCTAACTTAAATCTGGGAAAACAAAGACAGACATTGGAATATTGAAACAGAAAGTGTATACCTGGCATTACTGCCCATCTAATACTTTACAGTCATCAGCTCCAATTATTACAATATTCTTCTAAGTAATGTAAATGTGTTTTTATTTGTTGCCTTAACACATGTTCATAAGTTTATCCCAGACATAATAGAGAAAAAATGAAATTAGCATACACAATCAAACTGTAAAAGATTTTCTTTATTATAAATATATACATTTTTGCACTGAAAGTAAAGCGAGAAATGAACAACCTCTCAAGAAACGGTCAGACCCGACAAATACATTTATGTATTGAACATACAGAGGTATGCCACAAATTATTTTGTGGCAAATAAAAAAATTGACATACTGGAGAAGTGGGACACTTAATATAGTAATAATGTGCTCTGAACCTATGTTTCATTTATATATACATATATGTGTGTGTGTGTATGTATATATATATATATATATATATATATATATATATATATATATATATATATATATATATATATATATATGTATTATATATACATACATATACATACACACTATATATATTTATATACGCATACATATATGTATATATATATATATATATATATATAAATTTGTATATGTATGTACATTTGTTACATTTATTAGAACTTTACTCTTTACTCACTGTTGGGAGAAAATTTGTACTGTGCCATACAGCCCTCTCCCAGAACTCTGAAACTGAACAAAAAGTAATTCATTTTGAAATTATAGCTCTATATTTAATTCAGGGAGACAGAACATACCCCAGTTGTCCCAGCTTTACAAATAGAAAGTCCCAGGACACGCTTATTGCACATGATCCATGTAGGGAGGTGAAACCACAAGGATGTCTGCTATAAGTCTAGGAGTTTTACTAGATGAATACCATTCCATGGTGAAAATCGTTAAAACACAATGTAATCACCTTAACTACACTCTTCCAATCAGGTTATAGTTTCAAAGATCCGATTGTGTTCTGCGTAGTTGTATTTGAACACTTGTGCACAATGGCTACCAGTTTCTGTTATGGTAAAATTTAAGAGTATTGCAGTGGCTCAGAAGGCAATATACAGTGAGGCCCAAAATATCAAATGAGGAGAGTCCAGCTGGATGGCCTGATGGAAGTCTCAGGTCTACTAGTCAAGCATTCCTCTACCCAGAAGGAAGAAAGCTGCTGATGTGGTCATACTTTGGGTAGGCATGACAGTAGTATCTAAAACTCTGCCTGAGCAGACATTAAAAATCGAGGAGCACCTTGGCTTTAAAAGCACCCTGAAGACCCATGTAGTCAGGGAGTCACAGCTGCCATAGAAGAAAAGTTCACATCTCATTGAGTTACTGAACCAGGGGGGCTGAAGCATCTAGCAGCACTTGTGTGCAAGAAGAAGTTAAAATGACATAACATTTCAGCACTATTTGTTATATCCTCTTAAGTGTCTTTGAATGTAACCCAGCTTAGCTGTCGCCTGCTGCTCAGCCAGAGTGAGAGGTAGTATTGGAATGTTGGTGTGACTGTTTTGAATGGAATGCCTGGGTGCCTGTGTGAATGAGTGGTGACAGTTGGAGATGGGCTGAGCAGCAGGGAGGCTGCTCCTGGCGGGGCTGGTGTAAGAGCTGGAAACAGCCCTGGAGAGATGGCTGGCAACAAAATAAGGACTAATGTGTTTACCACATGGAACTAATAAATAAGTCTTCAAGCTATACATGGCTACTTGTGTCAGCTTTTGTGCAAGGGCACAATATAATTCATTCCCTGCATGCAAGACAGAGGATTCAAGTTGTATCTGTCAGCTACCGAGAAACAAAAATTTGAGTCAGTGAAAAAGAATGTGCTGATTGTGACACAGGTTATCTGGTTCGTATTGGTTGCACAACTCTTTGACCTCCTCCCACTCCTTGGTTCTGGCAACAAAGGCATCTGGGATGTTCTCCCTAAGCTCAAGTACTCGCTAGCCTGACTCAAAAAGACTTCTCTAGCTAATGTATTGGTGGTGATTGGTAGCTCCACCCAGCCCACACTTTGAATTTCAGCCATTTGGTTCTTCTTGGTGGCCATTTTGGATTTATTTGAATAGTTATGTTGTTTTTTCTGCAACCAGCTTATTTCAGATAATTGTTGGAACTCTTTTGAGAATGATGCAAAGGTGCAGGCAGATGCTGTGTAATTCTATTTTAAAATGAGGCCATAAGTTTTATATGACTCTGCAAAATCACTTCTCTCTTAATGTATACCAACTGACTCACAACATACGTTTTTTTTTAGACAGGGTTGATTCTTCATATATTTTAGCAAAGTAAAACAAGAGGCTTATTTATGAGAGCTCTACACCACAAAGAGTGCACCTCAAAGAGTGGTACATGTGTGACACAGGGCTCTGATTCAGATTTATGAAGCCACGCAAAACCACGTAGAGTGCCTTTGAGTGGCCTCAGAAATCTTGAGTAATGCAATTCAGCGCAAATCGCTGCACCACCTCACTCTGTGCCTGGGAGCTGTTCCATGGTTGTTGCAGTGGGTTTTCCAATGGAACACCCATGGATTTTGATGCTGGCCCTGATTTACAAAATTATGTACACCTGGGGAAGAGCCAAATCCTTACACTTCCCAAAGTGTGAGGCATAACGAGGAGAAATATCTTTATGTCTCCAGGTTTTTTCCTCTTTTTATCTGTGCTGCATTCTGTTAAAACATATTTTGCACAAAAACAACCCTGTATGCGACGGTGAGGCACCAGAGCAGGGAGGAAGGACAGAACTGCACCACATTGCATAAATACGGTGCATTCCTGCCCTTTCACTTTGGCGTAAGGCAGTGCAGTAAGGTGCCATGCTACAATGCCCAATACCAAAATCCCGTAAATGAGGGCCCAGGTTTCCACCACCCAGGCTTCTCATTAGTCCACCATGTAGGAATAACAATGAACTTAGAGCTGTTTGTGTTTCAATATAAGGGACATTATAATGGAGTCTATAACACTCTCATTGAACATGTCTTCATTTTATTGTTACTTTTCAAAGTGCTTTTTCTTACCCCTTACCCCAAAAGTTTTGTCAACAATTTAATCCTGTAGTGCACACCATGCAGTGGCAATGCTTCCATTAAGATTGTCTGAGTCTCGGGTAGGTTGCAGAGAGTAGGCTAATGTCCTAAGATTCTGGAGAATGTGCATAGTCTCTGAGTGTTTAGTTTTTCACATAACCCGATGATGATATAAACATATATAAATGTCCGGATTAATTTTTAAAATATTCAAAAGCTATTGGAAATGGACAATCAAAACCCTTGTGAGAACTTCGATCACATAACCGGTTCAGGGTCTGATCTCCAGAGTTGGTGGATTCTTTGTAGATGTGATACATAGTTTGTCTAATAATGTGTTTGACTAGTGATCCCACAATTCCATTGCAAGTCTGACAGCCTCTGAGGCCCAAGTACGACATTTTCTACTTGCCTGCCAATAGAAAACATATAGGAATAAATCTATAATATACTCAAGTGGTGTCGCTCATGGGTCAACATGTTTCAACATACCTGCCTGCATGATAGCGTCTACAAAATGGTCATTACTCTTTTATTCAAACATCTGCAGGCCTCTAATTCTCGTAGATGGATCACAGTGCTCTTGTGCCATTGCTCACCTGATGGAAAAATTATAATAGTGGCTTATTCTACTCTCTCGTATGAATTTCGTTGTCGGATATATAATCACGGATAAATATTGTGTCCTCAATATAGTTTACAAAATATATTGCCCCATTTGGTTTACTTTTTCTATTTGCAAATCTAGTGGGGTGATATTTTTCAAAACAATGTTCACAACACAATATTTATTTCAGAATATAGGACTGATTTAGTCTTTGTCGGACAGAGTACTCCATCACAAATGTGACAAGGTAACCAGTCTTCAAACCCCTAGTCCACCCACTCAATTAGGGGTCAGGTGGAACGCCAGTCTTCCACGGGCCTGACCAAGGACGGGCCATTGGCGTAAGGACATCATACTGCATCCCATATTTAGAGCGGGTGGTCTGATGTCTCTTTTTTCTGGCAATTGCTGCCTGGTAAAATCTGCCTGTCCTCAACATGCTTCTGTACCATTTAGGGAGGCAACCTGGCCCTTGCAAAGCTGCAGCTACAATTTGATGAGTTGAGCTCCTGGTCTATATTTTTTAGTTAGGAGTCTTGCCTTTTCATGGCCATTATAGTTAGTCAGTAAATGAGATTTTGCCTGCACTGTTGCATGAGTGATTTATGTGTACTTTCCCCACTAAGGGCAAGGTTACAAGTTGCACTGCAGTGGGGTGATAGTACAATTGCAAATGCTTTTATCTTTACCATGCGGTAAAAGCACACCACTACAGTGCAATTATAAGTTAAACCCCATGTAATGTGGAATCACATGAGAAACACTGTAATAGAAACAATATATCAGTTTGTTTTTCTGCTAAATCTACTTATTCCAACTGCCTTGAAATTGTATGAACAAGTAAAACCAATAGTAAGTGCAAGAAATAAATGTGGTTGGAGGTATGCACTTCTTCTGAATGAATATTCCAGTAGATAAATGTTAGTATTCGGATGTACACCATATCATCCCAAAAAATGTTAAACATTGAAGTGGAAGATGTTGGAAGTTGCCAGGAGTTCCACTGAAGCAAGCCCACATTAGGACTAAAGGGCTGGTTTTCTGCCAGTGGGTTTGAGTTACTTACTCAGTCGCACTGTCCACTAGATCTAGAAATGACCAGCAAGCAGGTGGTCATTTCTTAAAGCATTGCCAGGATCTGCCATCACAGCAGTTCCTGTCAATCATTTTTGCAGTTTGGTGCAGGGCTCTGTCAACATGACAGAGCCCTGCCCCAAACAATGTTTTTTGCTTATTTTCAAAAAGAAAATATAGAAGCGGGATTTCCTTTTTTGAAAATAAAAAATAAAATGCTCCCTTGCCATGAGAGTTATCTCCCATGGCGAGGAGAGCATTTATCAGTTTTCTTTGTCCCTTACGGTCAGGGTTTTCCTGGTGGTGATTGGCAGTGAAAACTGACCTCAAATTCTGGCCATCTAAATTAGGTGGGTGGAATTAGAGGTCTGCCTCTGACAGCCCTTACTCCACAGTGCCATCGGAGGAGTTTAACCACGGTGGAGACAGAGTATTTTACACAGTGATTAAACCAAAGGTTCGCCGCAACTAAATTTGGTGGTTTGACCATTATGTTGGCAGTAAGCATCTTTCGTTGCCATTGCAACGGAGTATGCTTACCGTCAACATATAAATTAAGCCTGTGTTCTACCTGGGTGAATAAGTGGTGCAAAAAAAAGGGCGAAATAGCTTCTAACTGCTAAGACGTGGACCCACCCCATGCAGAAGAAATTGCCCCATTAAAGAAATGTGAGTGTTGCACCAGCAGGAGCCCCTATCATTCAATGGAGGTGCAGGCCTGCTTTGCATAACGGAATCCCCATCCAATAAGGTTCTGCCGCTTCGAGCACTGCTATTACAGAGCCAGTGGTGTGAGGGCCTTCACAAAGATCGAGCGAACGCAGTAGCGAAACATATGGAACAATGTCATCAGGGAGATTGGAAACAACTCAAATTCTACGGAATTGAAACATTGCCAAAAAAAACCATGGCGGAGATCGGGATAAAGATCTACGACAGAAGGAATTGCGCTACATTTTAAATCTAAGGACCCTATATCCACACAGTTTGAACCAATCGGAAGAATTGTACATTCACCTTTGAAGCGAAAATACAAAAATCATTGCAGAGATGGTGAAAGATAAAGACCAAGTGGACAATAAAGTTTAGTGAGGAACAAAAGGGGAAGGAGGAAGGAAAAAACTGAACCCAAGTAAAAAGAAGATGTGAGTGAAGATATACCCCAAATGGGGGCCCAATGACAGAAAATTGTAGAAGTCCCACCAGAGGGATACATTGGGGATATATGAATGAATATACAAAATACAATCGTTGTGGTTAAAATGAGCACTCATTTTCAAAATAAGAGAAGGGAAACGATGAAACTGAACTAAGCATCAAAATTGTAAATTTTGCAAAATCAAACAGCAACAAAAAACCGATTGGAGAACATGACAATTGACTGGGAACTACAAAGACCATAATTCCTAAAGGCGAAGGAATGACAGGAAGTGATGTCATGCATAACATTTTAAATTGTAACCCAATGGGGGGGCTTGTTGATCGTGACCAAGGTGTGGAGGAACATCGAAACGCGTTGATCTAGAGCGCTGTCAGCCCCTAATTTCATGTAAACTAATTAAAGAAATAATTAATATTCACTTTGGGAGTGCGGTTCGTTTTTCCTTGTCAAAAGGGAGAGTGTTGTAATATATATATATATATATATATATATATATATATATATATATATATATATATATAATATTGTGCTACCAAACTATCATTGAAACAATATCAAAGAAAAATATCAACAAGGTAAGTATGTGTAGGTATGGATAGGTTTACTTTACTCAACATTACTCAACTTGACAACATATAAAGTTAAGGTAAGTAGATGAGTTTAGAATAGTAAATCTATACTTACCTATATGCATTTACCTTGGCAAAATGTTAGCCACAATATACTTTGGTACGACGATGTTTCTGAAGTTGATTTTTCAACATATAACCCTCAGTTCAACACAGTGCTGAACTTGTACTGTAAGAAGTTTTAAAACTAAATAAAACATAATAAATTATAAACGAAAAAGATCACTGGGGAGAGGCCAGTATACTTAAGCAGTGGGAACTTTCCCCCAAAACCCAGTGTACTTTACTAATAGTGTGAATCTCGGCTAAATTAGGTACCAAAGAGGCTACCATGACAGTGTCTGCAATCTGAGGTTATCAGATTTGCATCAGAGTTCCCTGGAAGTTAGATTCGGGAGGGGCGTCATAACGGATCAAGGGAGGTTGACTTTCAGCTACTTGGTGATGAGTGAATTGCATGGACCTAGGTAACAGAGGTTACAAGGGAGCTAGTAAAGAGACAGAGATGATCATAACCCAAGACAAGGAGACTGTGAGGAATGAACATTCATAGCTAAGAATCCTATTTTGTCAGTCTGGAAAGTGTCTATGGAGGTAGTGAATGCATGTGCAGGCAAGGAATAACTGCAATATGCTGAGGAATGTTTATGTTTTATGAAAAATTCAACGATTTACTAAGCAAATTTCCCTTATAGGTAGTAAAGTATAGATTCCCTATGGTAAAAATGAGCCTCTATTAGTAGCAGAGCTCCATAGTGAAGAAATCCACAAGTGTGTACAGGATCCATAATAGAGCCCAGGCCGAATATCGTTCTTCCAAGTACCCCCAGAGATGTTCGGCAGCAGGGTACCTATGCAACAGGATAACCATGGCCAAATGGACATGAGAGGAAAACAGACTATTCTGATGAAAAGTGTAGTCTATGCCCCTAACTGGGCAGCTAAACTGAAATGTGTGGTGGAATGCTACAAGAACTCTCCTTTAGCAAAGTCTTGTTTCCCTGAAACATAAGCCTGCCTTGTACCAGTGAGTGTCCTTTCAAGACATAACGGACGTCAACAGATTTCAGTGACTCTCTCCTTGTGGTGGTCGAGCTAGATAGATGTCATCAGAAGCACAGCCACAGACAGCATTGTCAGGAAGCCCTGGTATTGCAGGAAGGGAGCTGAGCCCCGCAGGGTTTCCTTATTTGTCTCAGCGCTGTCTGCCCCTCTCATGCTGTTGGATGGCCTATTTCTGGCACTACACAGGTCATGCAGGTTCCCCTGGTACTGGATTTTTCGTGATTCCTGTCGGAGGGACTCCCAGATTTTGGCAGCTTCCTCAGGGCAGTTGGCGAGCACCGCTGTTGCACAAGTATGGAAGTCATCCCAAGACCTAGAGTGGTAAACAAGGCAGAAAGGGAAAGGGTATGAATTCAGAATTTTACAACATTCCTTTCTTAGTTGAAACACAATTTTCAGATCCCAGCCCTTGCCAGGTCAGTCATCCCATTCTTTAGCACCATCAGCATTGTATGGACAGTCTCACCTTCCCGGGTGGATAGGTGCTGGCATTTTACACTCTTTGATTATATTCTACTCATACCAACTACCATTCCATACACTGAACCTAAATGTTAATCATTCACATAGTCTCTGATTATTTGGACAATTTGGCCTTTATCTGACCCTCATGGATCAGCAGTGACACCCTTGCTCAAAGGACATTAAGCATGTCTACTGTAAGTCACTTGAGCGCCACATGCTCCAACAGACATGGAGTTTCCATCAACAGTCCAACTTAAAACACATTGTGTAGGAATGACCATCCATTAGGTAGCATAGCCCCAGATTTTTGCCTTGACTGTTTTTGATGGCTGTAGAACTCTGCGCGCTTTACTCCTGCTAATCACTGGTAAAGTGGCTGTGCACCTATTTTCAACATGATGAAATTGGTATACTGTTAATTAGTATATTTAACTTAAATATAAGTCCCCTGTACATGGTATATAATGTACCCAGGGCCTGTCAGTTAAATGCCACTAGAGGACTTCAGTAACTATTGTGTCTTTCACTACAGTGGCAGTGTAAAACATGGCTTCAGGCCTACCACTGTAGCCTGACAATGGCAGTTTAAAAATTCCAATTCGACCTGTCAAAATAAACCCTTTTGATGGATCAAAACCTCCCTTTTAAATATTAATAAATCACTCCTATGTAGGCCTTGTAGTTCACAAGGCAGGATGCATGGTAGTTTAAAGTAGGACATGTAGAAACATAATAACATGTCCTTATAGCCACTAGAACCCAAACGTTATTTCTTACTGTGGATGACCTAGCTGTCCTATGTAAAAACAAATGTACAGATTTAAATCCTAATACTATATCTTGGGAATAGGACTAGCTAGAAAAAAAATTAAACAACTATTTTAAAAGTTATTAAAAATCCTATTCAATGGTGAAAGTTACCCTTTGCCTGCCTGAAGTTCCTAGAGGTTACATTTACATTTGATCTCCACCTTCTGCAAGCCAGCAAATAGCATTTGAATAGGTGTGAAAACTGTGAAGTGCTTCCCAGAAGCAAACAATAGACTGGCCTGAATGGACAGAGATAACACCACTGAACATGACAAAATATACAGGATGGGGCTGTGAGCATCTTTCTGATATTATAGTGTCAAATTCTGCTTGGATGTCAAACCCTGCTTGACGGGTTGCCGGATTTACAGTTAACACTAGGGGCACACTTGAAAGAAAGGGAAACAGGCTGCCAAAGCAATTCTTGTGTAGTCACAGCCTGGTTGTGAAAGGACTTGCTTTGTTCTACTACATTTCGTTTTCTGGGTTTATTGTGTTGACAGTGACTGCCAAGAAACTGCACTTTAGTGTTAGATGTGGGAGGACATTAGGTTTACCACAATACACTTCCTACATACACCCCAGCCATCAGAGCCCAAGTTTAGTAAGGTTGAAGACTTCTACCTCCTTCAAAACACTCAAAGAGGGTAGTGTTAGCCCGAGAACTTTTATGCCATTAGTTAAGGTGTACGCAGGACTTGTTCCCCACCCTCTAGTGCATACCAGCCATAAATGTGTAATCTCCAGACACCCACTTCAGAACACTTTTGGACCTAAGGAAGACCCTAAGCGGTCTGAACCTGCCGCATGTGACCTGGGAAGAGATCTGAGGCACTGGGTCTGCTCTCAAAGGACAAAGTGGTAGACCCCATTAGTCATAGGGCTGACATGCTGTTAAAGCTACAGGGGCACAGCAAGCTTCAAAATTATTTTTCCTGCAACTGCCCAGCTGACCAGTGGCAACTGGACCTGGACTGGACCCATATGTTTTGAGCTTTGCCTTATACCCTGTGAGTCTTTCAGTGCTTCCCTGGGGCTTAGTTGCTTTATGAGTGTACTTAGTGGATTCTGAATTAAAGTACTAAAGTCAGAAGGTATAATCTTTGACTCAGACAAACCTGATTGTTGTATCTGACCCACGCTGTATCGTGGTCTGTGTCCAATTGTGCCTAGGTCCCAGACTACCGCGACCATCGATTATCATTGGCACTTTATGCTTATTTGCACTATTCCTACTTAAAACCTTACCAATTAATATCTCCAGTTCACCTTATTGGATTTTTGTCATTTTTGTGTCATTTTATTTTTTATATTGTATTGTATTTTTCTAGTTTAGGTTAGAATTCTTATTGTATTGCATTTCAACTTTATTACTATTTCGGTACTGCAAAAATTCTTTACAAGTTACCCTAAGTGCTTCCATTTGCTAAGTGAGCACTGGTTTCATGTCTGGAATACATATCACACTGAGGGTGTCACTGAAATAAACAAAAAAGAGATGGGTGGACTGCTTGAATTAAACTCAGCCACTGGTAATTACTTGGGCTGCATCCCAGTTTATAATTTCTTTAACCACAATACCACCTCAGATTAGACCCAGCCATATGCAAATATGCCTTGATCCTGCTGCAATAGGACCAGTCCAGTTTGAATTGCCAAGCCAACCACAACCGGTTTCACCCCATCCAGGGTTCTTCAGTCAGATGCAGCTTGCTTCCAGTGGTAAAGCGGGCACATGACCTGTGCTCACAGTGCAAGCTACAATCAGGGCGAAACCGGTCCTGGGTTGCTTGTTTTCCTGTTCAGAAAGGACCTGGTCTGTCAGTCCCAGCTGGACTGTTCCTACTGGAGAGGGGTCAAAACTGATTTGCATATGGCTTGGATCACAATGATGTGGCCTGGTGTGCAAAATAATGATGCACTGGTGTGCGGCCCGAGTAATTACCAGTGATTGAGATGAATTCAAGCAGTCCATCTACTCCTTTTTGTGAATTTGAGTGTGATTCCCAGATCAGAAGCATTTTTTAAAAGGAGTTTTTTTCTCATTTAATTGATACGGCTAGCTTTAAAAAATGTTTCATGTTTGGGAAAACAAATGCATAGATAGAGGTTGAATAGGCATTGCAGTCCACCATACCTATTTATCACCAAAGGTCGCAAAATGTGACTCACCTAATAAATGTTTATTATGCAGGTCTTTAGTGATCCCCAGTGAATGGACATTTTGGGATGTGACCTAATAATACATTGAACGCCTCACAAATTGCGTCCCCATTTGCAATCTAGTCAATGTGCAAATTTCATATCTCTGGTTTGCTAATGTAAATATCTGATCCACATTCCTAGTTGTATAAGGTAGCAAACTCCTAAGAATTTCACAGCAGCATACTCACACTTATAATGACGCTTAAATAATTGAATATATTCCTTGACTTTGGGAAGCTGGGAAGGTTCACATTCCAGCGTTTCCTTCTCCACATGTCAGTTACTCTCTCTGAACTGTACCTACCCTTATTACCCCTTTAGAGGTAGAATACAAATGCTCACCAATGAGGTGAGTACTTTGCACTTGAAAACTCTCAGTGTAAAAAATCTGTTTAATCTCCCTAGCCACAACTAATTCCAGTCAAGGATTCAAGTTTAAATGCTTCTCATACGAAAGGACCCATCAGACAGCTATTGCGTGCTACTGTTAGACAGCGCTTAATTTGAGCCGGAGGGGACCACTCACACTCATTCTGTGGGCCCCAGCACATATTTTTACTCATCAGAAATGTACTGAAAGCATGAGAGGGAAGAGCACACAAATGGGAAAGAAGGAGGAAGACAACGAGGAAAAACCCCTCATAAAGGGAGAAAGCAGGAACCTGCAGGAGTGAAATAAAGGGCCAATCAGTGGTTGATTGTGGATTAAAGAGGAATAAGGTGGATTAAAGACTGCAAAGCATTAGTAGTCAGCATGTCAACATACAATAATATGTACACTAATGTCACAATTAAATCATGTGACATGTTTTTAGAAGATTGTAAGTATAGATGCATAATGCTCATAAAACAAGTAACCAACAGAAAACAAAAAAATACATTCAGATCATAGATCATTGCATACTAAAATCCTGCAAATATTATGGTTTTTTTGTGATTCTACTACTACCTTCTTGCACCAGGAACAACTATTGACAGGCTGCTAGATTCGGGAATTTATGGTGATTCTTAAACGCTACTCCACCAGGGGCGGCTGGTGACATTTGAAAGTGGTGAGGCGCAAACTGATTTGCATACTGCACCATAGCGAGCGAGCGAGCCCGAACCCCATAAGGGAGGTTTGGGGGGGGGACACCACCCCCCCCCCCGAGAACATTTTGAAAAAAGAGAAGACAAATCATGAATTTTCAAGCAAATTTGAGAAAGCAGGAAGGTTAATAAAGCAATTGTGAAAGTGCAGCTATTACATTAATAGATGGCATAACATAGGTAGCTGCTTATTCAGTATAACCACAAAGATTCATGTATTCCGTCCTATTACGCTCAGGTGCTGAATTCAGACTATAAGACTTTCATGAAAATCTCAGCTCTAAAAGTAGAAGAAGTTGCATATCATTTGGGAAACAGCCTTCACAAAGCATTGGGAACCACCTTTACCACGTTTCCATTAGAACGCATGTCTTTCCACACAGATGATAGTGTTTAGGTGAAACAAAATGTACTTAATATGCCATTTGATCAGTAAAATCTGTTCAGTCCCCAAATAGAACAAACCAATAGAACAAACCAATAGAACAAACTCACTGACCTATTTACATCACATGCATTTTGTGATCTGCATCAGGTACATGTTCTTTGCAGCAGGCACATCAACCTTCTGCGCTGCCGCCTGCTGCTATTTCACTACTCGGCCCTAGGTATCCTCTGCCATCATCTCCACCTCCCTGTAACTATTGAGTGATCCTGTTCGGCAAATGGTTCAGTGTCCTGGGTTTGCCTATCCCGTTCCTCGTCCCCCTACTGATCTCTGTAAATCTTCTCCATCAATATAGCCCAGGCCTATAAGTCCTCCTGCAACTTGTCGTCCCTACGATTGAGTTTCATGTGTACCTACTCAGCAATCACCCCCTCATCTACATCCCTGTACCACAGCATGATGGAGGGGACACCCAACCACAACCACCCTCTGGCCACCCTCTGCCTGGCCAACACTAGTGCCAGCTGTAGGAACACTGTTCCTGTCAGGGTCTGACTAACGTGCCTGCCTAGAATTGGACTACATCTCCCAGAATGCCTAGTATGAAGGGGGAGGGCCTCGGAAGGCATATATTCTCTTGGACGCCATCTACTGGTGCTTGTGATTTGTCTTGTTGAGCCTATGGATGCGGACGCCCTGTCCCCGCGGAGTTCCAGGGAAGGTGTGGTTCGTTTTGTTCTGTGGCTGCAGAGCAAGCTGTAGTGTTCCACGTATCGACAGGTACCGGCTGGTACTGTCAAGAGGTTCTTACCGCAAGACGCGTGAGACGCCAGGATTGCCCCCTCCGCGTTCTTGCGATCCTGCTTCTATTTGTTTAGGTGAGTGAACAGGAGACGCTAGGATTTCCCCCTCACTGTCACTCACGGGACGCGGATTTATCTGTGCCACAAACACCGGCTGGTGTTGTAATCCATAGGTAGCGGGGGAGACGCGGGATTTCACCCTCCACGCTTATCTATAATTTAACGTTGTTTCTCGGCTGAGAACACTAAACGGGAGACGCAGGATTGCCCCCTCCTGTTCCAGGGACTTTATTTTTGTTGTTCTTTCCTTTTCATCAGCGAATGCTGATGCATCTTACAAGAAGCGGCTGGGAGAGACTGTTATCTATCCAGACGCCTCTTGAGAACCCCATGTTCAGTCACGATTTCCACAGGCTACTGGTGAGTGAATGAGGGTGATACAGGTGGGGGGTTGTTGTGTGTGTTTCTATCAGGAATTAGACGGGCTGTAACGAACTGTTCTTTCATTTAGTCTGAGGAAGATTCCATCAGAGGGAAGGGTCTATTTTCCTGAGAGTTATCAGGTGAGGATTCACAACAGCACTTGTAACAAGGTTAAGGAGTTAGAGTACAAGGAACTAACGTGTCCTTCCTTGTCATTACAGGTCCTTTTCCCAGCTGTTCCTTCCCCTTCCCTGGATTTCCCTCGCCTGATTGCTTTTACACTCTGGAGATACTCAGTCAGAGTGTGGAGACGTCAGGAGGTGGACCCCTATTGAGCATCTTTCCGATCCTGAGGACTAGCAGCCGTGACAGAATCACAAGCCCAAGAAATTGCTCCTCCTGGTCGGAAACTTGCTCAAACCATGGCGACAATGGACGATGTGCTCCAGGCCCTGGTATTGGTCCAACGGGAACTAGCGACATCGAAGGCAGAGACTACTGCCTTAAAAGAAAGGTTGGATCGGCAACAGGCCAATCCTTTCGATGCTGCTACCAGTGGCCGCGCTATCCAAGTAACCGTTCCCCCCCCGATACCTTTAGCCAGCCCAGAAAGATATTCAGGTGACCCTCAAAAAATCCAAGCATTCCTGACACAAGTCACCTTGCATTTTTCGTGTCGACCAGCGTCGTTCCCTAACAATATGTCTCGAGTGGCTTTCGCCATCTCTTATCTATCCGGAGATGCGGCGAACTGGGCGGTCCCTTTCGTCAGAAACGATGACCCTATCCTGAATGATTGGACGGCCTTTCGCCGTGAGTTTGAACGGGTGTTTGATCGCAGGGCGACAACCCTGAGTGCAGACAGAGAGCTGCTGGGTCTTAGACAGGGAAAGAAAGATCTAGTCACATACATGACTACCTTCAACCGTCTGGTGGCCGAAACAGCATGGCCCGAAGAAAAAAGGATGGCGCTGTACTACCAAGGCCTGTCAGACGAGTTGAAGGATGTAATAGCTCAGATTGACCCTCAACCGGCAACCTGTGTCGATCTAATTAACCTCACGCTCCGCTTGGATCATCGTCTAGGCGAGCGAGGAGGTGACCGTAGGAGACATGATGGCCCTTCAGGGTCTATGGGACAAGGACCTCCATCCGGTCCTCGACCTAGCGATAGCCCGCCTGAGCCAATGGATGTTGGCGCCATCAGGCCCCCACTTACCAGAGCAGAAAGAGAAACCCGCCGCACACAGGGCCTGTGCATGTATTGCGGGAAGAAGGGGCACTACGTTAAGGAGTGTCCCTCTAAGCCCAAGAGATCCAAGACCTTTTTCTCGGGTAAGAAAGTGGCTCTCACCACAACTGAGTCCGAGAGAAACGTCGAAGAAGCTCCTTCAGTTCAAGGCCGGGAAACTAAGGAATGGAGACTGACATCGTTAGCCTCGGTTGAGAACGAAGCCCCGATCACTCATGTAGCCTTGCCCACTTCTCTGTTGTCTCAGGGAAAGACACATGCGGTGTGGAGCATGGTGGATTCGGGGGCAACAGGGAATTTTGTGGACGACGGTTTGGTGCGTCGTTTAGGGTTGGGAAGAGTGTCCGTCGACAACCCGGAGACCGTGTTGGCGGTGGATGGCACCCCCCTCAAATCAGGTCCCATCATTGAGCGTACGGAGGAACTGGTATTGATATTGGAAAACAGTGCTCTTTCCCATGTCGAGAGCATAGTATTAAACATAATCGAAGCTCCGCAGTACGAACTGATATTGGGTATTCCGTGGTTGGAGAAACACAATCCTTCTATTGACTGGAGAGAGAAAACGTTGGCTTTTCGGTCTGTTGAGTGCCAGAACTTGTGTTTGCATACATCCACAGCACATACTGTGGCATTAGCTCAGACAATGTACGTCGCTACCGCGGCGGAAAAGCTAACTGTCTTGCCCAAAGAGTATCACGAGTACAGTGAGGTGTTCAGTGAGAGTCAGGCCGAGGTGTTACCCCCACATCGGGAGTATGACTGCCGTATAGACCTCGTGGAAGGTGCTGTTATTCCCTCTTGTAGGGTATACGCGTTGTCAGAACCCGAGTCCAAACATTTACAAGAATATCTGGCGCACTTTAGTGCTATCGGCTTTATCAGACCCTCCCGGTCACCAGCAGCGTCCCCTCTGTTCTTTACGTCGAAGGCCAATGGGGAGCTGCGCACCCTCATCGACTATCGCCAGTTGAACAAACAGACCATACGGAATCGGTATCCTCTTCCGCTCATCCCCGTGCTGTTGGATCAGGTGAGGGAGGCCGTGATCTACACCCGGCTGGATCTTCGTGGGGCCTATCATCTGGTCAGAATACGCAGCGGTGATGAGTGGAAGACGGCCTTCAAAACCCGTTATGGCCTGTTTGAGTATCTGGTAATGCCGTTCGGGCTTTGTAACGCCCCGGCGGCATTCCAATACTTCTTAAATGACGTGTTGAAAGAGTATCTGGACCAGTTTGTCATCGTGTACATTGATGACATTCTGGTCTACTCGGATACACGTCAACAACACGCCAGTCATGTCATCCTGGTGTTGCAAAAGCTGCTGGAGCACCGACTCTACTGTAAACTCAGTAAATGTGAGTTTGGTGTGGAGGAGGTGGAGTTCCTAGGGGTTATCCTGACACCGGGAGGGTTTCACATGGCAGAGAGAAAGGTTGATGCAGTGCGTGCCTGGCCAGTACCTACCTGTGTAAAAGAGGTGCAGTGTTTCCTTGGCTTCGCCAACTACTACAGACGTTTCATCTCCCAGTTCTCCTTGTTGGCCTCTCCCATTACCAAACTGCTAAGGAAAGGATGTACATTCCAATGGAACGCTGAAGCCATGGAAGCTTTTGAGGCACTGAAGGAAGCCTTTGTCACTGCCCCAATCTTGACACATCCTCAACTAGATCTGCCCTTTATCGTCGAGGCGGATGCCTCCGATACAGCATTGGGAGCTGTGCTGTCACAAAGAGACAGGGAGACGGGCCAACTACATCCGGTGGCCTTTCTGTCAAAGAAACTGAATGCTGCTGAAGCCAACTACACTATCTCGGAGAAGGAACTGCTGGCCATCAAGCGAGCATTCCAGGAGTGGAGGCACTATTTGTGGGGGTCACAACACCCAGTGACTGTATTTTCCGACCATAAGAACTTGTTGTTCATGAAAACCGCTCGCCACTTGTCCCAGCGTCAAATGCGGTGGATGCTGTTTTTCGCAGAATACAATTTCATCGTTACGTTCCGTCCCGGAACAGAAAACAGAAAAGCTGACTCGCTCTCTCGTCAAGGGGGGGATACGGTGCCAGCAAAGGAACAAACAAGAGCGATAATCGATCCAGAGAAAGTGGTGTGTCTGGTGACAGCTGACCGGTTCATTGAGCAAGTACAAAAGGACAGAAATCAAGGCCAATGGCGATATTGGGCAAGTCAGAACGACATCCGTACCATCCACCATGGAGTGCCCTTGCACGGAGGGAAGTTGTTTTTGCCCTCGCAAGAACTGCGTCTCCAGGCGTTCAACTGGTGTCATGGGAACGCTATGGCAGGCCATCCTGGGGTGAGAAAAACAGTTCACCTCGTGAAACGCCATTTTTGGTGGGACACTCTAGTGAAAGACGTGGAGAAATGGATAGGACAGTGTGACACTTGTGCAAGAGCAAAAGGGGACCATGCCATGAGTCGTGGGAAACTCAGACCACTGCCCACTCCGTCACGTCCGTGGCACACCATCAGCCTTGATTTCATCGTGGGGTTGCCCATGGACCAAGGGTACAACGCAATTATGGTAGTTGTGGACAGTCTGACCAAAATGGGGCATTTCGTTCCCTGCAAAAACTTACCTACTGCCAGCCAGACTGTTCAAATGCTTTTGACTCAAGTGGTACGGATACACGGACTCCCACGGGTGATAATCTCAGATCGGGGGCCGCAGTTTGTGGCCAGGTTCTGGCACATGTGGTGCAAGGCTCTGAAAGTGGAAGACGCTCTGTCTACCAGTTTCCACCCCCAGACAGACGGTCAGACAGAGCGGCTGAACCAAACTCTCAAACAATACCTGAGGTGCTATTCGGAAGAAGCCAGTCATTCTTGGGTTTCTCTTCTCTGGTTGGCGGAGTTATCATACAACAACGCATGGCACAGTGCTATAAATGAATCTCCATTCAAGGCGAATACTGGGTTCCACGCTAACACCTTACCCTTGACAGTACCTAGTGAAGTCCAGAATCAACCCAATGTGGCGGCACATGTAAAGGCGTTGCTGGAGACTCATCGTCAAATCCAAAAGTCTCTGGGTCAAGCAAAAGGCTCCTATAAGAAATGGGCAGACAAACATCGACAGGAGAGTCCTGTGTATCAGATAGGAGACAGGGTCTGGTTGTCTACCAAAAACATTCGGTTCAGGTATCGCAGTGTGTTCCATCCACGATTTATCGGTCCTTATGCTGTCATCAAGAGAATCAACCCAGTGGCGTACAAGCTGAAACTGCCCATGTCTATGCGAATACACCCGGTGTTTCACAGCAGTTTGCTGAAACCAGCTGGTTCGTTGCAACAAAGGGCCGCGCCTCCGGTGCTGAGGGATGGACAGATGGAGTTCGAGGTCCGGCGTATCATAGACTCCAAGTTCCGCCAGGGGAAGCTGTGGTTCCTGGTTTCTTGGAAGGGCTATGGTTCCGAGGATGACTCGTGGGAGCCCTGCTGTGATGTCCACGCTCCGCGCCTGATCCGTTCCTTCTTTGCTCGCAACCCGACGAAGCCGGGCGCTAGGAGGCACAGGGCAGGGGGGCGTACTGTCAGGGTCTGACTAACGTGCCTGCCTAGAATTGGACTACATCTCCCAGAATGCCTAGTATGAAGGGGGAGGGCCTCGGAAGGCATATATTCTCTTGGACGCCATCTACTGGTGCTTGTGATTTGTCTTGTTGAGCCTATGGATGCGGACGCCCTGTCCCCGCGGAGTTCCAGGGAAGGTGTGGTTCGTTTTGTTCTGTGGCTGCAGAGCAAGCTGTAGTGTTCCACGTATCGACAGGTACCGGCTGGTACTGTCAAGAGGTTCTTACCGCAAGACGCGTGAGACGCCAGGATTGCCCCCTCCGCGTTCTTGCGATCCTGCTTCTATTTGTTTAGGTGAGTGAACAGGAGACGCTAGGATTTCCCCCTCACTGTCACTCACGGGACGCGGATTTATCTGTGCCACAAACACCGGCTGGTGTTGTAATCCATAGGTAGCGGGGGAGACGCGGGATTTCACCCTCCACGCTTATCTATAATTTAACGTTGTTTCTCGGCTGAGAACACTAAACGGGAGACGCAGGATTGCCCCCTCCTGTTCCAGGGACTTTATTTTTGTTGTTCTTTCCTTTTCATCAGCGAATGCTGATGCATCTTACAAGAAGCGGCTGGGAGAGACTGTTATCTATCCAGACGCCTCTTGAGAACCCCATGTTCAGTCACGATTTCCACAGGCTACTGGTGAGTGAATGAGGGTGATACAGGTGGGGGGTTGTTGTGTGTGTTTCTATCAGGAATTAGACGGGCTGTAACGAACTGTTCTTTCATTTAGTCTGAGGAAGATTCCATCAGAGGGAAGGGTCTATTTTCCTGAGAGTTATCAGGTGAGGATTCACAACAGCACTTGTAACAAGGTTAAGGAGTTAGAGTACAAGGAACTAACGTGTCCTTCCTTGTCATTACAGGTCCTTTTCCCAGCTGTTCCTTCCCCTTCCCTGGATTTCCCTCGCCTGATTGCTTTTACACTCCGGAGATACTCAGTCAGAGTGTGGAGACGTCAGGAGGTGGACCCCTATTGAGCATCTTTCCGATCCTGAGGACTAGCAGCCGTGACAGTTCCAGTGCATTTTACCCCCTCTAAGTTGTATAACAATACCATGCAAACACACTTGGGGCATTTCTTCAATTGCAAGAGCAGTCACTTCTTTCAGTCACGCAATCACTTGTAGCCAGTAAGGATGCACGTTTGGGCACTCTCATGCTATATGCAGGAACAATGACCCCTCCACACCTAGGACAGTCAGCCCCCTGGTCACATACATTCTGTGGAGTTTGATCAGTGTTAGGTACGTGCGATGCATGTAATTGAAAAGAGCCAGTTTGAATCTAGCATTACATTTTCTGCAACCCTTCTGGGTCTGTCAGAGGTACTCCCAGGTCCTCTCCTCATGCCCACCGGGCCACATGCTCATTCCAGGCCCTGTCCGCCTTGAGTGCCTTGTATACATGTGCCACCATGTGCCTTGCCGAATCTGCTGTCAGTAAGCAGCTGCAATGTGACCGTGTTTCACTGCCAATGGCTACATTGCCACCCAACCGCAAAGAGCAAATGGTCTAATCTAACCAGGTTCAACTCTCTGGCATTACATCCAAAACTCCCAGGGGAAGCAACAGTGATTTTTCAATACACAGGCCCGACCTCTCCCTGAAGGCCTCCTCCAGTCCCACCAGAAGCAGCTGCACTGACTAAGCTGGGTGCTGCAAACAAAACAGCATGTCATCCGCATATAGGATATCGTGTGTGATGACGTCCCCTCCCCAGCCTCAATGCCCATGTCCCCCATGTCGGTTTGCTGTTTCACCGCCAATGGCTACAATGCATTGCCACGCCACTGCAAAGAGCAAATGGCCTAATCTAACCAGGTTCAACTCATTGACAGCTCCAGTCCAGATTGCTCTTTCTTTAATAAAGTCAATGCAGAAATACAAAACACCCCACAACTACAATAGCCCATCCTATAAACATTCTGAATAGAACAATTTGCTCCAGATCTCCCCCCTCACTCCCGCAAACAGCCAGGGCCTGAATGCATGAATTTTATTATGCAATGACCGCTTCCGTGTTTGGCTCGGCTCAAGGTGTATCCCCCTATAGCGGGTCCAGTCTCATCAACCATATCCTGCTATATTTGTGTGGACAGCCATGTGCAGTGTATATGGGAACTTCTCACCGCAGGCAGTGGTCCAGTCGACTCTTATAGCCCTCCTGTGGCAGTGTCTTCCTGTCCTTCCAGGCCTTTGGGCTATTTCGTTTGGCTAACACAAGGCCAAGCCACACAAAGGCCCCCTTGGAACTATAACTCTCAATGCCTTCATTCATTTGAATAAGTGCACATCTAGGGTCCCTCCACCCTAGGAACCCCTCCAGACACGCAATATATGGCATATAAACTAAGAGTGATCGGTATATCGCCACGATTTTGTGGTTCATCAGGCGTCACGTCCCCAGCCTCAATGCCCACGTCCCCCATGTCGGTTTGGTGTTTCACCGCCAATGGCTACATTGCTACGCCACCGCAAAGAGCAAATGGCCTAATCTTGTGCAAGCACACAATGGGAATGGTCTGGATTATTATCAACACATTGATTCATTATGCGTTACCTACCTTTCGTTGCACAGAACAAGTCACGGAAGTCAGCACACAGCACAGCAGCAGTCGTGACGTCGGTGAGGCGCCTCAGGGAGTCGGTCACAGACACGGTCTCATCGGTCTCTGCCTGCGCATGACGGTCTGGCGAGCTCCAGGGAGGGACCACGCTACAAGAACCGACGTCACAGCGCGGCGCAGGCATCCCGGGGAAATGGCCAATCACTGCATGGCTTGACATTAAGTCACACAGTGATTCGCCATTAACAGTGCGACTGAGGCAGCGTGCCACCCCCACGCGCGGCATCCAATAATGGATTGCCTGCCCTGCTGCGCGGTGGACCAGCCAATCCTGGCGCTGTATGCAGCACCAGGATTGGCTAGGGGGCACATTTGCTACTCGCCCAGTCGCCCTTTGTAAACCCTGGGGGCTAGGGCCGGCTAAACCAGCACCCCCTGGTCCCTCTCTCTAAGGGGAACAGCATACTGACCGTTTGCGCATGCTCGGGCTAGTTTCAGCCCCAAATTGCACTTGCGCACTACGGTCTGCTGCAGCCTGAGTGTGTGGACTGTCTGTCACTCAAGCTGCAGCAGGCCACCCCCCTAAATCGCCGGGTGTGTCCCGGATTCCCGGCGGCAGGTGACTAATTAAATTATAGGATTGCGGGAATGCGGATTGCATTGACGACGCGCGACGGTGGGTCCATGGTGGCCGGTGGGGCTACGCTCCTACGCCCCAATGGACGCACCGCGCCTGTCTTCCACCACCTCATCCCGATCCCCAGCAACACACCGTTCTTATTAACCAGACTCCGGCAAAGAACGGCTAATCTGTTTTTATTCCAAATCCTACCATCATGTGTTTTTACAGCATTGTTAAATGTTTGGACAACCTCTACTTTCTTTGTAAACTTGGACCACTCTGCACATCCTTTCAGTGCTTGTACTTTTCCATAATCACCCACATTAACCACAACATTCTGTATCTCTTTTGATTATCATATCTTTCTTTTCTCTTCATTTAGAGATATTGTTCTTTACAGCTCCATGCAGTAGGGACATCACCTACACAACCTTTGCCCCAAAATATAGACCCTGGACACACTTTAGTAGATGGAGTTCTATTTTTAAGCAGTACAAAGGGAGATATGCCAGTGGTGCCTTGCGGAGACATGGGATATCCAGCAATCCTTTTTGACAATTAAAATTTCCAATATAAAGCATTCTCTATGGCTAACTGTATACCTTCTTTAAATGTCGTTAGCACCCGTTCAACTGCACCATTCATTTGAGGGTGGTAGAAAGCTGGTGTCTTGTGCTCTATCCCACACTCTTCTAAAAAAAAATCCTTTTCTCTTCAACAAAACTGCACTCCATTATCAGTGAGAAAAGATCAGGGATAACTCTCTTGTTTAAAAATATTTTCAAGCAATCTTATCACTGCTGCAGTTGAAATATCATGTACACATGATTCTTCTAACCATCTTGAATAAAAATCCATAAGCACCAAGACTTATGAAGTAGCATGTTCTCCTCTCATGGATCCAAGAATATCTATAGATAACCTCTTCTCAGGGATATGATGGTAACTTCCTGCACACTATGGGAGCATTATGAGTTCTCAACCCTTTGTCACACGCTACACATTTGACACACTCTCTGACCATGCATTCAACATCATGCTCAAGCGCTGGCCACCAGAAATCTTGGTGAAGTCTCCCTTTTGTTTTTACAGACCCAAGGTGTCTCTTGTGCTTCAATTGTAATAACTTTTGATGCAAACACTGAGGTGGTATTAATCTTGTTCCTCTCAAAATAAATCCATTGTCAATTGAGAATTCTTGTTGTAGCATCCACCAACTTCCTCCACACTTCTTCAACTCCCTATCATTAAGCTTCCCTTCAGATAGTAAGTCTTCATCTGTCTACAACTCCTGTAACCATTTATTTTCTTTAATACTCCCTTGAGTGACCTAACACACACTAACAACTTTCTCAACAGTATCTTCACCCCCACCACACAGGGACTACTCACATCAACTAGTCTTGATTGACAATCAGCAGAGAAATTACTAGCCCCAGGGATGTATTGTACAGTAAAACAGAATTCCTGTAGACCGACAATTCATCTTCAAATATGAGATGAAATGCAGTCCAAGCCCTTACACATAAATACTTCCACCAATGGTATGTGGTCTGTTTGAACTCCAAATTTCTACCCCACGAAAATTGTTTACATTTGTTAAGAGCCCAAAAAAACCAATGCCTCTCTTTCAATAACGGAATCATTGCATTTACTTGAATAAGAAGAGCCCTCAATCCTTTGGAACTTGCATCACAGACTACTTTGGTTTCACATTTGGGATCAAATGCCTGTAACGATGGAGCATGATTCAATTTCTCTTCGACCTACTCAAATTCATTTATACATTAATTTCCCCCAGAGAAATTCTATCTTTGTCTTGAAAAATTCCCTCATTTTGTGGGTGTTACCTGCAAGATTCTGCACAAACTTGCTAGAGTATTTAATCATACCAAAAATGTATGACAATTCTTCATTAGATTTAAGTTCTTTCAATGAAATTATAGTGTCTACAAGCTCTTTACATGGAGGAATACCATCCCTTGAGATATTATATCTGAGATAGCTCACCTCAATAATTCCAAAAACATACTTGTCAGCTTTTAGAGCCACACCTGCATCTTGTAATCTCTTGAGAACTTCCTGCACTCTCTCATCATGTTTCTTCGTTGATGACTCAAAAATCAATATGTCATCCTGGCAGCACTTGACCCCAGGAATGTCCATCAGAATCATCAACATAAACCTCTAAAACACAGCTACTGCTGATATCAACCCAAAAGGCATTCTCCTAAACCGATATACCCCCATCTGCGTTACATAGGCTGTGAGACCTTGTGATGTTTCATCAAGTTTGATGATACACAGATACTAAGTCTAATTTTGCAAAAACATCTGCCTTAGAAAATGTAGAAATCATCTCCTCAATATTCAGTAAAGGGAATGTGTCTACAATCAACTCTTTGTTGAGTTCACGCAGGTCAACACAGAGGTGAATGTCCCCATTACCCTTTTGTTCAATCATAATAGGAGCCAACCACTCAGTGGCTTCCACCGGTTCAATTATTTCTGCTTCACTAAATTTCATTACTTCCTTCATTACGGCGTCCTGTAAATTTAGTGGTATCCGTCTTACCTTCTCCACTACATGTGTTGCTTTTTTCCTCAATTATATTTTGTGTTTGTATTCAACTAATCGTCCATGTTTACTGTGAAATAACATTTTTAATTCTTTAATACATTTGTTGTCCTCTGACATGACTTCCTCAACTTGGACCTGAGGATCTTGATTGGGATTTGAGGTTACACCTAAGGTTCCTTGATGAACCCAGCCCAGGAAGTCATCCCCTTCACAGGACATGTAAACCTTCCCACGTGTACTTTTGTTTTTCCCTTCAAATTGTGCTTCAAAAAAACCTAATGTCTTTATTACTGATCCACTATACCCTCCAGGATTTATATCCATCTCTACCAGTTTTTTCTTTTCTTGAAAATATTTGTCAAATGTGCAATTAGAAATTATCACAATCTGTGAACATGAGTCAAACTTAATGGGAACATGTGCTCCATCTATTACAACAACCTCAGTTGGATAACTTTTCCTCACCGTCTTCACCTGCAGGACAACGACTTGACATACTTCATGAACCTTATTCTTTCTTAGAGGATTACTTGTTCTAGCTCCTGCAATGCTAACCGAAATGGGCCCTACTACCATACATATAGCAAGTTTGGGACCAAGAGGGACATGACCTATCATTTGCCTTGTGGCTTTCAAACCCACACCTAAAACAAGTGCCTTTGAACTCAATATCACCCTTCTTTGTCCCTTTAACTTCAATGTTACCCTTCTTTTGAAAAATCATTTTCAACACACACACTTCAGATGAGTCCTCCTTTACTATATTAGAGCCTTTTTTGATGACAAAGTTCATCTATGCATTTTAACATGTGTTCCACACGTTGTACTACCAACAGTACTTCTTCTAACAGAGCTTTATCCTTCATTCATAGCTCCTCTCAAATGTTGTCACTATTGCAATGCAAAGCAAATTGATCTCTGATCATTTTCTCTACAGTTCCCCCACATTTTCAGGTTGACCCTAAATTCCAAACACTGGTTACATACTCTTCAACAGATTCATCTTTCCCTTGACTCCGGAGTCTGAAGTAATATCTTTCGAGTATTGTACTCACTCTGGGTAAGTAATGTAAGTCAAGCTTGCCAATGGCGATCACATACCCCTTTAATTCTTTCCTCTCAGTTAGAGATATCTCAGGCACATTTTCCAACGAATACTGACCTTCAGCTCCTAGACATGTAAAAAAAGAGCATGTTTCCTTTCGCTCTGAGATTTGTTCCACAAACATGTGAGTAATTTCCAAAGACCTTCTTCCAATTGCCCCATTTGAATATGGGTTTACCAGGTGAGGACAAGAAAAACAGTGTTGAGGGGACATTCTGTATATTTCACTCCATTCTGTAGTAATACATTCCTTGTATATTCCTATTCGCGTGAATATAACTATTTCTTTTTCTTATAGATTTTTTTTCTCCTTTATGTATCCAACAGGTCTTAAACATTAAACTTATCCATGGATACCAACATCAAGACTGTAACATAAACACCAAAGGTGTGCCACAATATAATGCTTGTATTAGTAACAAATATATCTACAAGATTCCAAAGTCCGTAGGAAATCTTTCGTCCAAATGAAAATGGACTTCTTCAGGGCACAGAAGTACTAGGAGATTCTATTGAAAAGTCCAACTTGATAGGGTTATGTTAAGTTCATGCGTATTAGCCATGAACAGTACATAGAGGGAATTCCTGAAATGTGCGTAAAGAGGAGAAAGGGGAGTTATGAGATAAATGACATTTCATCCATGATGTAATTCTGTGTACATGTGTGTCCTATATTCAGGGACTATATGAAAAAAAGGGTAGTCTGTCCCACGTGGAACACTTCAATTGGTGCCAGTTGGTGGGAGCCGAAACACTCTTCCAGGTCCCCGGAACATAGTGGATGTAGGAGAAACGTACTGTTCATGGCTAATACAGATGAACTAAACATAACCCCATCAACTGGGCATTCCAAAAGAATCGCCCACTACTTCTGGACCCTAAAGAAGTCTATTTTTATTTGGACGAATTGCGTTGGCTAGTTTTTGCTGTGCATATAAGAAGCATTATTAAAGAGAAGATTTCTTACGGACTTTGGAATTTTGGGGATATGTTTTTTACTTATACAAACATTACAAATGTGGTACCCCTCTGGTCTTTATGTTTACTAGTTTTCCCAATATCAGGGTGGCGCTTTTTGGCCAAATGGTGTCTACAGGGAGTGCACACATAAGATACACATCTCCTTAAACACATTTGCGTAAGTTCAGTGAGGGTGCAGCAGTTTTCTGTGGTCTACTGCCTTTTGCTTTTTCATATTAATCAAGACAATAACAGTTTGTCTGCCTATCAAAGATGGCAGCCCCTTTCACCTCTATGAGTCTCTCAACAGAGACGCTTCAGTCTTTAGACACGTCATTACGTAGTTTATATGAATACGCCCACCATGTGCTCACACTCACTAAACTGGAAAGGTAGAGTAGCAGCTTGGGGTGGCTGTGCACCTGTTAGGGTAATGCTTAAGCATGGGCGAATTTTGCGAATCTGGCGTTCCCAAATTTTGCGAATTTGCGAACTCGCAATCCGCAAAATCCGCGAATTCTCGCGAATTTGCGGATTTTTTTTGTGTTCGCAAGGGTTTCTGCCAGTTCGCGAGGATTTTGTACCAGTTCGCGATTGCGAACTTACTTGTCGGCACGCAACGGTCACGACTATGTTGTTTCTACATCTGGTTCATCATCACAGGTTCACAGCACCCTCTGTTTCAACACTGCCACCCTCTGTTTCACCCATGCCACCCTCTGGTACATCAATGCCACCCTCTGGTTCATCATCATCACTGTAGATTATGGGGGGAAAAAGCAAGCACACCCGCCCTGCTTCAACTGACATGAATTAATTTGGGGTTGATTTATTAATGTGTCACTGTTTTAAAATTCCAGTCTGGCACCTGCTTCCTTATCTGTAATTTGCTTTCTGTTGCAGTGCAATTTTTTTTTCCAGGACCTTTGTGGCCTACTTGTAGCTATTCTATGATCCGTCTGTGAGGGTCAGAGCAGGGTCATACAATTGTTGCAACTAGCAACTGAACTCTGGAGGGGCCCCAGTCAGGAAGCACTACAGGGAATGGTTACTAATGATGAATTTGAACTTTTGCACCTGCTGCTGAGTGCTTTCAGTTTAGCAAAACTCGTTTTTCTGCAGAACAGCAAATGTAATGCCCCAAACAAACTTACTTGTGAAAGTTTATTTCTAATCCAAAAGTGATCCAAAGAAAGTCAAAAGGCCTCAAATCCAAAAAAGGGCAGGCAAATGTCAACCTGAGGAGTTATTCTGATAAAAATCATCATTTTCAGAAGGTCTATGCTGCTTGCTAGTGGATTTCTTGTGCAGAATTGCAAATTTTGTAATTTCGCGAGTGCGAGATTGTTGCTGCCCGCAGCACCTACATGTTCGCAATTGCGAACTTACACCGCAGGCCGCAAAATTGTATCACCAAGAAAAAAAAATCCGCTGCGTGCGAATTTGCGGATTTTCGGTAAATTCGCGAGCGTTCGCGGAACGCGAATTTACCGAAAATCCGCAAAATCCGCGAGCGTAACGGATTTTCCACCCATGCTTAGTAATGCTCGCGCACGCTCCACTGTGCACGCATCACAGATTTAACTCCAAGACGTTGCAGAGTAATTGCGGCTAATAGAGGACCGAGCACGCTCCACTGCGCGTGTTTCAAGAATTCTCCTCTTGCTGCTGGCCAAGCGCAGATCTGATCCTGCTATTAATTGTAATGCATGCGCTGTTGAATATGGTGTGCAGGCGTATTCACGTTGAATCTGGCCACAAAGTGTGCAAACGCCTGGCTCACAAAATCCCTCCTTGACTACAACACCCACATGCTGATACTCACAGCGAGATGCGGCTCAGTCCAAGATGTTTCCGCTACCCCGCATCTTCCGCTGCCAGGATTTAGCTCCGTATCCTCCTCATGCTTCCATACACTCTTGTTCATTTTGACAACACTTCCACTGAAGTCATAGAATCACTAATTTTGTGTTGTCAACAAGACGTGTTGAGGTACCCGTAGTTTCTCGATCAGACTTTTTGTCACCAAAATGTGGTGTTCTCCTCATGATTGACAGGATCCCAGACGAAGGTGAGAAACATATGTATTATAGGCATTGGCAACTCAGCCACCATCAACCGATTCTCCTTCTAACTGTCATCCCCCAACATTCCACATGTTATATCATTGCATACCTCACATGGAATGTGGGAGCATTACAGCATTCCATGTTTTACCACTATGAGCCATATCACACTAAGCCCAACATTACTAAAATGCTCAGAGTACATTTCCTTTTATTCCACACCCAGTCTTCACCATCCTTTTTCCCATTGCTTCAAGGTCTCCAGGTGTTATCTTGTCAGCATTAAAGGTTTTTAAGAAAAATGCATCCTTTCCATTGATTGTCACCTGAGCCATCAGCAGTATTGTTTGTTTCTAGTATAGCTATTGCTACTTGTTTTAAGACGTTATTTTTTTTTTTACGGAACAGACCGTTTTCTAGTACGATATTACGTCCTTATTTCAAGGAGGCATTGCTTCACAAGGTTTATCTGGAGATTTGCCAACTTTAGCCTTCTTTCCTTCCATTTTTCCTATCGTTATGGGCTAAGTGGCATGAACAGTTTTAAGAAAAATACACACAAACTCACTGATTTCACATAGTGTTATCCCTTCCAGGCATCCTTTTCCATAGTCTGACACACACTGAATGTTTTATTGGATCTGGCACAGAAGAAGGTACAGGAGGCATTCACCGCTGAGGGCACGCTGACGCCAAGAACATCTACAGAGGCCTTTTGTTCAGGAAGATGTATGTCTTCACCAACATTATTTATTTATAAAGTATAAATCCGATGTCCAGTGCCTAGCACATTATAAAGGTACAAAATGAATGTGGATACGTGTCCTAATTCATTATAGTACAGGCAAAGGAGTTGTTGTGAGACATCGAAAAGGGGAATGTTACATGAACAAAGCGACGAGAAGAGGTGGTGTCTGAGGGCAAACAGAATCGAGGGCAATCGGGTGGTGCATGAGAGCGCAGACACAATAGGAAACAGTTCCAGAGTTAAGAATCCAGTGCTGAAAAAGAAGGAAGTTGTTATAATTTGCTTAGGCTTATTGTGTTGTTCCATAGGGAATATCGCTGCTGTGAGATTCCACTGGATGTTTTGTACAACGAACTTTCAGTACTGGTCAGTTGATCACTGGCCAGGAGGGAACCAGTCTGTTGCCAGATGGCGCTTGAATAAAGCAACTTACCTCCTCTTATCTTGCTATTTGCGGAGTGAATTTGTAACATAAGTCATTTAGGAGTCACCAGGGTCACAGCTGCTACCTCTGGCTTCTCCACCGATATCCCAGGTACATACCTTGATACTCCTGATTGCATTAAGGTTGAGGCAGGAACTGAAAATATACAGGGCTAATTTTCACTTCTCCTTCCTGCAGAACTATAGCATCAACTAGCAATCTGATGAGGAGGTAAATGTCGGTCAAGGGTTTTAAGGTGTCCTAGAATACTACATAACACGTCCTGGACACATCATGGGTCCTAAAGACCTTCCTGGGCCTCAGGACTTTCAAATCCAGATACAATTTGCTACTCATGTTAATAATAAAACATGGAAAAAAGTATTCAGTAAATACTGCCGGACTTGGCCAACCCCCACGTGGGTTTGGCCACACACAGAGTGGTGGGAGCAGGGGCTAGCCACAGTGTAGGCCCTGTGGACAGTTACCGTGGAGGGTTGGGTGCAGACTCTGGCAGAAAGCCAGGCCCTCTGGCTAACCCCCAGGCCCTCCACAGCCAGGTTGTCTGACCACAGAGGGTTGGACACAATGACTTCTTGGATGTGGTATTTCATAAAAAACGAAATTAATAAATCACTCAAAAACACAGCTTATAGTGAAGTTGTGTTTAACTTTGAATATAACACGTCAAAGTATTTTTAAAAAAATCTGAAATTCACTTAAAAAAAATCACAGATAAAATGCAGTAATGGTAAGGAAATAAAAACGAAAAATCAATGAGATTCTCAAAATATTGTTAGAAGCACAATCCAAAACTCACGAAAGTGCTATGCAAACCCTAACTCGCAAATGTGGGCATCTGCAATCAGCACCATTTTAATTTGAATTCTGGACCTATAAGTCAACAATTCAGAGTCTTCTGTGTCATGCACTCTTTTGACTTTACTTGGAGGTGCTGTTCCTCTACTTTTTCTTTATAATGGGTTAATACTTGTAGACCATGTGGGCCCAAACACTCCTGTTATCCCCATCCCTGCCTCATTTCTTTAACACAGAGAAAATAGTACTCACTCATCTGTGGCAGAACAAATGCACATGGCAATGGAGCAGCAGCTGAAAACACCATGTACATCTAGTCATAGAACTCCTGGAGCTGTGATTCCAACCCCAACACCACCCTCTGAGGAACCATCATCAACAGGCCCCCTGGTCCCCGCCCGCCTTTCACCAATGCTGTCATCGATATCATTGCACCCTTGGCCTTTGCTTCCACCGACTACATCCTACTCGGCGACCTCAACTTCCACCTGAACAACCCTCACGACCAGAACACTGCATCAGTTCTAGAAAACCTCACCAACATCGGATTGAGGCAGCCAGTCACCACACCAACCCATGCAGTGGGGCACATGCTCGACCCAGTCTTCGTCGCCAGGAGGAACATCACCTGCGTCCACACCACCGAACTCCTCTGGACGGACCACCACCGCACCCACTGTCCCCCCGTCGCAGCTGGAACAAGATCTTCCCACCTTTCTTAGCACCACCATACCACCAACAACAGCAGACACCAACACTTCAGCTGCACCAACGCCCTGGCTCCCCTCAAGAAAGGCCCCAGCAAACCACACACCAAGAAAGCCAGCTGGTTCACTCCAGACCTTCACGAGTCCAGACGCACCTGCAGACGACTCGAGAAGAGATGGAGGAACAAAAAAACCCCAGAAACCCACACCGCCTTCAAAACCGCCGCCAGCACCACACACCACCTCCTCCTCAAATCCACAAAGAAAACATCCCTCGAAGACAGAATCCACACCAACGCACACAACAGTAAAGAACTCTTCGCCATCGTCAAGGAGTTTGCCAGACCCAGCAGCGAGACCACTGTCGTCCTCCCTCCCAAGAACTCTGTGACAAACACGGCACCTACTTCCACCACAATCAGACTGCTCTAAGACAGATTTGGTGCCAAGACCCCGCCACCGTGCCTTACACCACTGCACCCAACCACACCGCACCCGAACCTATGCTGCTCAACTAGAACCCCGCTCATCACGGACGACACACTCAAGATAATGAAGAACATCCACTCCGGAGCCACAACAGACCCCTGCCCGCACCACATATTTCACAGGGCAGCCACCTCCATTGCCCCCGAACTCGAGTGCACCATCAACTGCTCCATCGAGATTGACACCTTCCCTGATGACTGGAAACACACTGAGATCAACCCCCTGCTGAAAAAGTCATCCGCCGACCCAGCAGATCTTAAAAACTTCCGACTCATCTCCTTGCTCCCCTTCAAAGCAAAGGTTGCTGAGAAGGCCATCAGCGCCCAACTCTCCAAATTCATTGAAGTGAACCACAATCTGGACATCTTCCAATTCAGCTTCCAAAGCAATGGCAGCACTGAGACCGCACTCTCGGCATCCGCTCCCTCCACAACCGGGATGAAACAGCAGCCCTGATCCTGCTGGTCCTTTGGGCCGCCTTCAATACAGTCTCACACTTCACCCTAATCACGAGACTCCACGGCGCTGGCATCCATGGCAAGGCCCTAGACTGGATCCACTCCTTCCTCTTCGGCCAAACTCAACGAATCAGAATACCCCTGTTTTGCTCTGGACCCACACAGATCAGCTGCGGAGTGCCCCAGGGCTCCTCCCTGAGCCCCACCCTCTTCAATGTCTATATGGCTCCCCTCGCCACCATTGTGAGAAACCAAGGACTTAACATTGTGTCCTATGCCGACAACATCCTGCTGAACCCTCAGCCATCAGAATCAACTTCCACAGAGGGATGAAGGCTACTGCCTCCTGGATGAAGGACAGCTACCTCAAACTTAACTCAGACTAGACTGAAGTACTCATCCTGGGAGCCACCCCCTCTGCCTGGGATGACTCATGGTGGCCTGCTGCACTGGGAACCCCACCCACCCTCACGGACCACGCACTCAACCTCAGCATCATACTGGACTCCTTGCTCACAATGAACCGTCAGATCAACGCTGTACCCTCCTCATGCTTTCATACAGTACACTTGTTTCGAAAGACTTTCAGATGGATTCTCACTGAAGAAAGAAAGACGGTAAAGCCACACACTCATCACCAACAGGCTCGACTATGGCAATACACTATGTGGGCATTACCCAGAAACTCCTCAGGAAACTACAGAACATTCAAAACGCCACAGCCAGACTGGTCCTCAACATCCCCGCCGCAGCCACATCACTGAACACCTTTGTGAACTTCACTGCCTCCCAGTCAACAAAAGAATCGCCTTCAAGCTCCTCACTCACGTCTACAAAGCCCTCCACGATGCTGGACCAGCATTATTGACCCACCACCTTGCATTTCACGTTCCTGCCAGACAACTCCGTTTTGCCCAGCTAGCCATTGTTTATTGCACCCCCCCCCCAATGACCACCTCCGCCACAGATTCACTCACTACCACCATTTTACAGTGCCCCTCAAGTCTCCATAACTACTGTCTATTAGATTCCTTTAGTTTTATAAATGCCACTCATACCAGTTTATGATGTCATTGAAAAGATCTCTGAGAAAGTTACCCTTCGGGGGACCCTTAGGGCACTGCAGCCCCGGCCCGACAAGGAGCACTGCCCAATGATGAAGACAACATCCTTCGGGGTGTGTGAGGGCACCAAGAATAGGACATACAGTCCCCTGTAATTATCTCAAAAGAACAGCACCTATTTCTCTCTTCCTTACTCCTCCTTAGGAACTGTGACTCCCCTTAGCAACGATAATAAAGTATATATACATGGAAAAGCAAAGCTGAAAATTTAAAAATGTTAAAACCTTCTGTATATGAGAAGGAATTTGAAATTAAAGAATACAAGTTATGTTGGTATTTGTAATGTTCCTTGCTCCCCCACAGCACACACGGAGACTTCTTGTTAAGGAAACAGGTTTATTCATACAACAAGAAATTCAATTCGCTAAGGGCGCCGAGCGTCTGGCTATGACCATCTCCAGCCGCCAACTGACACTGTCCTGTTCGCGCCTTTCCTTTCATAGTCCTGCGCGTGCGCCGTGCCGCTCTAGCTTATGACGTAACGCGTGCTCACGTAAGCGTCCATAAGCTAGAGCGCATACCACATATCTCCCCCCTTTATTAAACACAGAAAGCAAGATCCCCCCTTCTATAAAGGCATAGTCCACCTCTGCACCCATTGTCTATGTGAGGCACCGGAGGCCGTGTTACTAGTGTCTTTCTACCACAAAGTCATTGTAACGAGAAGGCATTACTACTGCCCTTCCGCTGCGGGTGTGTCTTACCGGCACGTTCTCCCTCGTCTCAGTCTGTGCCTGGGATATCCCCGCATCTCTCTCCACCGATCTCTGCTCTGCACTCTCTTGCGCTCTTCCTCCTTCGGCCTGCCCAGCTCCCTGGGCGCCCTCTTCACTGACCTCGCCTGCCTCAACACCTTGGCTGTTCTGTTCCTGATGTAGTCTCTCTTCTGGGTGATCAGTGTCCCTGTCTGCTTCCTCCGTCCTCGGCCAGACCAATATTTTGTTGACCCTGGCCATGCGATCCTGTGACCAGACTTTTCCATCACTAAGGAGGGCCGCTCTGCCCCGCACTTCCTTAACTTGGAGCGGTTGACTGAACTTGCTGTCGCCCTTCTTTTGGAGGGTGGGCAGTTTGATCCTGACCCACTCCCCTTCTTCCAGCGACGTTTCTTTAGCGCCATGTCGCTTGTCGTAGTGCGCTGCATATATCCTCTGGGCCTTCTCTAGATTGCTTTGCACCACCGCTGGGGACCATTTGCTGGTGATGGTCTTTTCCCTCCATGCCACATTGTCCCTGGTAAACGGATGCCGTCCTCTTAACACCTGGAAGGGACTATACCCTACCACCGAGGGAGTAATGCGGTAGGCCCATATCATGTTCATTATCTCCACTTCCCAGTCCTTGCCTTGAGAAATGGCTGCCTGGATGGATCCCATGAGCACCCTGTTGAACCTTTCGACTTGGCCGTTGCACGCCGGGTGGTACACCGCCGTGTGTCTCACTTCGATCCCATTCCGTTTCATGTATTTTCCCCATTTGTCCGACACAAATTGTGGCCCGTTGTCACTGAGGATCGTTCTGGGTATTCCTTCCCTCAGGAACACTTCTGTTACGAATTTCAAGATCGTGTCTGTATCCATCGACTCCTGTATGTCCACTTCTGGCCACTTGGAATACTTGTCCATCAGCACGCAGATATACTTGTTCACTCCCCGGTTGTCCAGAACCGGCCCCAGAATGTCTATCGCCACATCCTCCCATGGGCCATGTGGCGTGTCAAATTTCCCCAGCGCCGGTCGGAGAGGTCGGAGCACCTTGTCCGCTCCTTGGCACTGCACGCACTCCCTGACTTGCCTCTCGATGTGGGCATCCATTCCTGGCCACCAATACGTTAGTTTGACCAGCGCCTTGGTTTTCACTATGCCCAGATGGCCTTCGTGGAGTGTTTTCAGCAGTCTTGGTATCAATGACTTCGGGGGCACCACTCTCTCACCTCGGTATAAGAATATCCCCGAATCACTCAAAGACAACTCTTCCCTTATTTCATAAAAGCGGCGGACACTCTCCGTCAGTTTCCTTTTGTCCGGCCACCCCGACGTGAGGTGTTTCCTGACATCTCTCATTTCCTCGTCGAGTTCATAGGCCTCCTGCCACTCCTGAGCGCTGATGGCTGTCTCGTGATCCTCCATGCAAGCGACCATCTCCTCTGTCTCGGGGGTGGCACTCGGGGCATCTTCCATCGCCGCCGCCCTGCTGAGGTAGTCCGCCACCCTGTTCTGCGTGCCCGGAAGGTACTCGACATCGTAGGTGTAGTCTAGCAGCTTCAGGGACATCTTCGCTATTCTCGGGGTGGCAGTGTCGTGGCCAGATGACGTCAACACTTTGACGAGGGGCTTGTGGTCTGTTTGGAGCCTAAACCTCGTGCCCCATATGAATTGACGAAATTTACTCAACGCCCATGTGACGGCCAGCATTTCCTTTTCTATCACGCTGTACCTCTGTTCCGTTGGGGATAGTGCCCTGGAAGCGAAACTGATTGTTTCTTTCGTTCCATCTGTCCTCTCCTGCGCCAGGACCGCCCCCAAGCCCTTGTCACTCGCATCCGTAGTTACGATGGTCTTGCCCGTGGGTACATATCCCTGTAACGGGATGGCCTGGCTGATGCATTCCTTGATGGAGTCGAATTCAGACTGGGCCTCCTTGTCCCACTCGAATTTCGTATTGTGCCTGATCAGTTGCCTCATCCGGTGTGTCCTGGTGGCGAAATGTCTTACAAACTTGCTATAATACTCGGCCATGCCGAGGAATGACCGCACCTCCTCTTTGGTCGTTGGGGCTTTGGCGTCCTTTATGGCCTTGACATTTAGCTCTTTCGGTAAGATGCCATGCGTTCCTATCTCGTGCCCCAGGTAGGTCACTGAGCGAGCCCCAATTCTGCACTTGCTCCACTCGGCTGTCAATCCCTTGTTCTGTAGCACTCCCAACACCTGGTGCAGTTTCTTGTCGTGCTCATTCTTGTCGGAGCCCATCACCAGGATGTCGTCTTGGAAGTATTGCACTCCCGGGATGTCTTTGAATAGCCTGTGCATGAGCTTCTGGAACACGGCCGCGGCGGATGCCAGTCCAAAGGGCATCCTTCTGAATTGGTAGCATCCGAATGGCGTTATGAAGGCCGTGTATCTCCTACTCGCTGGGTGCAGTTCTATCTGGTAGTACGCAGACGTGAGGTCTATGGTGGAGTAGTGCGTGATCCCTTTGGTCTTGGCCAACATCTCCTCTATTCTAGGAAGTGGGAACCTTTCCACAATCAGATTTTTGTTGAGCTCCCTTAGGTCCACGCAGAGCCTGACCTTGCCGTTGGGCTTTTTAACTACCACCAAGGGCGATAGCCATTCCGCGCTGTCCACTGGCTCGATGATTTCTAGCTCCTCCAGTTTCCGTAGTTCCTGGCGTACTGCCTCGCTGGTGGATATTGGTATGTTCCGCACTTTGTGCACGACCGGTTTTGCTCCCTCCTTGAGGACCATTTTGTGCACGAATTTCTCCAGCTTGCCCACTGTGCCTTCGAATACTTTGGCGTATGCTGCCTTCCAGTCTTCCTCCTTCGAGAGGGGCCATTCCTCCGTCAGCAAGATCTGTTCTCTCCCTCCTGGGTTGAGTACTATGCCGAGGGCGCCCGCATCTCTCCATCCTAACACCGACGGACCCTTCTCCGCCACATATAGCGTGCACGTGGCCGTCCTTCCTCTGAACTCGAATTTAAGGTCTCTGCATCCCACTAGGGGAATGGCATCTTCCGTGTACGAGATGGGTCTGATGTCAGGTGGCCATAGGTCGGGTCCCAACACCGGGGCAAAATCTTCCTCCCATATTGACCTCTGCACTATCGTCCAGGGGGATCCTGAGTCCACCGCTACATAGACTTTGACGCCTCCGATGTGCATGTCTGTGCGTGGCTTGTCTCTTCGCTTCCCCGACACGTCCAGCACTTGGTCCTCTATGCATAGTACCAGGTCGTCTTCATCCGGTTCCTCTTCTTCACTCGCTTCGGCAGTGGCCGCTTCGATGCACTTTACCGTAGACTTCAACCCTTTCTTCCGGCAGACTTTTTCAAAATGCCCCGTCAGTCCGCAATAGGAGCACTTGGCGCGAAACGCGGGACAACGTCTGTCCTGGGCTGCATGGGCGGCGCTGCCACACCTGTAGCATGCGAACTTCGTCCCCTGGCTGGAGCGAGGCATCTGCTTCCCCGGTCCTTTCGCCTCCTTCCTCAGGTCTCCACTGGCACTTCTTTGCTTGCTGGAGTGGGGTGCCTCGTCTATTTTGTTGATCATCTGTTTTGGCGCGCTTTCTCTCTTTGCCGCGTCTGCGCCTCTCTTCGACATTTCCGCCTTTTTGACCATTGCCACGACCTCCTTCAGGGTGGTCTCGTTCATTGCCCACAGCTTGTCTTGGACTGCCCTGCTGGTGGTGTGCATTACGATTTGGTCTTTGATGTATTCGTCTTGCAGGTTACCATACCTACACGTGATTGCTAGGCGGCGGAGGGCAGCCACATAGTCGTCGATCGATTCTCCCGCCTCTTGCTTCCTCTGCTGGAAGTTGTAGCGGTCTATCGAGACACAGACGGCTGGGCGATAGTGGCTGTCCAGGTCGTCCAGTGCATTCACGAAGACATCCGTTTCTTCTGCACCCCTCTCCTTAGGCACCAAGTTCTTATAGACCCGTACCCCTTCTGGGCCTAAATTGTGTAGCAATAGTCTTTTCTTTCTATCCGGTTTGTATTCACTTTCGCTTTCGTCTTCCAGCGCCTCGATGTAATTTAGGAAGTACTCTTTCCAATCTTCCCATTTTAGTTGGGGTTCGCCTGGTCTGGTCAGGAACGGGACGGGCGCCATTAGTGTTGACACTTGAGTCGTCATTCTGGCTTCACCTCTGGGTCCTCCTTCCTGGGGTCTTTGGGTAGGCTCACCGGACGCTCCTGCGTTCCCTGCCGTGTCGCCTGGGCCCCCTGGGCTGCCCGGGGTGTTATCCCTTGTGGCGTGTGCTGCCTGTGCGTCCTTCCCCCCTTCCTCTGAAGTGGGGGTGTCTCCCTTGGTTGCCAGGGTGCTGCCTGGGGTGCTGGAGGCTTGGGTCGCACGACCTTCTGCTATGCCTGGGAATGTTCTTTCCTTTGCTGTTGCGCTACTGCCACGCCCTTGCACTCGTGTAGTACCTGTGCCTCACTGGCCCGTGGACGTCGGCTGTGGAGGTGTCCTGTGTTCTTCTTCGTTTCTCTCTTTTTCCAAGCACCTGGTGGTGTTCGGATCTCAGCCTCGTCGCCACTGTAATGTTCCTTGCTCCCCCACAGCACACACGGAGACTTCTTGTTAAGGAAACAGGTTTATTCATACAACAAGAAATTCAATTCGCTAAGGGCGCCGAGCGTCTGGCTATGACCATCTCCAGCCGCCAACTGACACTGTCCTGTTCGCGCCTTTCCTTTCATAGTCCTGCGCGTGCGCCGTGCCGCTCTAGCTTATGACGTAACGCGTGCTCACGTAAGCGTCCATAAGCTAGAGCGCATACCACAGTATTGTATCTTGATTCATGCAAACACAAGGACAGCAAAAGGAATCTAGTATGGATAATGGTGAGCGCAATTGAAGCACTGGTGTAAACTAACAAAAAAAGAGCACATATTTCAAACAAAGAAGACAAAATGGTATGCTAGCTTCATGCATATTGCTTTGTGTTTTAGAAATAAAATTACATTTTGAAATGAGTCAACCTTATGATTAAAATCTTGATTTTTGCATATGTTTTTGTTTGTGAATAAAATATTTCATTATTTGTGTATTTGTTTGCTGTACACTTGTTTCTATATGCTTGTCTATAGTTTTGAGATTCAAATCATAGAAATTGCTTAGGTGGGGGAGGGTCCATGGCTTCAAGTAGTGATTCAGTGAGAATCCACATAAGACAAAAGGTTGCCCTAGAGGACACAGGGGCATATTTACAACAGAATGGCTGAGCGCTGTGTTGCACCACAATTGGTAATGGTATGGTCCAACATTCTGAAAATGCAGTGATGCGCCGTATTTACAATGATACTGTGCACCCCTGATTTTCCCTAGTGCTGGCGCTGAATTTAGCTGCATAGTTCCAAGGCAGGCACCATATTGCAAGGGTGCCTGCATTGCAGGTAATGATAGGTCATGTGCCGGAAGGTGTCCTTTCCTGCACACAAACTATTACTATTAATCAATCAATCAATCAAAGCCTTTATAGAGCGCACTAATCACCCGTGAGGGCCTCAAGGCGCTAGTGGGGGGGGGGGGGAGGGGGTGCTGCTACTGCTCGAAGAGCCAGGTCTTGAGGTGCTTCCTGAAGCTGAGATGGTCCCGGGTCAGTCGTAGGTGAGTGGGCAGGGAGTTCCAGGTCTTCGCTGCCAGGTAGGAGAATGATCTTCCTCCAGAGGTCGTTCTGTGAATTCGTGGGACGATCGCGAGGGCGAGGCTGGTGGAGCCAAGCTGGCGGGTGAGGCTGTAGAACGAGAGTCGGCTGTTAAGGTAGTCGGGCCCATGTTGTGGAGCGCTTTGTGTGCGTGGGTGAGCATTCTGAATGTGATCCTTTTGTTTTGTTGACGGGAGCCAGTGGAGGTTTCTCAGGTGGGTGGTTATGTGGCTGTGGCGAGGGATGTCGAGGATGAGTCGTGCGGCGGCGTTTTGTGTGCACTGGAGCCTCGTCTGAAGTTTGGCGGTGGTTCCTGCGTATAGGGCGCTCCCGTAGTCCAGTCGGCTGATGACGAGGGCCTGGGTGACTGTTCTTCTGGTTTCTGTGGGGATCCACCGGAAGATCTTTCGAAGCATTCTCAGGGTGTTGAAGCATGAGGATGAGACTTCGTTGACTTGTTTGGTCATCGTGAGAGAGGAGTCCAGGATAAAACCCAGGTTGCGTGCGTGGTCCGTGGGTGTCGGTGCGGTTCCCAGCGCCGAGGGCCACCAAGAGTTATCCCAGGCAGATGGGGATTGTCCGAGAATGAGGACTTACGTCTTGTCCAAGTTGAGCTGGAGACAGCCGTGCTTCATCCAGTCTGCTACATCTTTCATCCCTTCCTGGAAGTTGGTTTTGGCGGTGGCTGGGTCCTTGGTGAGGGATAGTATCAGCTGGGTGTCGTCGGCGTAGGAGATGATGTTGATGTTGTGTTTTCGTGCAATGGTGGCGAGGGGGCTCATGTAGATATTGAAGAGTGTTGGGCTGAGTGAGGATCCTTGAGGAATGCTGCAGATGATCTTGGTGGCCACGGATCGGAAGGGGGGGAGGCGGACTCTCTGGGTTCTTCTGGAGAGGAACAAGATGATCCATTCCAGGGCCTTTCCTTGGATTCCAGTGTTGCTGAGGCGGTGTATTAGAGTGCGGTGGCATACGGTGTCAAAGGCTGCTGAGAGGTCCAGGAGGATGAGGGCAGCTGGGTCCCAGTTGTCTATCAGGGTTCTGATGTCGTCTGTGGCTGCGATGAGGGCGGTCTCGGTGCTGTGGTTGGCTCGGAATCCGGATTGGGAGGGGTCGAGCGAGTTGTTGCCCTCGAGGAAAGCAGTCAGCTGTTTGTTGACGGTCTTCTCAATGACTTTAGCCGGGAAGGGGAGGAGTGAGATGGGTCGGAAGTTCTTGAGGTCTTTGGGGTCTGTTGTGGGTTTCTTCAGGAGGGCATTGATCTCTGCGTGTTTCCAGGTTTCAGGGAAGGTCGCTGACGTGAAGGAGCTGTTTATGACGTTCCGCAGGTGGGGTGCGATGGTGGTGCCGGCTTTGTTGAAGATGTGGTGGGGGCATGGGTCGGAGGGGGAGCCGGAGTGGATGGTGCTCATGACGTGGGTGGTGTCTTCATTGCTAATGGGGGTCCAGGAGTCGATGGTGTTGCTGGGGGTGGTTGGTTTGGTGTCCTGGAGTGGAGTTTGGGGTCCGAAGCTGTCGTGTATGTCTGCAATTTGGCGGTGGAAGAACGTGGCGAGGGAGTTGCAGAGGTCTTGCGAAGGGGTGATGTCGTTGTTGCTGGCGTTGGGGTTGGAGAGCTCTTTGACGACGCTGAAGAGTTCCTTGCTGTTATGGGTGTTGTTGTCCAGTCGCTCTTTGAACGATGTTCTCTTGGTGTTCCGGATCTGCTGATGGTATTCGCGGGTGGCGGCCTTGAGGGCTGTCATGTTTTCTGTCGTCCGTTCTTGGCGCTAGGTCTTTTTGAGTGTTCGGCAGGTTCTCTTTGCGGTTTTGAGGGCGTCTGTGAACCATGAGGGTTTTGTGGTGGTGGTCTTGCTGTGGGGGTTTTTCAGTCCAGCGAGGTCGTCGGCGCAGTTGGTGATCCATTGTGTGAAGTTGAGAGCTGCGTCATTGGTTTTGGGTATGTTGGTGTCGACAGGTGGGTTCTGGCTCAGTGACGTGGTAAGCTGGTCACTAATGGCAGTTTGTAAGTTCTGTGTGTGCTGCAGAATGCAGCACATGTAGAAGCTACAACTCATCATTATTTACTGTTTGTTTATGTGCAGAAAGAGATACCTTCCTGCACATGAACAATCACTATTGGTAATTGTTCTGTTTATGTGTGCTGCAGAATGGGCATTATTTACAAGGCTGTGTTAAGTGGCTTAACGCAGCCTTGTAAATAAGGCAAACAGGTTATCGCCTCCAGAATGTCAAAAAAGTGACGTTCTGGTGGGGATAACCCTTTGTAAATATGCCCCACAGTTTTTAACCCTGCTTTGATTTTGTGTTTTGTCCCCGATGGGTAGTTTAAGTTCTCCGTTTTACAACATTGTAAAAAATAATTTTTGCCGGTATGGCTCAACTCAATTTTACTTCTGTTATAAACAATTAAATGATGACGGTTCTGCCAATCCTCGAGAACCAAATTTGCGTCTAACTAACACACATGCTCACACACACACCCTCCCCCCTTGACTTCATTCATGGTTTATTCATAAGAACATGCACTGTTACGAAATACACATGTAGAAAATCGTTGTATGACAGAATATCAAGTACAAAAATATGGTAGGGCCAGCATATCAAGGTCTCAGTATCGAGGACCACAATATTGAGAAGGAAAGCGCATATAGTTATGTGTAGATTTACTATTCTTAACTCCACATCTGCGTACCTTGAAGATATATATAAACTACTGTTTATAAAGCTTTAATAGGCACTGCAGGCTGTTTAGATGTAGTAGTACAACATATGTAATGTGTGAGTGTCACATGCCCTTGTTTGTGGCACAGGTCACTTGACATTATTTCTTGATCTGAAATCACTTCCTGTGATGTTGTCGTCAGGTTTGTGACTGTTAAAAGAATTGTTTCCCATTTAAAAAGGCCAGACAGCCCTGCACTAGAAACTTCTCCGGTTGGGTATACATACACGTGTTCAGAGGTCTTCCCTCATTGTCATTGCCTGGGAGCCGTTATGCCCGATTTTGATACATTATGCAGATTCATCCTAAAGCTGAGTACTGAAGTCAGTAACCAGCAGAATATGGGATAAGGAGCAGGCAAAGTGGACAGAGATGTACAGTTTTACCAAATTAGACAATTAGCATAAAGCATAGTGTAAAAACATTTAAATGCAAGTCAGAGAAACCAGAGTTACTAGCAGTCCTGGCTGCAGTATTTGCAGAGCATTCAGTTACTATGTTATGTGAATTTGTAGACAGCAGCTCATCACCCGCGAAGGTATCCAGGAGCTGAGAAGGGAAGGCCGGAGGGGGGAGGAGGAGATCATGCATGTTTTGTCTGGAAGAGCCATGTCTTGAGGTTCCTTTGGAAGTCCATGATGGAGGGGTAGGTTCTACAGTGTTTACAGGAGGTTGTGCTAGGTCTTGGCTGCAAGATATTAGATGGTAGGTAGATAATTTATTGTATTTGATTAATTAAAGCCATTACAAAATTACACTTTAAAATTCATGTTTTTTAAGGAAAAGAGGGGAAGAAGAGAGGTGTTGAGAAGGAAAAAGAGAGTATATTAAAAAGTAGGTGGTCTACAAACTGTAAAAGTCTCATCATTTTGTAAAGGTTTGCTAATTTTTCCCATTGTTGTTGATTCTTCTGCAGCGCTGGAGCCTGTTCCAAGGAACTTCCTGCGGCTGGGCGTAGAGTTTTTAGTTGTGGGAGTTGCATTTCACTTTCATGGTAATAGCAGCTGTTTAGGCAGTAGAGATGTGTGCTACTCTCCCCAGCTTAGCTTCTACTAGTGTCAAGAATTTCACTAGTTTGCCATTTAACTGCAGGTCCTTGGAGTTGAAGCATGCAATCACAGCCTGTCTCTGTGTACTGATCTCTCAAAGATTAAATGGTGGTTTGAGTAGGCATACCGTTTTATCCTTTAAATTGGGGCAGGAGCAGATTAAAACTTGCCATATCCTCGATACCGTTGCTGCATAGCCGACAAGTGTTAGAAAATTGCCCCCTTAGCCATGGTGGAAGGTGAGGAATTACTGGCAGCACTCCTAACCTATATTTTAAGAAATTTTCTTTTGTCTTCTAGAGTACCCCAGGCCAAAGGATAAAGGCCCCAGCAGTCCCCGTGTGTGGGGAGTGGGGGGGGGGGGGGGCAGGCTTGACCGTACTGGACAGGGCCCTCCTCAGCCCATACTGATGTGAGTGTGAGGAGCCCCTTCAGCATATCTTGCAGGGGGGCCAACTCACGTTTTGTTATGCCACTGCCCCAGGCTGAAGTATGCCTGTGTACTTCGTGATTTGTAACCATTCATTGTTATCCACACATGGCTTCTTCAGTCAAGTTCGGCCTTAGTCTTCCACAAGAGAAAGTTTCTTTATTGCCTTTTTGACTACTTGCTTGAAGGCTGTATGGGTGGTTTGCATTTCCCAAAGGTCAGTTAAACTGGTGGTCGTCAGGGAGTCCTTTAAGTATTGTCTGGCCAGAGAAGTTGATCTGTACCAAAGTTCTTACCAATGCTGTTGGTTCAATGTATTTTGGGGTGAGTTCCTAACTTTGTGCCAGCAAATTATACAAGAGCCTTGCCTTGCAAAAGTTGTTTGATTAGGCCGACCTCTAACCGGATCTGGGATGGTGTGGCGTAAGATGGAATGTTAAACAAGGCTCTGTAGGCCATGGCCATTGTGTTATCCAAAGTTTTTGAGTCCCTACCCCTCAGGGCTTCGCTGCCATAAGTGATGGTAGGTAGAATTTTGGCTTGTGATACCTGGAGGAGGGGCGAAAGAATAGGGCCGGTTAGTTTTGTATTTTTAACTGCCTTAATATTGTTGCTATTGCCATCCCCTTCCTTCCGGTTATCTCGAGTTGACTTGCAAATTGAACACCTCTGTCAATAATTGCCCCTAGATATTTGTAAGCCGAGGTGTTCTCGATTGGCGTTTTTTTGCAGGTACTAAGTGTGGGGCCATCGTTAGCCATTTTTAATTGTCAGGGTTTTTGTCTTTTGAAGGTTCACTCCTATGTGGTTTTCTGCTGCATACTCTTTTGTTTTGTCGAGTAGGCGTTGCATTCCCACCTGGGTATGGCTTGCCAGAGCCACATAGTCGGCATATAAGATGCAGGAGATGGCTTAGTTGCTAAGTCGGGGCATGGGCATTGCAGGTACTTCAAATTAATGTCATGTCTGCCATGTACAGGTTGAACAGGGTTGGCGCTAGCACACAACCCTGTTTGAGCTCCTTGGTAGTTGGTATGCACCTTGAAAGATGCATGTCATTGCCTAGTTTGACCTTTACCCACGTGTCAGTGTGGAGGTGTATTAGAAGGATCAAGAGTGCTGACGGAATGCCCCAATTTGCCCGTTTCCGTCACAGTCTTGTTCGGTCTACACTGTCAAAGGCTGCCTTAAAATCGATTAAACAGAAATAGATCGCCTGTTTTGTTGATCTTACTTTGTCGATGAGCAGTGATATGGTTAATATGTTAGTTGAGGTTCCTGTGTCTTTGCAAAACCCACTTTGATTCTGGGGGTATTATTTCCTTCTCCTTAGCCCAGTCCTGGAGCTCTAACAGTAGAGTACTGGCAAAGTATTTTGCCTCAATGCCCAGTAGTGCAATCAAACGATAGTTGTTCAGGGAGGTTTTGCCGCCCCACGATTAAATCAGGGATATTATACAACCCCTCCAGTAGCCTGGTAGATGCCCGAACTGTCTGACGCTTTGGAAGTAGAAGACTAGGATGCCTGACCAGAACTCCAGATCTTGTTTAAAATGGGCTGGTGGAATCCTGTTTGGCCCCGGGGCCCATTCCATCCTTCCTTTTCAATATTTCCTTCTTAATAGTTGTTGCGCAGATTCTATTATTCGCTTCCTTCTGTTTCCATTTGATTTGAGTGAGGCGTGCTGGTTGGACGTCTGAGTTAGTTCTTGATCCAGGCAATTGCTGGTTGAAGTGGGATTCCAAAGAGGTTGTCCAGGTTTCTTCTGTAATGCGTGATGATAACCCTCCATGGTCCGGATGAAGTGATGGTGGCCCAAAAGCGTGAGCAGTTGTTTGCTTTGGAGTCATGGTAACGTTTATTAGACGGAGCATCCTCCACTTTTGGTCTTCTTGATGCAAGGGAAGTGTGCTCTTTGCCTGGAATGCAGATCAAAGGTGTCTGGTTGGTTGGTAGAAGCTGAGACGGTAAGTGAGGTAAGCTGGACCAGTGTTATTGAGAGCTTTGTAGGTGTGGTTGAGTAGCTTGAACTCACATTTTTCCTCAAGTGGAAGCAAGTGGATATTGTGGAATTTTTGCTGTATGTACATGATGAGTCTCGCAACTGCATTCTGGATAGTTTGGAGTCAAAGTAGGACATGGGCTGGGATTTCGCTGTAGAGGGTGTTTCCGTAATCAAGTCTACTTGTTATAAGAGCCTGGGTAACCGCTAGTCTGGTGTTCTGTGGGATCCACATGAAAATCTTGCGTAGCATTCACAGGGTGTGGAAGCATGACGAGGAGATGGCATTGATCTGTCTGCTCATGGAGAGGATGGTGTTAAGGATGATCCTGAGGTTCGTGGCATGACCCGCATGGGCTAAGTTTTGAGGGCCACCAAGAGAAATCCCAGGAGGAGTGGTTGTTGCCGAAGATTAGGACTTTGGATTTGTCTGAGTTGAGCTGGAGGCAGTCGATTTGTATCCAAGCAGGGAAGTTGTTCATGCAGTTGGCAAAGTTTGTTTTGGTGGTGCTGGTTGAGTCGGTGAGGGAGAGGATGTTATGTTATGTTATGTTATTATTTATTTATAGAGCGCACGTACACCCAAGGGTTTCTTGGCACTGGTGTCTGGGTCCTGAGATGATCCCTAGTCATAGGCCTGTTTGAATAACAGGGTTTTCAGGGATTTTCTGAAGACCAGAAGACTGTCACATTTCCTGAGTGAGGTAAGCAGGGAGTTCCAGGATGAGCTGTGTGTCGTCATCATAGGATACTATGTTGAAGCAGAGGGCTCTGACAATGACCGCGAGGGGGATCATGCAGACGTTGAAGCATGTGGGCTGAGCCACGATCCTTGAGGGACTCCGTATGATGAGTTTCTTGGATTATGAGATGTAGGGGGGAGCCTAACTCATTAAGTTCTGTCTATGAGGAAGGAGAATATCCACTTAAGGGCCAGTCCACAGATACCCAAGTGCTGAAGCTTTCTAATGAGTGATGTGTGGGAGACCATATCAAAAGCTGCAGAGAGGTCGAAGAGTATGAGTGTGGCCATTTCTCCTCAGTAGAGGATGCTTCTGATGTCATCAGTGGCCACAATTAGGGCTGTCTCTGTGCTATGGTTGGTTTTGAAAGCCTGATTGAGAGCTGACTAGGAGTTGATGGAGTTCTAGGTGATCTGCAAGTTGGGTATTTTTACTTTGTCCATGACTTTAGCTAGAAAGGGCAGGAGCAAAATGGGTCTGTAGCGGCTTCGGTTGTTGGAGCCAGTAAAGATTTATGGACTTTCATATCTAATCTGTGCTCTCACCTCTTCCTCAGGATTAATCAGTGTGACGGTTCTGACCAGTTCCTTCAAGCATGCATGGAATGTGTTTATCGATAATCTCCCCCCTAAACTGTCTGATCACAAAACCCTAAAGTCTGTATTAGCTGGTTGTTTCATGTGAAGATGTAAGGCCTAATACTCACCATTGCCACCCATGTTTGTCAGTGTGAGGACATATTACAGACATCAGGAGCAGATGGAACTTTCCAATTACTATGGTACCTTGAAATACCGACACCCAGAGTTAACAACAGAGGCATTGGTAGCAGAAGCTTTGTGATGGAGCTGCAAGCATGCCTTAAGAGATTCAGAGTGCCAGAGCTGGGAGGAACAGTGGCTTCTTCAACCGTAGACAGGGAGCTTGTAGTGTCTCAGCAGGCATTTAGTTTACCAGCCACTTCCTCGAGGACTGGACACACTTGCACCCTGCACCTATCCACCACAGGCATCACAAGTGACGTGACCCTGCAAAAATAAGCACCAAAGTGCACGTGCTCCTGGCCAGTTAACCAAGCACCATCCACTGCCTCTGTTTCCATTATTTTTAGTAGCATGTGGGCCCAGGACCCAGGAGTTAAACCTTTGTCCCGTCATTCCATCTGCCTCCTGGAACATGAAAGCCTAGGCCCAAACAGGGACCAGGAGCAGTGGCCAGAAAATGGGTCAGAAACCCAATATTCAGGATCTGAATACAAGCCTGTGTGTGGGCGCAATAATCTACTGAGCCAATGTCATCAAAGCTAGAGTTGGTGGTATGAGGCGTGCCAGGTATGATGAGCGCAGTCTCTTCTGAAATGGCGCATGACTATCTGTTCACTCCTGCACACATCATAACTGGCATAGTACCGTCCAGGAGACAGATGCAATTTGTCACTTAAATGGTCTTGATTGGTGCCCTTCCAGTTTCATGTAGTACTAACGCAGAAGTAAAACCGGTACACAGGTGTACGTTGCTTCTACATGAAACTGGAAGGGCACAAATCACGAACATTTAAATTACATTAGAGAAGCAACAGTGGGTGAAGTAGAGACAAAAAGTGACAATAAAGCTGAAGACTAAGAGCCTTATGTAGAGTTTGGCAGACGGGTTACTCCTTCATAACTTGGCATATACCCCGGCCGCTAGATGACAAGTGCCATGTGAGGATGCGATTTGTGTAATGGAGTTGTGCAAGATATATGCCACATGTTTTGTTCGTTTGCCCAAACTTAACCCTGGTAGAGGCCGACCGTCCCTATTTAAAACCCATCTGTCTTAGACACAATATATCCACGGTACAAGGTTTAATAATGGTTTTTAAATTGCCACCTAATGAATGTTTGCTATAATTTGTTTACATTTTTAAAGTTTCTTAAAAATATGTTAAAGAAGATACATTATAACTGGCTTTATAAAGGAAAAGGAACATTTATTATTATCTATTTGTTGACCTCAGTAGAGGTCTAAATCAAATTATATAAAAATCTTGGGACTCATTTATGAGAAGTGTCGCATCGCTGCGACACCATTGGCGCAGTGAAATTCTAATATTTTCACCGCGCCACTCCTATGACCCTTTCTTCCTTTCTTGCGGGGGGAACGCCAACCCTGCATACATTATACCTTACGCTGGTATGATGTAGCACAGGGGTTTACGAAGTGAGGCATCTGCCTTGATGCGTCACTGCGTAAATATGACGCAACATGGCGCAACATTTATGCCGCCGCTGCGTCACTAAAGGTGATGCAAGGCGGCGCAAAAGTGACACAGCCCTTCATAAATAAAGCCCCTTGAATATTAACAAGTGCTATCAACTATAATGTTCTTGTAACAGGAGAACCGACACTCAAAACAATGCCCTGATTTGGCTTCGGCTTCACAGTACACAAAATAAATGGATTTGATTATATTTGCCCACTATTATACCCTACATATGTACGTTTATATGCCTTGGAATTACACGCTTCAGTCAGTTGAGCCCTTGTGAAGGAGGTTATTTTGACGCCATCACTTTAAGGTTCCGGGCACGTGGGACGGATTCCGTGAACATTAACAAGCCTTGGCGCTAGCAGCCTGGGAGGGAAAGTCCCCTGAACGCCTCCTGACACAGTAAATATGTTTCTCTTCGCCAGCCTGCGGGCCCCGGCTTGTCAAGCAGTCAGAGACAGCTGCCGCTACTGCTAATTTGAAGACCCATTGGATTAAAGCTTTAATCTTATTGGTGAGAACCATACATACTCAGCAGACCCGGATTTCCTCGCGGATAAAAGCAGTGTGTTGATTCGCTGTCTAGTCTAGCCATTTCTGTCCCTAAGGAATACTTCACGATTACTTTTTCTCTGCAGCAGCGTGTTATGCCGTTTAGAAAATGGTGTGCTGATGCAAAACGCCGGATGCCACTCACGAAAATCTTGATGTCACAGGAGAAGCAGGAAATGCCATAGTTAAAAAGCTCAGTTTAGCTCAAATCAATTAATTATTTCAAAAAAGCCTGAATAAATTTATAAAAAAGCTAAATACATTAAAAAAAATACCCAAACTCAGAAATGAGATAACTAAAGATTCTGCCAGCGAGCAGGATAAAGAGTGAACAGACAGCCAGACCGCACAAAAAAAAATTAGAACCCTTCATGTAAACTGACCGGACAGAGTACTCAGGGCTGTAGAACGACTTTTAGTCACATTTTCTTAAAACACGATTTGAATTTGCTTTTCGGTGATTATGGAGAACCATGTTCAGTGCCTAATGTGTGCAAAGGGGCCCAATTTGCCTCTTAGACGTCTAGTGCCAACACATCCAAATGCCAGGGTTGCTGAGTAGCAAGGCTACCAACTCTTGATTCCACCTTCAGTCCTTTTCTTGTCTCACAAGCCAGTTCCTTTCTGGTTATCTCTCTTCCATGTACTTTTCATCCCTGCTCTCTGCCTTTGGCACTGGTTTCCTTTCTTTTCCTCCTTTTTTCAATATTTTCTTTCTTTCTGTTGCCAGGTCTTAGTCAGTTTGATGATGAAAAATAAATCCCAGTCCCCAAAAATGAGTGCCATGGCCCACTACCTGCAGCCGATGGCACACGTTAAGTAAGCACAGAGCACTGGGTAATACAGTGCGTTTGCAGTATTTTAGAAAAAAGACCACAAGGTTCATTTTCATTCTCCTTAGAAGGGACGGGTTCAGGTCCTGAAATTAATAGAATGGCTGACATCTATTTCAGAATTGACAAACAGCTGACAACTAACTCACTAGACTGTTGGGGTCATTTAGACCTTGGCAGGCGGTCTGTCAGCCAGATAGTTCAGCAGATGCCACGGTCTCTGCGTCCCTAGCAGAGGACCACCACTGAATTTAGAGATCCCTGTCAGCAAGGTAGGGACCTCTGGAGGGCAGGACTGGGAACAGCAACCAGCGCTGGCAGATTACTGCTCGACTGGCCCTGGGAGTGTGGGAGGCTGTAAGTAAGGAGCACCGCTCCCGCTTATGTTACAGGGGGCCGATATTGCAGCGCTGCTACAAAACCGCCCCGTGACAAAACCGGCCCCCCCCGCCACAAAACTGGCCTTACAGCCCACCGGGGAAATGCCCAGTGCCCGCTACGGTCAGTACGGCCCTGGACCTCTGTGCCTTCAGGGAGTCGCTGCTGCAACTAAGTATTTTGTTTTCTGAAAACAAACTCTCAAAGCACCCGACACACAGGGTGTCTTCTCCCTGTGTATAAAGGCCTTTGTGCATTTTTCCCAGCTGAGACTGCCAGGCCTCCCTTGGCAGCCACAGGTAGCTACAATGAGTGGTGGTCACTCACCCTAAATGCTGCGGGGAGTCCCTCGCTATGACCAGGTGCTGAGAAGACCACTAGGTAAGAGGTGTACACCTGGATGGCCATCTGAGGCTTCACCTGTGTAGACTCCACACCTTTTCCAAACTCTAAATAAAGCCGGAGAACCAGAAGCGTGGTGCTGTGGGAATACCACTGAATTCCGATGGTGCTCCAGCTCTACCGTACTCTAACTGACCCGCTGCATCTCTCTTTTCAATTGGGTCCTTAATGCAACAAGCACTCATTCTAGTGTTTCCTATAGTATCACCGATGGCCTGCCTAAAGGAGGTGGAAAGGAACAGTGGATTATATATTAGAAGCTGTACTTGGAACAGGGCAGTGACTGTGTTTTTTTATATCAATCATCAGTCTGTAGCTTTAGTTCACTGCTGTCCTGTCTTTATATTTTTACTTATGCCCTGCATGTGCCCTTGTTTAATTTTACTCTTCGTGGCCTTCCTCATACTGTCATAACACCTATGGCCTCAAAGACGTCTCTTGTAGATATCTGACTTTGTTTTGGAAATCTTCCTCCACCCAGCCCATACTCACCAGTTTCCCTAGAAGCAAGCCTACAAATGCTTTCCTTCTTACATGGTTGCACACCAGCAATGTTAACAAACCTCACATCTGAGTGGGAGCTACACCCTGAGCCATTTACCCATAGGTGGATAGAAGCCGGACCTCTTTATGGAGAAGAAGCTTGGTCCTGTCCCTTCCTTTTCAGCTGGATCCACATGGGTCATGATCGAAATGTTAGTCTGAAGGGCTGGTCCTCAGTGGCAGGAGGACCTCACCCCCGGGTTTATTTATTTATTTATTTATTACGTTTGTAAAGCGTGACAGCTACCCGAAAGGGTTTCCCGGCGCTAAAGGCAGAAGCAACAAGGCACTAACAGATCACGGGCTCTTGGTTAAAGAGCCAGGTTTTGACGGCTCTACGGAAGCGAGCATGACAGTTCTCGGCGCAAATGTGAAGGGGAAGAGAATTCCAAAGTCTGGGCCCTAGGCACGAGAAAGAGTTGCCACCCATTCTAGATAGTCTGTACTTGGGTACGCAAAATAAGTTTTCCGAAGATGATCGAAGTGGACGAGAGGGAGTGTAGGTTTTAACAAGGGACTGCAGATAGGACGGGGCAACCCCAGCCTTGATCTTATGCATGTAGCTCAAAGCCTTGAACTTCACACAACTCTCAATTCTGAGCCAATGGAGCTCACAAAGGCGTTCTGTGATGTGGTCAGCTTTTCGGCAGCCACAAAGTAGGAGTGCAGCGGCGTTTTGGACCAGTTGAAGACGTCGTGTGACTGCCTTGGCAGACCCCAGGTAGAGTATGTTGCCATAGTCCAACCTTGAGGTCACCAAGGCGTTCACTACAGACCTCTGGGTGTCGGACGGCAGCATCCAAAAGATTATTCTTAGCCAGCGCAGGATGGTAAAACATGTGGTTGCCACTTTGTTGGCCTGACCTTTCATAGTTAGGCCATTATCAATGATCACACCCAGGTTGCGCACATGCTCTGAAGGGGATGGAAATGGGCCCATCTCAGCTGGCCAATGCCTAGGACTCCAGGGATCAAGTTTATTCCCAAGGACCAGGGCCTCGGTCTTCCCACCATTTAGTTTGAATAGGTTGAGATTCATCCAGTTGGATATCTCACTAAGACCAACCTGCAGGGGGGAGGTCGAGGCCTGGTTAGATTGGGATAGGGAAAAAACAAATTGAGAGTCGTCGGCGTAGGTGTACAAAGTCAACCCAGAGCGTTGCGCGATGAGAGCCAGAGGGGTAACGTAAAGATTAAAAAGGAGGGGGCTAAGGATCGAGCCCTGGGGCACACCATAAGGAGAAAAATACGTTTTGGAAGTGGAGGAATGTGAAAAGATTTGAAAAGTCCGGTTCGTCAGGAAAGATGCTAGCCAGTCCAGGGCTATGCCAACGATGCCTATGGCAGCGAGGGATCTGAGTATATTGTGGGACACAGCATCAAAAGCTGCACTGAGATCGAACAGTATCAGTGCAACTGTATCACCACGATCCAGCAGAACACAGAGGTTTTCTGTAACTCCAAGGAGAGTAGTCTCGGTGGAAAAACCTGGCCGAAAACCAGACTGAGAGGAGTGTAATAAGTTATTGGCCGCCACAAACTGGGACAAGTGCTGGTGAATATGTCTCTCTAGGACTTTGGAAAAGGCTGGCAGCGAAGAAATAGGGCGGAAGTTGGAAGGGACCATGGGGGTCAGCGGAGGGTTTTTTCAGCAATGGGGTAACCATTGCGTGCTTCCAACAAGCAAGATCAACAGCAGTATTAAGTGACTGATTGAGCGTAGTGCAAATCATAGAAAGCTGTGGAGTATCCAATAGACGCAGCATTGGGACTGGCACGGGATCAATAGGAGAGCCCGATTTAACTTTACGCAAAATCTCAAGAAGAGTGGAGGGATGAAGATCAGGCCAAGACAAGAGTGAGGCAGGGGAGGAAATAGGGCGATAGGTAGACTCCCCAGGGTTGAGGGGCAAAATTACAGGGGTGTTAGTGTCTCTATGGGCAGAAATATCTTGATAGATTTTATCCATTTTTGAGATGAAGAACTGAGCGAGTTCATCACACTTGCTATTAGACAGGGGTGGATGTTTGGCTGTGGTCTGGAAATCAGCAAGATTTTTGACCATGCTAAAAAGTACTTTAGACTTATTTACCGCTTCAGATATCGTTTTAGTGACATAGCTAGCCCTAGTCAAGGCACAGGCTTTAAGATAGCGCTTCAACTCATTTTTATAAATAAGACCTGCTGCAGGAGAGTAATCCCTTCTCCAGGTACTTTCCAGTTTTTACACCGAGATTTGCCGGCTTTTAGTGCATCATTATACCAAGGGGCAGGTGTTTTATGAATTATCACCTTCTTATGAACAGAAGGAAGGCAAATGTCAATGGCTTCAAGAAGCCAGGAATTGACAGTGCTGGCAGCAACTTCCATATCCACCGAGTTAAGTAGGCTGGTAGGTAAATGAGAGGCGAGAGTTTTGTTGAAGGAGGTGATGTCCAACTTTTTCCAGTCTCTTTTGTTAGTGCTCAGTGAAACTCCGCATTGAGGCAGTGCTTCGGTGGCAGTGAAGGTAAATTTAATTAAGTAATGATCAGACCAAAGAACAGTTAAGGCCGGAGAGCAATGTAAGTGAGAGATATTGGAGAAAATGGGGTCCAGGAAATGACCACCACTGTGTGTGGGGCCCTGATTATGTAAAATAATATTCATAGACGCAAGGTCAGAAATAAGATTGCTGCTTACGCTATTCTTAGGCTCCTCCAAGTGGACATTAAAGTCCCCAACAACCAAGAAACTGCTGGAAGTTGTAAGAACCGAAGCTATGTAATCAGAAAGCAGTGCCGACCAGGAATTCGAAGGGCAGGGGGGACGGTATACCAATAGGCCAGTGAGAGTGAACCTGGGATGAAGAGCAAGCTTGCAGCTCGCAGCTTCACAATTGCCTAAAGTGACAGGATCAAGTTGGCATTGAAGAGTGTTCTAAAAAATGATCGCAATGCCACCCCCGATTTTATTGGGTCGGTCACTTCTAGCAATGGCGTAGCTGACGGGTAAAGCTACTGCAATATCTGGGCCGGAACTTCCGTGGAGCCACGTTTCAGTAATAAACAATACATCGGGCAATTCATCCGTTAGAAGATCAAAGATCTCGCGTTTATGTTTAGGTAGGGAGCGGCAGTTCAGGCTAAGAAGTGTAAAAAGGGGTTTAGAGGGAGTAGTATCCCGCTGAGCAAGGCAACAGCTCAGCTGCGGAACATCCAAGGGTTCAGCCTGCCGGTCATACTGAGATCAAAGACCTGCCCCAAGATAAGATTCAGACCAATAGGTCATGAAGAAAAAACAACCAGACTCACGAAAGTGACTACAAGTGCAGCAGCAGAGCAGGACTGAGTAGTGACCATGCCTGGCAGATACACTCACCATGCACCAACAATCACCAATCCCTTTTAGCACAGCACACACCTCTTCATGTGTGGCACGCAACTGGCTGTTTGGCCACTTTGACTTGTGTGTCAAAAGGGTATGTTGACAAATACTTGTCTTCCCCCTACTTGACCTCTATCCCCAGCTTTGAGGTCTGCTACCAGAGACCTTTGTCGAGGATCCAGATATTAGCATATAAAGGGTTGATCATGCTATGACTTCCCCGGAATAGCACTTTTTAAGCTCTACACTATTCTTGATGTTTAGTATCCCTAAATTTCCCTGTGAGGTGTCACGCTCCATGAGGCCCCTCTGGGCTCAAGGATAGGTCTACCGTATCCAGTAGGAATGGAGACATTGGAAAAGCTCTGTTTTCAGAGTCCTCCTATTGGACTATGGAAACTGGCTGGATGGCAAGAATGCTTGAAACTGGGGGGAGTTGCTATGGCGAGGACCCATAGAGATGGGTCCTCGCCAAGCTCTGATCTTTGGGAGGACTTTGCCAGATTACTACTGAGCAAAGTGGGATTATAAACATTAGAAACTTGCGAAGCTGAAGAAGAACCAAATCAGCACCTCAAAATAAGACTGAGATTCCAGTCTCTGATGAAGAAAATTAGATCTCCAAACAGGCAGCAACAAGACCCGCAGGGACAAAAACAAGATGGCAACCTCCCCGAGGATAATCGCGAACGCCCGGCTGCACAACCAGAGCCTGAGGTCCGAAGGATGTGGAAAGGAGAGCAGGACCATACTACTCAAGACGAGGAGACGAGAGGCAAGTGGTAATAAGAGCCAGTGGTCATACCAGGAAGCAGTGGGTAGCAAGCTTAAATAGGGACGCAATGAGGAAGATGCCACATGAGGCAGCGGCGGGATTGATTCATTAAGAGATGCAGGAAGGGCCTCCAGCTCTTCACACCTCCAGAGAAACTATTAAGCTGATTCTGAAGTCATCATATCCTGGATGCAGAAAACCCCAAAGACACTCCGCAGGTTTCTCATAGAGATCATCTCACTAGGTAAGGAGGTGGATGTCATTGCCTAATGCAGCCCATGCTTACACCGCCCTCGAGAGGCAGAATGCTTTAACTTTATTTGTATATCCTAGCAACTCCTGTCAAGCTGAAAAAGCCAACAATGTTCAAGAAATCCTTTGATGAGATACCTGAACACTAAGCTATATAAGAGGTTTGCTACACTCAGTGATAGACTCAGAACCCTTGTGGTTAGACTCCCATGAGCTAGCATTCACTCATGAGACTGGATGCAACCAGCTATACATGAGCAGAGCCTGTTGGTGTTACATTTGTGGAGTATGTATTTCCCACTGTTGATGTTGATACCTTGTGTAATTGAAAAGGGTTTTGCTGTTTGAGATGGATGATATCCAAAGTTTTAGTTATACCTTTTGTTTGTTTTTTTGGTTTACGAAAAAATTTGATTGGCCAATATACAGATGTTGTTAGAAGAATATCAGTAGTTCACAGATTGTTCATTATGACATTGAGCCCGAATTCAATATAGGGAAGCCTGTTTCTTAGCCAGGGTAGCAGAGTAAATTACCACATCGCCCTGACGTAGGTGCCGCCTGCCAAATTCAGAAACGACCACTGGCACAGCTGATATTGCTAGCATTTCCAGGAACCGCCATCACGATGAAACCTGTCAATGCATTGAAAATTTGACAGATGGCTCCTTCAACATGATGGAGCCGTATGGCAAATGTACACATATTTTTTATTGTCAAAAAGAAAATCTCAAAGCAGGGTTTTGTTTTTGAAAATAAAAGGTAATGCCTCCCTTGCCATAGGAGTTTCCTCTTATAACAAGGGGGGAGGGCGGAGGGAGGGCACAGTTCTTTTCAGTGCCCTTTATCGCCAAGTTTTTCCAGCGGTGACAGACATTGAAAATCAGCGGTATGCCCATCTAAACTACTTGGATGGACACATTGTCAAACCTTCGACAGCCCTTACTCTGTCAGGCTGTTATAGGGGTTTGACCACAGTGAAGACTGATTCTAAATTGGGCAGGTGGCCCGTAATGTTGGCAGGGAGGGAACTCCATCGCCGTTGCAACAGAGTTCCCTCTCTGCCAACATTTACACTAGTCCCATGATAATCAGAACTCCTGATGTGCAGGGCAGGAGGCAAAAGGCAGGGCATCATATAAAACATAAGCTAATGGAGCACAATACAATAGTCCTTAAAGAGTATATGTTATATATTGTGGATAATGACTCAGCCTTCTGGTAAACTTATGCCTGTTCTGAATTTTAATGTTCAAGGCTTAAACTACCCAAATAATGGGAGTGCACTACTGAATTAGTTATATACTAAGGGGGCTGAAGCAATATTCCTACAGGAAACTGAGAGAGCGCAAACTGAACAAAATGCATGAGTGCACCATAAATACAAGTTAGTCGCACAATTATAATAGAAGTGCCTGTAAGTGTTGAAAATATATTCACCTATACTTAGACGTGTGTAGTTAACATAGAAAATTCATATAGAAGTGGGACTGATGCAGAAATGTGTGGAAAATGTATTCTTATTAGACGTGATTAATCATGATCCATGTTATGTAGCTGCTAATGGAGGAATGTCATGCTGCAAAGCATCGAAGGGAGCAGGCCTCATGGCCAGGGCAGAAAGGTTTAGAAATGTACACTTATGCATAAACATGGATTGCACTAATGTTATAGTGATTTTGTTTATTCGTTAGATTTATATTCCATAGAAGTGTTTTCTCATTATCCAAGAATAAGATGCTAACATGTTATTTTAGTTTAACCTCTGCGAGAAGGGTTGTAGGCCTGAAGAGAGAAAAAGGGCTTTCTAATTTGCACGTGCTGATACATGTCGAGTTGTATTGAGACATAAGTTGCAAACTTCTGTTAAAGGTCTATGAGAATTGGGATTCAAGCTGCGGATGTCTGTCTGCAGGTGCGAGGGGGTTTCGATTAAAGTTTAATGAATAGAGCTCTGTTCGAGTAGACTGGTACAGACATGGAGGAGGATTCCGGAATGTTTAGGGGGTATCAGCGGGCCGGAGAAGAGCCTGAGAAGCAAGGTCAACGCTGAACACAAGGCCCAGAGGAAGATCATCATGGAAAAAGCCAGAATCGACACCACGTGAGGGGCGTCTCGTGAGGGGCGTTTCAACTGTAACTGTGTTTTCGTATTAGGGACAGCACCATTGGGGGGAGTTAGAGCAGATGCCTGAGGACCCTTCAGAGAGCGGATGGGTAGGCAGAGAGGGGTCATGACTGGAGATCATAGGTTTTCACCTAGAGACTAAGAGTGGGTGATCTTCTTAGGAAGACATTCACAGCTGACACCTTTGATAGGTTGGGACTTTGTTAAGTAGGGATACCATCTAGTACAGGGTAGGGACAGCCTAACCTGATTCCTTCCTTCCTTTGTAAATGACGGATAGATCACAATTCCTGTCTATGCTTGAAGCCCTGCTGATTCTGGAGCTAGTTCTAGTAGTGTTCTTTGCTCGCCTAAGAGCTTTCAGAGAACATATGTTTGTATTAGTGCCTCTGTATCTTTTGAATCTCATTTTGAGATGTCTGTACTTGCAGTTATCAATGACTCTGTAATAAACCTTTAAAACTTAGAAGTAGTATGTAGTTTTTCAGAGTCGAGCCCATTATTGATTAAGCTAACCTGGTATTGATGAACTTCTTTCCTCAATGACAGGCAATAAAGATACAATCGACCAGAACGGGGTTTAGATCAAGAGTGATAAGATAAAGATCAAAAATCCCGCCCTCCCAGTTGGTAGCTATAGAGGATGGTTGCCTTCTTGAGGAAGGTGATCTAGGCCAGGTTAGATTACCCCAAGGCCCCTAGTGATCGATGATCGGAAGAACCGCCCGCCGAAGAGGGTGCTGACGGCGCGAGAAAGAAAAGCAGCAGTAACGGTCGGGAGTGAGTATAAAGGGTCATGCGTGTTAGATTGCGGTGTTTTTGTGTTGCATATATGTTGTAATGTCTTGCGGAGTTGAATGCCTGTAGAGTGACTGTGGAACAGGTTGTGAGCGCGTGCAACCGGTGCAAATCTTAAGTTCAGAAGAGAGCTTAAGTGGTTCGGGTGTATCGGACACCCAGAGTAATTGTCAACCAAGAGTGAAGGGGGTCATGAGGTACCATTGATCGCCCGCAGGACCGTGATAGGGGGAACGTAAGAGTGAGCGTGTGAGTAACGGACGCTGGTCGGAAGTTACTGTGTGTAAGCAACCTATCAGAGAGACGATTGCCTGGAAAGGCATTTCGTCAGTTGGAGTGACAATTACAGATAGACTGTGGACGTACAGTCAAGAAAAGTGATTGCTTGGTCGGAAGTAGTCATTTTTCGGTGTATGAATGAGACGCATGCGTGACCGGGAGACGAGCTGAGAAAGGAGGGGAACTGCTGCAGAGGGGAGACGAGTGACGTCAGAAAGTGCAGCGCTAGGATTGGCCGGTAAGGGTGAGACTGTGCCGTGATAGGAGTGACGTCAGCAAGAGCCGCGCTGGGATTGGTCGGTAAGGGTGAGACCGCGCTGTGATAGGCCAGCTAGCAAAGCCGCGCTAAGATTGGTGGATTGTCACCAGGAAGTAAACAGAATAGCGAAGCAGGAAATTGTGCGTTTAATCATGAAATGTTTTAAATGGTTAAGAGCGGCGTTTAAGAGAGAGAGGCGGAGATCTTATGATGGGGAAGAAGGCCCGCCGGAGGGTACGCCGGCAGATTATATGGCAACGAATGTTGGGTTGCATACTATATTGTGGATTTCAAATTGGTGTAAGATTACAGACGGGAATGAGGAACTGACGTTCCCAAAGTACGGGACGTTTAGATTAGAGGTATTACATCGATTAAAAACAGTTATGACCGCAATGAGACCTCTGCCTAGACCGACTCAGTTTGAAGCTCTCAATGCATGGATTAGGGCGGCGCACGATAGAAACCAGAACAGGCGCCAAGAAAGGGTGAAAAGATCGGTAAGAGCAGTACAGGATGCCAAATGGGATGCGGATGCTAAAAGATGGAGAGTGCATAACCTTGAAGTAAACAAACTGTACCCAGTGATAGAGGTGGCGGGAAACAAGAGCCCATTCGAGGAAGATGATGAGAGCGAGACAGAGGACAGCCTGATAAATAGGTTGCTAACAGATAGGCCACCCCCGTACAACAGAGAGACAGAAAATGCCGAGCCCAGCAGAGAAGGGGGGGCTGGCACAGGGGAGTATAGACCGCTTCCTAGCACAGATTGGGATCCCACTGCAAGTAAAGCATTGCCTCAACCTAGTCCGGTGCAGAGGGTAGTCGGAAGGTTTGTGGTACAAAAGGCGCCAGAAACGGAGCATGCCACATCCTATGCACTGCCAGACGCCCTGCAAGTACCTGTTACTATAGGTCCTATAGTATCGATTTATGACCCGGAAAGAGCCAGAGGGGAGGAACAGGTACGAGTGGACAGGGAGAGAGCAGAAATGGTGAGGAGGGACGATACGATTAATTCCCCAAGACAGCTGCCAGGACCAAGAGATTGGAGTACCCCAGTACACACAGCAGTAGATCCCACGAGAGATCAGGGGGGCCCGAGGTGGCCGACGGATCTGAGGGGATCAGGACCGAAATCCTTCCAGGAGTTAAGAGAGTACCTGAAAGAATGGGATGCGACAGTAGAGGCTCACAAGAGCCTGATAGCAGCGGAAGCTGTAAGGGAAAGCCCAGATAACAGGATCCAGACTCACTGCGGGGCTGACGAAAGCAGTCCGGAGTGGGTCGGGAAGAGTCAGGAAAATAGAGAAGATACTTGTCGTACCAGAAGTGGAGGTAGATCAGTACTGGAGAATAGGAGCCAGGAGTGTGGGAGGGTGTCCCGCCCCATTCACAGTGAAGGGGATAGGAGAACGCAGGAGTACAGGGACAGCTTTAAGTGTACACACCATGCGCCTGGCAATAGTGGGCAAAACGAGAGTTGCGAGAGGTCTCGCCATGACCCCTGTGATCACGGACAAGAACGGAATACGGGGGACATGGGGAGCCGAGAAGGAGATTACCAGATACTGATTGACACTAGGCCAAGAGGGAATGGCGACAGGGTGGAGAACAGCAGAGAGTCCTATCATGGGGCCAAGGAGAACAGGCAGGTTGGACAAAATGAAATTGGGGGAAACAGGGCAGTGTTTCACCACCCTCCAAGGGAAGATGGCCGAGCATGGGACTTAGAAAGATGGGAACAAGGGAGGACTCTCCTCAACGCCCCTGAGCCTAGGCGTAGGACTCGGAGCTGGGATGGGAGAGATATCAATGAACACCCTAAGAGATACTGCGAGCCGAGATAAAAGCAAAGAGACTTGATGTCGCCAGTTTAAGATCAGATCTGGATGACATGGTAGATGGTACTTTGCCTTTGGAGAGAATGGACATGTACGAGCAAGATGAGATACTGTTCATGGCAAAGGACGTCACTAGGAAAGCGAGAGCAGCACATGAGAAATTAGTCGAACTGGCAGGAAAGTACATGGTAGACTTGTCAAGGACCAAAGCATTACAGGGTAACCACCGGCTACATTATTCAGATCAGGACCTAGATGAGAGAAGAACAATCGGATTAAAAACACATATAAGGGAACTGATCACTGGAATAAGGACATGGAGAGCACTGGATAAATGGGAAGAAAGATGGTCCAAGAAAGGGACCGTCAGGAGGAGCATGCTTGGGATGTCCCCAGAGGGAGGGCTGCAGAAGATAGAGGCATACCCTTTGTGCGAGGTTGCAAACGGGAGCTACGTGCATGTGCCCTGGAGTAGGGGGGACTTAGCTGCCTTTACCAATTCCTTTCCTAAATTGAGGGAGAATCCAGTGGAATGGTACAAGCAGGTAGAGAGGTTCGTAAAAATCTCCAAGGTACTCTGGATTGACCTGAACACCCTGTTTGACATTGTGGTACCAGGAGACTTGTGGTCAGCATGTAAGGTCAGTGCTGAATGGCCCACATCAGAACCAGAGAGAGATGCACGGACTAATGGACCGTTTGAGACAGTAATGGCAAAATATGAGAGAGTGATGACTTGGCTGAAGGATAAGGTGCCAATGCAGGACATAGATTGGGTCAAAATAGATCAAACTAGGCAGGAACCCAAGGAGACAGTCCATGAATATTATGAGAGGTTGCTGAAGGCGTTTAAACAATATAGCGGGTTGGACGTAATGGATCCTAAAGACATAGGGCAGTTCATGTCTAAATTCGTTTTGGGCTTAAGACCGGATATTTGTTTAATGATTCAGCAACACTTGATTTGTTGGCAAAATAAACCTTTAGACGAAATTCTGAGATATGCTAGGTACTGCAGTGATGAGATAGATTCAAAGGCCAAAAAGCTAAAAGAAAAACTGATGGTGGTCCAGATGCAGTCAGCTGGCAAGGGTGGACAACAGCAACAGGGAACAGGGACCGGGGGCAGGAGACAGAATAACCAGAACAAAGGTAATGAAGAGAACTCCAACTCCAGACCTAGGATAGATATTGCGACATTGAAAAAGACGACCCGGTGCCACCAATGTAACGAGGTGGGACATTGGAAACGCGAGTATCCCTACAATGTTGAAATTGGAGAACTAGAAATAGAGGAGGAAGAGGTTCAAAACACTCCAGGAAAAGGGGCAACGGCATACCAAGGAAAGGTGGTCAAAGGGGGGACCCCAGCTCCACGAGCCCAGTTCCCTCAACCACCCCGAATAGCGGCAGGGGGAAAGACCTATAGACAGATGCCTCTTTTCGTAGGAGGAGAGGAGTGTTACTATGTTGATCCCCTAACGGGACAGAGAGTGGAGAGAGAAGACTCTACCCTCGGGGCAGTCTTAGAGGTGGACCAGAGGGGACCGTACGTTGAGGCCGAAGTGGCAGGGGGTCCCACGACTTTCTTACTAGACACAGGGGCCACTCGATCCACGATAAGATCAGCCGTAGTCCCAGGTCTGCCCATGTCCGGAGAAACGATCCAAGTGGTGGGGGTCGCAAACAGGAGAATGACAAGCCCATTGACAGAACCAGTGCTAGTGAAAATAAGGAAATACAGCGATGAGCATCAGTTTGTGGTTTGTGATTCTAGTCCTGTATGTCTATTGGGAAGGGATTTATTGTGCAAGTTAAATTGTACAATATACTGCACACCACAGGGAGTGGAGGTACTGACTAATGATGATGACGCTGACTTTAAGGTCGCAAACTCAAGGACGTGTGTGGAGCTGTATCCCACCCTGACAGTGGATGAGCTCCCCTGGGATCTAAGGGAGACCGTGGCACCAGAAGTGTGGGATTTCACTGGGGAAGAGATTGGACTAGTCAAGGGAGTGGACACAGTGAAAATCATAGTAAAACCGAATGCTGAGTTTCCGAGAACACCCCAATATAAATTGACCCCAGAAACGATTGCAGGTATAAAACCCGTGATCGAGTCCATGATTAAGCAGGGAATACTGAAGGAAATCGTGGGTAGTCCATGTAACTCCCCGATTATGGGTTTACAGAAACCAAGTGGAAAATTCAGAATAGTGCAGGACCTTCGAAAAATCAATAACATAGTTGTCTCATGTTGTCCAGTGGTACCGAATCCATCAGTGATATTGTTTCAGATACCGTTCCAAGCCGAATGGTTCACCGTGATAGACCTTTGTCAGGCTTTCTTTTCGATCCCTTTGGACAAGGATAGCCACTTTCTTTTCGCTTTTAAGCTGGAGGGTCGCGTATTAACATGGTGTCGTATCCCACAGGGGTATACAGAGAGCCCATCGATCTTTAACCAGCTTTTGAAGAAAAATCTTGAAAGTCTAGTACTGCCCCAGAATTCGGTTCTGGTCCAGTACATAGATGACCTACTTGTCGCGTCAGAAACTGAAGAAGCTTGCAAGGAGGATTCCATTGCATTGCTAAATCACCTAGCAGTAAACGGGCACAAGGTGTCTCCGAGCAAATTGCAGTACTGCCTGACAGAAGTGCAGTATTTGGGGCACAGGATTGAAAAGGGAAAGCGGAAGGTGTCACCAGACAGAATAGAGGCGATCATGAAAATGAACGCACCTAAAACACAGAGAGAGGTCAGGATGTTCCTAGGGATGGTGGGTTATTGCCGACAGTGGATAGCGAACTTTTCACTGAAAGCAAAACCCTTGCAAAAACTGACGCACAAGGAGGTGAGTGATCCGGTACCATGGGACAAAGATTGTTTTATGGCGTTCCTGCAGCTGAGAGAGGACCTGTGTGGTGCTCCTGCTCTGGGAATGCCAGACTACGACAAACCATTCTTGCTTTACTGTTGTGAAAGAGAGGGTTGTGCTTTGTCAGTCCTGGTCCAAATCCATGGGAATGCCCGTAGACCAGTCGCCTACTTTTCGGCTACTTTAGACCCAGTAGCCGCAGCGTTGCCCGGATGTCTCAAATCCGTTGCTGCAACGGGTGTCAGCATTGAACGGTGTGAGAATATAGTTATGGGGCACCAGTTAGAGGTGTATGTGCCCCATTCTGTTGAACTGTTGATGACCAGGACCAAAACTCAGCATCTGACCAATAGCAGGCTCACGCGCTATGAGCAAGTCATTCTTGCTGCAGAAAACGTGACCCTCAAGAGATGCTCTGTTTTGAACCCTGCTACATTGATGCCACTCCCAAGTGACATTGATGATGATGAATGTACAGACCACGATTGCCTTGATGTGACTGAACTATGCACCAAACCGAGACCCGACATCGTGGATGAGCCACTGACTGACCCTGATGAAGTTTTCTTTGTTGATGGCTCATGTGTAAGAGACAATGTTGGGCAGTTGAGAGCAGCCTATGCTGTTTGTACAATTACTGGAGTAGTGGAAGCCGCATGCCTGGAAGGAGTACACTCCGTTTAGGTAGCTGAAATTATTGCATTGACGCGTGCCTGCCTGGCAAGCAACCAAATTCGAGTCACCATATACACCGATAGCCAATATGGTTTCGGGGTAGTTCATGATTACGGGCAATTGTGGTCTCAAAGGGGTTACATGACCTCTTCAGGTTCCCCCATTCGAAATGGAGAGTTTGTACGCCTATTGTTGGAAGCCTTGCAATGTCCGGCAGCTATTGCTGTTGTGAAATGTACCGCGCACACAAGAAACCAAGACTTTGTGTCACAGGGCAATAGGTACGCGGACGAAGTGGCACGATACTGTGCCGAGCAGGGATACTCTTTCACGGAGGTGGAAGTGGGTGTAATAAATGCAAGGACTGAATTAGCTATGATATTGGAAACCGTAGATACCTGGGACGAGTTAAAATGTATACAAGAAAATGCACCAGATTTTGAAAAAAGAACATGGGAAACTGCAGGATGTGTGATAGGCGAAACCGACTTTTGGGTTTCAGCAGATGGAAGGGCAGTGTTGCCAAATGAGTTGGTGAGCCCAATGGCGAGACAAATACATGGTCCAGTACACCTAGGGAGAGACGCTATGCTGAGAGTGTTCAGACAAACCTGGTACAACCCCAAGTTCAGAGTAGCAGCAGAAGCAGTGTGCCAGCGTTGTGTGACCTGTCATCAGCTGAACATAGGGAAAAGAACACCAGTTGCATTGAGTCACATAGGGAGGTCTGGAGGTCCATTCAATCGAATGCAAATTGATTTCATTGAAATGCCAAGGTGTAACCGCCTTCGATACGTGCTGGTGGTTGTTTGCATATTTTCCAGATGGGTCGAGGCATACCCTACACGCAGGTGTGACACCCTCACCGTAGCCAAGTTATTGCTTAGGGAGCTCATTCCGCGCTTCGGGGTACCGGCCTCTTTGGAATCAGATCGGGGAACGCATTTCAACAGCGAGCTTGTGAAGATGATTTGTGCAGCCCTGAACATAGACCAGAAATTGCATTGTAGCTATCGACCAGAAGCTTCGGGAATTTTGGAGCAGATAAACGGCACCATAAAATCCCGAATTGCCAAAATGTGTTCATCAACGTCTCTGAGTTGGCCCGATGCCTTGCCACTAGTCCTCATGAGCATCCGTAGTACCCCAGACAGAAGAACGGGACTATCGCCACATGAGGTGTTAATGGGGAGGGCAATGAGATTGCCATCAGTGCCGACTGCAGCCTTGTTGAATATCACAGATGATATGATCCTGGACTATTGTAAGGGTCTGTCTGACGCCATTCATTCTGTGTCCCTTCAGGTGCAGGCTGCCGAGGTCCCGTCGTGCCAGGACTTGTGTCATGACCTGTGCCCTGGAGATTGGGTACTGGTCAAAAAGCACGTCAGAAGAAGCTGCCTAGATGTCCGCTGGCGTGGGCCCTACCAGATCATCCTAATATCGAACACTGCTGTGAAAGTGGGAGGTCTGCCCAACTGGATCCACGCGTCTCACACGCGGAGAGTTCCAGCACCTCTGGAAGAAACAGCTCCTCTCACGGATGTAAGTCCAGCTGCGGACAGAGAAGCCACAGAGGGGGCCAGCCAAGCTGTAGAGGTGCAAGAAGAAGCTGGGAGTGTGTCTGACCAAGCTGAGGACGGTCAGTACAATAGTGAAACCGACGACGCCACAGAAGGAGGAAGTAGCTGGGAGTACGAATCAGACGCTGGCCAAGCTGAAAGTGAGCCCGAGCGAAGCAGAAGGACAAGGAGTGGAGGGGCAAGGCATAGAGAGGCTAGCTGGCCGCAGAGGAGAAGGTCAAGCCTGAGGTCAACTCCAGAGAGGACTCTTGCTCCAATATCCGAAGACTCAGATCCGGACGAAGGTGCTCTGGGCGCTGAAGCAGCAGGTCCAAGAAGGTCAAGGAGAGTACGTGTGCCTAGCAGAAGATACGCCACTCCTGAGTGGACATATCTGGCGACAGATGTCTTGGGAACGAGCTACAGGGAGAATAAGGGCGGTGATAGTGACCAGCTCTGAACCCATCATCACAGTAGAAGTACAGCTGTTGGTGCCTGGAGTCGAAACAGAAGGGTCACTAACGTTCAAAATCCCCAACCCTCCCTACCTGAGCAAGCTAAAGCACATGTTCTTCACCGAATTGCAATTCCCCGACTTTGGAACAACGATAACAAGTCATGAAGAGCACATCCTTCGTTTGGAAATATTGAACTACGCTATCCAAGCCGCTGGTTCCAGCCTCATTGTAGATGCTTAAAGACTTTGTAAATAAACAAGAGTAAGAAGATAACCTAGCGCCTAGGAATGCAGAGAAAACTTAGGGGTTTCCTTTAAGTTGACGGAGAAGGGCTAGGGTTGTCTGTGTTAGGGTTCAAAAAGACTTTGCAAAAAGAAATTGCCAGCTTCCGATTGTGTGGTTCTAAAGACTGAAGTCGAGACAAGAGAGACTGTAAAGGAACTCATGAGAAAGAACTTTGTGTTGAAAAGGAGAAAGGAACCATACTGTCTGAAGAACATGGAGGCCGGTAATCCAAACCGCAGAGCCAAATGTATAGTAGGCACACTTATAGTGGGAGTGATAAAGCAAATGAATAAGTGGGACTATTATAAGAGTGAAGACAGATTGGCCAAGTTCTTCATTCCTTGGGATACTTTAGATACTTCACATGCCCGCAGAAATAATCTGACTTGCAAAGTGTCAGAAGTCGAGAAGAAGTTTATAGGGCAAGTGGATGATCTTTATAGAAGGCAAAAGATTCTGAAAAAGTCAGGACAGTGGAAGACAGATTGGACCGAGGAGGAAAAAGATCACAAGAGGAAGGGTAGTAGTGGTCCTATAGCTTTGGATAGAACTCAGAAAGGGAAGTTATGCCTTCACAGAAGCAAAACGTACTACGAAAATGTATTCGTAGGGGAGGTCAGTTGCGAACATGCTTTTAGATTAGAATACTACACAAAGGACTTTTTGAAGGGAATGCAGGTGATTCCGAATGTATATTTTGTCTGTGGAAGAAATGCCTACGTGAGACTACCTGACAACTGGTATGGATCATGTTATTTGGCAATTGTCTTCCCCAAAATATACCACGCTCAAGACTTAGAGATCATAGAGGGCAAGGTCAAACAAGAGGAAGAAGAGACGTAGGGGATGCAGAACTAGTTGGAGACGTATTTGGTGCTGCATTTCCTATTTTAGGACTGATCCTCAATGATGTCAAAATTAGGAGACTGGCAACAGTCGTAGACAGATTGTCTGCCAGTACTGCTACATCCTTAATGCTGGTGAAAGGAGAGATGCAATCGATAAGGGCCATGGTGCTTCAGAACCGTCTTGCGTTAGACGTTCTGCTAGCAAAAGAGGGCGGAGTCTGTAAGGCTTTGAAGGTCCAGGAATGTTGCACTTACATTCCAGACAATTCAAAACCTCTGGAGAAAGTTATCATGAACATAACTAACATTCACAAAGAGATCGAAGACCTGACTAAAGTAAATGTTTGGGAAAAGGTGGGTCATGGAATGGGTGAAGTTGGAGGTTGGTTCGCCAACATAGGGAAGAGCTTTGTATGGTACATACTGAAACCTATCATCATAATAGTGATCTGCGTGATCATGTTGTGGGGATTGGTGAGGTCGTACCAATGGTACAGATCAAATAGGTTGGAGAGATCCAGGAGAGAACAGGAACGAAGATTAGCTGCCATGCAAGACAATCAGTACAAGAGTCTGAGGGCTCTCGAAATGCTGAAACGAGAGAGGATGGCAGCTAGTTCAGTTTGAATTTTGGTGATGACCACGAGAGGTCATCAAAGGGGGGAACTGAGAGAGCGCAAACTGAACAAAATGCATGAGTGCACCATAAATACAAGTTAGTCGCACAATTATAATAGAAGTGCCTGTAAGTGTTGAAAATATATTCACCTATACTTAGACGTGTGTAGTTAACATAGAAAATTCATATAGAAGTGGGACTGATGCAGAAATGTGTGGAAAATGTATTCTTATTAGACGTGATTAATCATGATCCATGTTATGTAGCTGCTAATGGAGGAATGTCATGCTGCAAAGCATCGAAGGGAGCAGGCCTCATGGCCAGGGCAGAAAGGTTTAGAAATGTACACTTATGCATAAACATGGATTGCACTAATGTTATAGTGATTTTGTTTATTCGTTAGATTTATATTCCATAGAAGTGTTTTCTCATTATCCAAGAATAAGATGCTAACATGTTATTTTAGTTTAACCTCTGCGAGAAGGGTTGTAGGCCTGAAGAGAGAAAAAGGGCTTTCTAATTTGCACGTGCTGATACATGTCGAGTTGTATTGAGACATAAGTTGCAAACTTCTGTTAAAGGTCTATGAGAATTGGGATTCAAGCTGCGGATGTCTGTCTGCAGGTGCGAGGGGGTTTCGATTAAAGTTTAATGAATAGAGCTCTGTTCGAGTAGACTGGTACAGACATGGAGGAGGATTCCGGAATGTTTAGGGGGCATCAGCGGGCCGGAGAAGAGCCTGAGAAGCAAGGTCAACGCTGAACACAAGGCCCAGAGGAAGATCATCATGGAAAAAGCCAGAATCGACACCACGTGAGGGGCGTCTCGTGAGGGGCGTTTCAACTGTAACTGTGTTTTCGTATTAGGGACAGCACCCCTGGGGGGAGTTAGAGCAGATGCCTGAGGACCCTTCAGAGAGCGGATGGGTAGGCAGAGAGGGGTCATGACTGGAGATCATAGGTTTTCACCTAGAGACTAAGAGTGGGTGATCTTCTTAGGAAGACATTCACAGCTGACACCTTTGATAGGTTGGGACTTTGTTAAGTAGGGATACCATCTAGTACAGGGTAGGGACAGCCTAACCTGATTCCTTCCTTCCTTTGTAAATGACGGATAGATCACAATTCGTGTCTATGCTTGCAGCCCTGCTGATTCTGGAGCTAGTTCTAGTAGTGTTCTTTGCTCGCCTAAGAGCTTTCAGAGAACATATGTTTGTATTAGTGCCTCTGTATCTTTTGAATCTCATTTTGAGATGTCTGTACTTGCAGTTATCAATGACTCTGTAATAAACCTTTAAAACTTAGAAGTAGTATGTGGTTTTTCAGAGTCGAGCCCATTATTGATTAAGCTAACCTGGTATTGATGCACTTCTTTCCTCAATGACAGGCAATAAAGATAAGATAAAGATCAAAAATCCCGCCCTCCCAAAACTCACCTTCTCTTTGGACATGTGAAACAATATAAATTAGGTTTTCTTTTGGTAAAATGTTATCAGGTTTACCGACTAAGAATAGGGAAGTGACAATTCTGATAAGGGTATGAACTCTCTTACATTTAGAATCTGCTTGCAAAGATAAATAGGGGAGACATACCATGTAAGACGCTGAATTGAACGCAGGCTTATCATGGCCACTTGTTTTGCTAATATTTTGGATATTTTGATTATTTGGATGTTTCTTCGGCCTCGGACTTTGGAGGCAGATTGCCAGCTATGTCTAATTAGTTGATTGTCTCATGACGTTGGATTTGGACATAACCCTTTCACTCACTTTTTACCGTCTGTCATATATGTTGCTTATATACGAGGCTGCGTTTACAAACGTATACATAACTGAATCCAACAAACAACTTACTTGAAAGATCCACCGGTTCTTTCCTTTTTGGAGATAACATTTTAGCCTTAAAAAAGTCCAAAGGACGAAACACGTGTCGGCTGCAACCATTTGTGATATGTTTTACAAGATGTGTGATGTATAGAAGGATTAAAAACTACGCATAAAAGAAGAAGAAAACAGCATGGACTACATTTGTTTCTTACTTTATAGTTTTTACTAGCTATGATTTAGCATCACTGCATGGACTACTAAGGTGAGCATTGTTACTTACCATTGTATAAATAGGGGCGACTACTTCGGGTGCACAGACTAGTGTTTGATAGGCCATACACTTTAATCTCAAAGTATGGCCCTAACAACAACAAAAAGACCTTTTGTTCTTAGGGGAGACTTCAATATTACACCCAACCCCACTTTGGATAGATCCGGACAGACATGGAATCAGTCGGCACCTTCTCAATCAGCTTTACCTGTTCTCATATTATGTGAATTTGTATAACACACAACTCACCCGAGAGAGTATCCTGCTACTGAAGCAGGAGCTGTATGGTCTAGCCAGGGTCGGACTAGGTGAAAAGTCAGGTCTTCATTTTCTTGCAGAGTTCAAGAACTAAGGAGGAGGCTGTGGTGCACAGGAGCAGATTGTTCTAGGCTTTAGGAGCAAGGTAAGAGAAGGGATGACTACCGAATCTGGTTTAATGTAGGACCAGTGGAAGTGCAAGTAAGAGTCTAACTGAGTGGAGGCGTCTTGTAGGTTTGTGGAAGTTTATGCGGCTGATGAGGTTCATTGGGTCAATGTTGTTTATGGATTTGTAGGTGTGAGTGAGGAGTTTGAAAAGTACTTGTTTTGGGACTGGGAGCTTGTGGGGCTCTTTGAAGTCTGAGGTGATATGAGTGTGGAGTGGGAGGTTGTGAGTGAGCCTGGCTGCAGTGTATTGTATGCTGTGGAGTCTTCTGCTCAGTTGAGCTTTGATTCCAGCACAGAGTGAGTTGCCTTAGTCTAGCTTGCTGGTGATGAGGGCTTAGTTGGTGGCTCTGTAAGTGTTGGTTGCCATTTGAAGATCTTCATGAACAACCTGAATGTGTGAAAGAAGGAGACAGTGACTGAATTAACTTGGTCACATTGAGTTAGTTGTCGATTACTATTGTGAGGTCCTTTGCTTGGGTTGCCAGAAGTGGTGTGGGTCCGAGTTCGGTAGGCCTCCAGGTGGAGTCCCAGAATAGATGGGGATGCATGCACTGACTTTTTCCCCGTTGTCGATGCAACCATAGATGGTATGATCTTTGACAATTTTTCCATCAATGGACGGATTTTCTTCACAGAGGGTTCCTTAAATGGTGTTACAGGAACTGAGGAAGGAAAGAAAGACCTTTTATGTGAGATGGTGAACGCTCAGCAGGTTCCTTACTGACAGTCCTCTGAGAACTGGTACCCCTGCTCTGGGATTTTTCCCTTTTGGAGTCCTTATCAGATGAGGAGGAGCCCTTATTTTTGCTCTTCCTTGAGGTAGAGTTTCCTATTTCATCATCCTCAGAATCAGATTGGGCCATCTTCTTTTGGAGCCAGAAAAGGAGCTTGACCTCCCGGTCTTGTAGGATTTTTGGCAGAAAAAGTGTGGCAATGCTTGCACTCCTTAGGTTTATGGCTTGAGCAACCTTTTTTAGATCCCTCTGACATGGTGAAAAAACGGGAAAATAATCCCCAAGACTGTACCAACACAGTGTCTGAGCCGAGCTCAGGGAAACTTCCTAACACACGGTGTGCAGTAAGAAATCTGAGGTATGGTGGCTCTGCAGGAGATGAGTGCTTCAGGGTCTCTACTTTGGTTAAAGTTTGGATTCAGCAACACAATTTGGATTGGCTAGCAATGTCTGTTGTTTGCAATGTGATTACTAATGCTTATTTTAGCACTGCTTTTATTACTGTTACCTGGGACTACCACCATGACGATGGGGAAGATTCAAGCATCTGAATCTATGAAAGATACAATACTGGAGAAAAACTTGTTTTGATGGGGGAAGCCTGGAAATCCTTCATAGGGAGAGTAAGCAGATGTACAATTAATTTTATGCCTCGATCTCTTTAACAATATAGAACTTTGCTTATAATTTCCCCTCCTGACCATCGTAAAAATATGCAGCAAAATCTATTAAACAACAAACCACCTCAAATGGCTAAATTACTGCTTTGTAGAACCCCACCGGATGTGAGATTGGGAGTCCCTGACACTGAAGAGTAAATATTACCTGCACATTTAGTACGAACCCTAACATGGAGCTCAGCAGACCTTGGAGTATCCTAGAACAGGATATGTGTTCAATACCCCTCTCTCAGCTATTATGGTTACCCCCAAAGACACACAGACTCCAGGGTCACATGGTGCTGGGCTGAATTGAGGCCTAGGCTCCGAAGTCAGCTACCCTGGGCGCTGTACCACACCTCTCCGTCTCTGAGATGTAGATGAGTGATTCATGAGGGATGTGAGGGATGTAGGAGCCTGGCATTCAATCATCACAGTATTTTTATATACCGTGAACTAGACCGCAGGGCATCAGAGCGCTTTACCTGAGCGCCAATTACATTGCAGACGGAAATATTCATTTTTCGCAGGCACGGTGATATCAAGTGAACTGGCCAGAATCCCTGCCGAGACTCGAACCCGGCTCCCCTCTCCGAGGTCGACCGCCCGAGCCCACTAGGCCACATTCTCTCCCTGTCGACCTTCCACAGGAGATAACAAGACTTGTTTTCTGAGGGGATATCATTGGTCTCGGGTGTGCATATGTGTGGGGGCTGCAGTGCACAGGCCGCGCCCCCAGGCTTTGGTTAATTCACAAGCGTGATGGATCTGCTAGAGGAACCCAGACTGTTCCAGGAGTATATATTTTTAAAAATCTGCTTCTGGGCCCGAGGTTAAAGACTGGTACCAACTCAATACATTTTTTGGCCGAAGTTTGCACGAGGAGCAATCCCACCAAGTGTGGTGGATCGATGGAGGTTCATATAGTGGCCTTCCTCCTATAACCAGTCCAGCTTTCCTAAAATTATATTTAAAGCTAGATTAAAGCGTCCATAATATAAATAAATACATTTGTAGATGTATATAGCTCAGCTCATCACCCGTGAGGGTATCCAGGCGCTGCTGAGGAGGTTAAGTGATTTGCCCAGAATCACAGGATGTAAAGCTAACGCCGAGACTCCAACCAGATCCCCGGGTCGGCATGGTCGGCCTCCAGATGTAGCCAGGGTTCCTATACTGAAAAGCACCCCAAGTTAATGTCTATGATAACATCATGCTGCACCACTGAGCGGCCCAATCAGTGCCGAGTGTTAGATCCCCGGGTCACTGCTGCTAATGTTCAAGGGCAGGGCTTTAAGTGGGCCGGTGCTAATAAAGCAGGTGCTGAGACGGGTCCCTATAGGGCTCTCCATTTTTGCCCTCACCCTCGGGGTGAAAAAAAATCTTTACTCTGCAGCAGGGCCACCCTTTCCTGCCTTTGATGTAACTTCAAATAGACTTGTTCTGTCAGTGTCTCGTCGTTTCAGAACTGAAGCATTTTCAATATTCTATACAGCAAGCCACAGTTGTTGCTTATTTATCTTATGCAAATAACAAGCATTGACAAAGCCAATAGTCCTGGCTTGTTGTAGGTGAAATGTTACTTGTTGTAATTTATATCTGGATGCAACGACAGAAATACGAAATTCGAGTCAAGTGGCACACTATGCTAAGCATATATTTTTATCTTATTTTTTGTTTTGCCCTCTCCTTAATTAGATCTACCACACCCCGTTGGGGGATCCCTAGTTTTCTCATCCCACTTAAATCCCTGTTCAAGGATAAATCTGACTGCGCCCTGTGAATTTTCCCATTTTGCTCTGTTCCCTGCATGCCATAATGGTTCAATCGGTGCAATTGTGTGGTGGGCATTGCTGCTTCGAAGTTAGAGAATGTGGACCCTCCCAAGTTGATTCAATGGAGGGGGGGGGGGGATAGTCTATCAGTATTAAGAGCACATTGCCTGTGGCACAAATGTTGTCCTTATTGTGGTAATGGCTGCTGAGGAGAAATAATGCTCAACATGACCCAACTCCTGTCTAGGTAATGAGATGCTTTCACAATAGGGCCTCTTTTTGACCCTGGTTTTTGACTAGCGGGGTGGACTACTATCTGCTGGAGGCCCCACCCCGCCGGTCTCACCTCCACCAGCTCTGCAGCAGTCAGTATGTCAGACCATCCCTTAAAGAAAAATTGTCTGGCATAAATATTGTGCCCTAAATATTGTTTGCAAAAATGACGCCCCACTGGTGGCAGCCTTTCTATTATTTAACTCCAATGGTGTGACATTTTAGTAGATAATATTTAGGACATAATATTTCAGTCAGATGGTATTCCGACAATGATATTCTAGTACCACACCCCGTAGAAACCCATAATTAGGAATTCCTGCCATCCAGGTGGGCACATTTTGTCAATAGGCTTCTGCTAACAGAACAGAGTCACCATTGGCAAAACTGTTCAGTAGGCCGCATAATGGAGGCATGAGGGACCAGCCAGCATTTTTTCCCAGTTTTCATAGCCAAACCTGCAAAAAGGGAATCCCTTTTTGAAAAATATAAAATTAGTGAGCCTGGAGTGCTGCGTTTTTACTCCCAACTTGGCGGGGACACTGGTCACTTATTTGTACCTGAAGTTGCCAGGTTGGTGCTTTTGATGGTGCGGCCGGCTCGGCTCCGCTGTCAGTGAAATGCTGGTTCACCCACCTGCCAATAAGGAGCGGGAAGCAGGAAGTGCCCTGAAACCAGTAGCGGCCGGCATGGCTCGCGGGTCGCCAACGGAGGGGGGGTCGTGCGGGGAGGGAGTCATTAAGTAAAAAATAAAAACATTTAAACCTGCCTTTCCACTGGGTCCCGCGTCTTCACTGCTCCTGCTCTCCTGCCTCTGACAGGAAAAGGAAGCAGGCAGCCAGGCTCCCCGCCTAAGCCAATCACAACGCTGCATGCAGCGCTGTGATTGGTCTTGAGTGCTGTGACACAGCACTCCACCAGGAGCTAGAGGGGTGTGCATGTTCTCCGTGCAGGCTGCAGAAGGGCAAGATGCGCATGACTGGTTTGGACGGCCCGAGAGGGCCGACCAAACAGTCTGTGCGCACTCAGGTTCGGGCAAACCACTCCTCCCCCGCCCTGCTCGGAGAACAAAGAGGCCCTGCCCACCCGTAAAGAAAACATAAAATGGTATTAACTAAAAGTTATTATCATTTTATGTTTTTGGCTTCTCACACTGCGAGAAAGCAGTGAGATGACACTCCTCCGCAACAGCGGAGGAACCGCCCCTGCCTGAAACCCCCATCTCTAAATCAAGCTCTCTCTATACCTGCCATCTAATATTAGAAGATGCATTAATCTCTGTGAATACCTCCAGCTGTGGCATCCATGACGCCTGCCCACATCCTATCTTTGCCCCAGTCATTTACTGCAAGTTGGTGGCCATCTTTGTTGTGTTACGCTGTGGTATGGTAAAACTAGGGAGGTAACTTGTGAACCTTATTAGCAAGAAAACTCATTTTAACAGTTTTAACAATATTTGTTTATGCAGTATTCTTTTTAAATGAACGTTTCTGACGGGATATTGGCCTTTATTGATTGTAATAACTTTGTGCGACTCTCTCTCTGGTACTAATCGTTCTTCCACCCCACAGGAGTTGGGCCTTGAGTGCTCGGCCACAGATACCACTGGGGAGTCATTGAGCCCACAGAGATCTATCTAACCATGTCAAACCATGCCTAGAATCCTGAGCCAGAAAGAATGAGCATGTAGCCGAAACCAATGACACTGTCATGTGCTCTCAACAACCAACAAGAACCGGAGAAGAGCCTGACCATGATGGTCTTCATGAAGGTCACGTTTTTTTTCTACTGGGTCAGGGTTGTAATACAAGGAAGTAGCACAGGAACTGTACTGACATATGCACCATCAAACATTTAGGATTCACATTTCAGGCCTCGCACCTCTGTCCTCGTAGCTGACATGCTGTGCTTGCTCTATGCGCCATACAGACCTGGCGCAAGACATGTGCGGAGGTTGCACACTTTTTCACCATTGCATTTAGCTAAAGTAGAATATCCCCATAAAGAAGGCATCTTGAGCCCAATGGGACTATTAGCATCTCAGGTGAATCTAGTCTCGCACACACGTTCCCCACATGAGGGCAAAAGATCCACGCAATGCCGTAACAGCCTAATGGGAACAGTGGAAGGTACATGGATCAAAAGCAGCACAGGCCTACGCGAAACAGATGGCGAAGGAACATAAACAACAGGCGCCGAGCAGTGCATCACTAACTGAGAACAATCTGAGTGACAATGATTGATGGACCTATACCTGTACGCTGGACATGCAGATGAGTGCCTCACACCACTCATTGTGGTAGTGCACCTCGATGCTATACTGTGATAGTAGTCCTATTTGATCTAAACAATACATGCTAGAGGTTATGCTAAGTGTTGATTTACAAATATTGACGGTCAACTGTTGATGTGTTGTGTGGATCGGTGCCTTGGTCCGTGGAGGAGTGTTGAGCACTCGGCCACCTTGCCATGAGTGTAGGGAAGTTAGCCGGCAGACTCACGTACCCCACTGGGAAGACTCCCTTGTGTTCACTACTGCGGACCATATGTTTGCAGTTATGGGGGGGGGAGGGTGGAAGTGTCACAACCTGATTGGGGGGTTGGTGTGGTTGGGGGGGTAGGGTGGAGTTGCGTTTACCTGTTCTGCCTTGTCAAATACCACGAATCATGAGAAGCAATTGCTTGTTACATACCAGATTCTTCTCCTGGGTGGCATTAATACACAGGCCCATTCTGCGACACAATAACTGTGCATTGCGCAATTTTGCCCACACATTGCCTGCATGCGCGACTGCACTGACCCATTTAAACCTGCACTACCTATGTTCCTCATGACGACACTCACATGTCTCTCTTGGAATATTAGAGGCCTAAACGATTGCAGGAAGCCCAGACTGCTGCACTCCTATCTTCAGAGGCATGAAGTAGACATCTGCCTACTACAAGAGACTCATTAAGCGACTGCAACTGCTAACGCGCTCAAACATACCAGATGGGGTGAGGTGGTGGAGGCTGGTTATTCGAACTATGCTAGGGGAGTAGCAATCTTTATTTGTAGAAGTCTTCAATGAGTAACACACCATAAGATATTAGATAGGGAGGGTCGTTATATCATATTACAAGGCTCACTATACAACACCACTGTGGTGATTGTAAACACGTATGGCCCTAACAAAGACAGCCCTGCCTTCTTCCAACAGATATGGCAGGAAATCCAAGCACTAGGTGACAAAGCGATTTGTGAGGAGGAGATTTCAAAGTTGTGCTATCCCCTACAGCAGATAGACAGGGCGCATCACGCAAACACCACCCGAAGGCAGCCGAAATCATGACGGGCATAATCAAAGACCTCGATCTCATAGATTCCTGGAGAACACTCAATCCGGTGGTCAGGGAAGGGAAGTGCATGACACATCATCGTAATGCATGGTCCAGACTGGACTACTGGCTGGTCTCTAGAGACTTGCACTCCTGGGTGATGGAGGCAAAACACTGTTCGCGCACTTTATCCTATCACGCGTCCACACAGATAAAATTGCAGGTTCCACCGACATATCAGCAATCATTCACTTGGCGTTTTACCACCGCTGCATTATTGGACCAGGTTTTTAGAGAGGAACTAAGGATAAAATGTATTGAATATTTCACATTAAATGAGGGGTCGATGGACTCGCCTGGGACACTGTGGGAAACGTTCAAAGTAGTCACTAAGGGGCGCCTGCATGGCACTTAAGACTGGGGTACTAAGAGACATACATAAAACCCTACACCGGTTGGAGCGTGAAATTGGAGAGCTCGAACAGTCTCTCCAAGAAACTCCATCCCCAGAACTCACGGCCCAGCTCCAGTCAAAATTGAGGCAGAGAGGGAAACATCATATATGCACAAATACAAGCAAGCAAGGAGATACGGGGAGGGTGATTGTCCCGGGAAAACATTAGCGGGACTGCTCCGGACTCCGAGAGGTTCCAACTACATCACTGAATTGCAAACAGAGAGTGGCGACATGGCTAGAAATCTGTGCGAAATTCTTCAATGTCCCATTTTTACCAAACACTATATACTTCCCACGTCCACCCAGCCCAATCAGACATAACAGATTACCTGGACACGGTAGCGTTAGCATGGTTTTACAGGGTCGCCTGCGAATACATGGACCTGACAATCACAGTAGAGGATATTCATCCAGTGATAGGCGGTATGCCGGCAGATAAGTCCCCAGGACTAGATGGAATGACCTTGACTTTTTACAAAGAATATGTTGATATCATTGCTCTCCATCTACTACATGTCTACTTGGAGGCAATGGACACAGGTATTTTGCCCCCCACCCTGAGGGAAGCCACCATAATGACTTTATTAAAACCAGATAAAGACCCCACTAAACAAGACTCATATCGCCCACTGTCGCTAATAAATCTGGACGCCAAGATTTATGCTAAACTTCTGGTCAACAGACTGCAGCCTATGCTGCCTCAGAACGCGTTATCAGACCAGTCTGGGTTTATCCCCGGTTGATTGACAGCTCATAATCTCAGAACAATGTTCGGATTGCTACATTATTTGACTCCACATGTTCAGGCAGTGGCTGCATTACTGGACGCTACGAAAGAGTTTGACTCGTTAGAGTGGAAGTTCCTCTTTACCTTGCTGACCCGAATGGGGCTTAGCCCGCTGTTCATTAAACAAATAAAAATACTATATAATACCCCCATGGCGAGAGTGAGGGTGAATGGAAGAGTGTCAGATCCATTTGTAATCACGAGAGGGACGATGCAGGGATGCCCATTATCACCAATGCTGTTCACTATTGCCACTGAGTCATTGACGGCACGGCTCCGGCAACATCACACGCAACAAAGTATAGGTTTCACATCTAGGGGCCTCCTGATTCCCATGTATGCAGATTATACAACTTATACAACTATATATCTAGTAAATCCAAGAGATAATTTTGACGTAATTATGAAGGAAATGGTTAGATTTGGTGCATTAACAGGGATACAAATAAACTGGGAGAAATCCACGTTGTTGCCCCTCACGGAAGACACTGCCTCATGCGAAACTGAGTTTCCTATACAGTGGGCGTCGGGCGAGGTACGCTACCTGGGCATTTGGATTAGCAGGTCCACCCAAGAAATTTGGGTAGCAAACTACAGGAAAGTCACTGACTGGATTGAAAGCAAGATACAGCGCTGGAAACAACTTCCGTTATCCCTGACAGGATGTATCGCTATTACAAAAATGTTCATACTACCTAAACTCTTGTATCTATTTGTCAATATACCAATGCCACTGAACACTCATTTTTTCAAACATCTCGCACGAACATCCTAGACCTGGTTTGGACAGGCAAACAGCCCAGGGTTTCCTGGAAATTACTGACATTACCTTTTGCTCAGGGAGGATTGGGGGCTCCAAATTTTGAGCTTTACGCATACAGCGTGCAGGCGCAATACTTACATGTTTGGCACCACCCAAACTGTTTCAACCACATGTGGTGATAGAAATCGACAGAGTAGCACCCACCCCCCTAAATGCGGCAGTATACCAACCTTACATGAGACCACAAATGGAAATAGACACGGTAGAAGCAACGCGTTTGGCATGGAAAAATATAGCAAAGAGGGCAGGTCACTGTGAACTGTACGCACCGTCCATGCCACTGGGGGGGGAATCCGCTTTTGGCTCTGCTGAAGGATAGGGCTACCACACTGAGGGCGCAGGCACATAATTTGATGAAAGGCTGCGATCTGTATCCTGATGGAACATTTATTACCCTTCAACAAATGTGCAAACAGCAGACGCCATTGGCATTAGACACGGACATGCTGTTATACTACAAACTCAGAGCGGCAAGTAAGGCGAGGTACGGCGACCAACCTCTTTGCCGGCATTGGAGAATATATTGTCGAATCCATCCCCTCGAAAATTGATAACGCGCATCTATAGTATAACACAGGAAACGTCCCCCGTAGTCCTCAACACGTCCAAAGCACACTGGGAAAGTGAATTTGAAATTATGATAACTGATGAACAATGGCAATTCTGCTGTTCACAATTGGAACATCTTTCACCAAACTATAGATTGAGGCTTATACATTTCAATTTTCTACATAGAGTATATTGAACTCCGTCTCAATTACATCGTTTGGGTATCCACCCTAACCCGAGATGTGGTTAACAAGGTGCCACATTTATTCGTCTGGCGTGGTACTGCGGGCCAGTAGCACAATTTTGGGAGGAAGTGGGTAAACATATTGGGAACATCACCGAAAATAAAATACAACCTACACCACTGATAGCACTGCTGGGCATTGTACAATATATTCCAAGAGGGTCCTGCAAACTCACAGCCATGCTACTGCTATTGGCTAAACGCCAGGTGGCCATACATTGGAAGGCACGACATCCCCTAAAGATAGCATGATGGCTACGAGCAGCAACTTAGATCAATTAACTAACTACTGGGAACTCATGCCTAGCAGATAAATAACAGTGATGGATCAAGCCCTGATCTTTGGACTGGGTAAGAGTGGTCTGCTTAATTCAGACACTCTGTTCATCACCACCCCCTTTTCTGAATCGTTTTTGGCCACTATAGGTGTGGCAGGGTATACTCAGACATGAGTCCCTTTCTCACTGCACCATCAGGATTCAAGCAAGCCGGGCCGAAGAAGGCTGAAATGCCAGAAACCGGTCCCCGGTAGCTTGTCTCCTTTCTGGTGAAGAATTGGCTTGGTAGTTTAGTCTGCCCTGTTCCCATGATGCACTGGGCCAGGGACAGACTGATTTGCATATAGCCAGGTTCTGAGCTGGTATGGTGCAGTGAGATAAATAACGGTGATGGATCAAGCCCTGATCTTTGGACTGGGTAAGAGTGGTCTGCTTAATTCAGTAACTCTGTTCATCACCACCCCCTTTTCTGAATCGTTTTTGGCCACTATAGGTGTGGCAGGGTATACTCAGACATGAGTCCCTTTCTCACTGCACCATCAGGATTCAAGCAAGCCGGGCCGAAGAAGGCTGAAATGCCAGAAACAGGTCCCCGGTAGCTTGTCTCCTTTCTGGTGAAGAATTGGCTTGGTAGTTTAGTCTGCCCCGTTTCCCATGATGCACTGGGCCAGGGACAGACTGATTTGCATATAGCCAGGTTCTGAGCTGGGATGGTGCAGTGAGATAAATAACGGTGATGGATCAAGCCCTGATCTTTGGACTGGGTAAGAGTGGTCTGCTTAATTCAGACACTCTGTTCATCACCACCCCCTTTTCTGAATCGTTTTTGGCCACTATAGTTGTGGCAGGGTATACTCAGACATGAGTCCCTTTCTCACTGCACCATCAGGATTCAAGCAAGCTGGGCCGAAGAAGGCTGAAATGCCAGAAACCGGTCCCCGGTAGCTTGTCTCCTTTCTGGTGAAGAATTGGCTTGGTAGTTTAGTCTGCCCTGTTCCCATGATGCACTGGGCCAGGGACAGACTGATTTGCTTATAGCCAGGTTCTGAGCTGGGATGGTGCAGTGAGATAAATAACGGTGATGGATCAAGCCCTGATCTTTGGACTGGGTAAAAGTGGTCTGCTTAATTCAGACACTCTGTTCATCACCACCCCCTTTTCTGAATCGTTTTTGGCCACTATAGGTGTGGCAGGGTATAATCAGACATGAGTCCCTTTCTCACTGCACCATCAGGATTCAAGCAAGCCGTGCCGAAGAAGGCTGAAATGCCAGAAACCGGTCCCCGGTAGCTTGTCTCCTTTCTGGTGAAGAATTGGCTTGGTAGTAGAGTCTGCCCTGTTCCCATGATGCACTGGGCCAGGGACAGACAGATTTGCATATAGCCAGGTTCTGAGCTGGGATGGTGCAGTGAGATAAATAACGGTGATGGATCAAGCCCTGATCTTTGGACTGGGTAAGAATGGTCTGCTTAATTCAGACACTCTGTTCATCACCACCCCCTGCTCTGAATCGTTTTTGGCCACTATAGGTGTGGCAGGGTATACTCAGACATGAGTCCCTTTCTCACTGCACCATCAGGATTCAAGCAAGCCGGGCCGAAGAAGGCTGAAATGCCAGAAACCGGTCCCGGTAGCTTGTCTCCTTTCTGGTGAAGAATTGGCTTGGTAGTTTAGTCTGCCCTGTTCCCATGATGCACTGGGCCAGGGACAGACTGATTTGCATATAGCCAGGTTCTGAGCTGGGATGGTGCAGTGAGATAAATAACGGTGATGGATCAAGCCCTGATCTTTGGACTGGGTAAGAGTGGTCTGCTTAATTCAGACACTCTGTTCATCACCACCCCCTTTTCTGAATCGTTTTTGGCCACTATAGGTGTGGCAGGGTATACTCAGACATGAGTCCCTTTCTCACCGCACCATCAGGATTCAAGCAAGCCGGGCCGAAGAAGGCTGAAATGCCAGAAACCGGTCCCCGGTAGCTTGTCTCCTTTCTGGTGAAGAATTGGCTTGGTAGTTTAGTCTGCCCTGTTCCCATGATGCACTGGGCCAGGGACAGACTGATTTGCATATAGCCAGGTTCTGAGCTGGGATGGTGCAGTGAGATAAATAACGGTGATGGATCAAGCCCTGATCTTTGGACTGGGTAAGAGTGGTCTGCTTAATTCAGACACTCTGTTCATCACCACCCCCTTTTCTGAATCGTTTTTGGCCACTATAGGTGTGGCAGGGTATACTCAGACATGAGTCCCTTTCTCACTGCACCATCAGGATTCAAGCAAGCCGGGCCGAAGAAGGCTGAAATGCCAGAAACCGGTCCCCGGTAGCTTGTCTCCTTTCTGGTGAAGAATTGGCTTGGTAGTTTAGTCTGCCCTGTTCCCATGATGCACTGGGCCAGGGACAGACTGATTTGCATATAGCCAGGTTCTGAGCTGGGATGGTGCAGTGGGATAAATAACGGTGATGGATCAAGCCCTGATCTTTGGACTGGGTAAGAGTGGTCTGATTAATTCAGACACTCTGTTCATCACCACCCCCTTTTCTGAATCGTTTTTGGCCACTATAGGTGTGGCAGGGTATACTCAGACATGAGTCCCTTTCTCACTGCACCATCAGGATTCAAGCAAGCCGGGCCGAAGAAGGCTGAAATGCCAGAAACAGGTCCCCGGTAGCTTGTCTCCTTTCTGGTGAAGAATTGGCTTGGTAGTTTAGTCTGCCCTGTTTCCCATGATGCACTGGGCCAGGGACAGACTGATTTGCATATAACCAGGTTCTGAGCTGGGATGGTGCAGTGAGATAAATAACGGTGATGGATCAAGCCCTGATCTTTGGACTGGGTAAGAGTGGTCTGCTTAATTCAGACACTCTGTTCATCACCACCCCCTTTTCTGAATCGTTTTTGGCCACTATAGGTGTGGCAGGGTATACTCAGACATGAGTCCCTTTCTCACTGCACCATCAGGATTCAAGCAAGCCGGGCCGAAGAAGGCTGAAATGCCAGAAACCGGTCCCCGGTAGCTTGTCTCCTTTCTGGTGAAGAATTGGCTTGGTAGTTTAGTCTGCCCTGTTCCCATGATGCACTGGGCCAGGGACAGACTGATTTGCATATAGCCAGGTTCTGAGCTGGGATGGTGCAGTGAGATAAATAACGGTGATGGATCAAGCCCTGATCTTTGGACTGGGTAAGAGTGGTCTGCTTAATTCATACACTCTGTTCATCACCACCCCCTTTTCTGAATCGTTTTTGGCCACTATAGGTGTGGCAGGGTATACTCAGACATGAGGCCCTTTCTCACCGCACCATCAGGATTCAAGCAAGCCGGGCCGAAGGCTGAAATGCCAGAAACCGGTCCCCGGTAGCTTGTCTCCTTTCTGGTGAAGAATTGGCTTGGTAGTTTAGTCTGCCCTGTTCCCATGATGCACTGGGCCAGGGACAGACTGATTTGCATATAGCCAGGTTCTGAGCTGGGATGGTGCAGTGAGATAAATAACGGTGATGGATCAAGCCCTGATCTTTGGACTGGGTAAGAGTGGTCTGCTTAATTCAGACACTCTGTTCATCACCACCCCCTTTTCTGAATCGTTTTTGGCCACTATAGGTGTGGCAGGGTATACTCAGACATGAGTCCCTTTCTCACTGCACCATCAGGATTCAAGCAAGCCGGGCCGAAGAAGGCTGAAATGCCAGAAACCGGTCCCCGGTAGCTTGTCTCCTTTCTGGTGAAGAATTGGCTTGGTAGTTTAGTCTGCCCTGTTCCCATGATGCACTGGGCCAGGGACAGACTGATTTGCATATAGCCAGGTTCTGAGCTGGGATGGTGCAGTGAGATAAATAATGGTGATGGATCGAGCCCTGATCTTTGGACTGGGTAAGAGTGGTCTGCTTAATTCAGACACTCTGTTCATCACCACCCCATTTTCTGAATCGTTTTTGGCCACTATAGGTGTGGCAGGGTATACTCAGACATGAGTCCCTTTCTCACTGCACCATCAGGATTCAAGCAAGCCGGGCCGAAGAAGGCTGAAATGCCAGAAACAGGTCCCCGGTAGCTTGTCTCCTTTCTGGTGAAGAATTGGCTTGGTAGTTTAGTCTGCCCTGTTTCCCATGATGCACTGGGCCAGGGACAGACTGATTTGCATATAGCCAGGTTCTGAGCTGGGATGGTGCAGTGAGATAAATAACGGTGATGGATCAAGCCCTGATCTTTGGACTGGGTAAGAGTGGTCTGCTTAATTGAGACACTCTGTTCATCACCACCCCCTTTTCTGAATCGTTTTTGGCCACTATAGGTGTGGCAGGGTATACTCAGACATGAGTCCCTTTCTCACTGCACCATCAGGATTCAAGCAAGCCGGGCCGAAGAAGGCTGAAATGCCAGAAACCGGTCCCCGGTAGCTTGTCTCCTTTCTGGTGAAGAATTGGCTTGGTAGTTTAGTCTGCCCTGTTTCCCATGATGCACTGGGCCAGGGACAGACTGATTTGCATATAGCCAGGTTCTGAGCTGGGATGGTGCAGTGAGATAAATAACGGTGATGGATCAAGCCCTGATCTTTGGACTGGGTAAGAGTGGTCTGCTTAATTCAGACACTCTGTTCATCACCACCCCCTTTTCTGAATCGTTTTTGGCCACTATAGGTGTGGCAGGGTATACTCAGACATGAGTCCCTTTCTCACTGCACCATCAGGATTCAAGCAAGCCGGGCCGAAGAAGGCTGAAATGCCAGAAACCGGTCCCCGGTAGCTTGTCTCCTTTCTGGTGAAGAATTGGCTTGGTAGTTTAGTCTGCCCTGTTCCCATGATGCACTGGGCCAGGGACAGACTGATTTGCATATAGCCAGGTTCTGAGCTGGGATGGTGCAGTGAGATAAATAACGGTGATGGATCAAGCCCTGATCTTTGGACTGGGTAAGAGTGGTCTGCTGAATTCAGACACTCTGTTCATCACCACCCCCTTTTCTGAATCGTTTTTTGCCACTATAGGTGTGGCAGGGTATACTCAGACATGAGTCCCTTTCTCATTGCACCATCAGGATTCAAGCAAGCCGGGCCGAAGAAGGCTGAAATGCCAGAAACCGGTCCCCGGTAGCTTGTCTCCTTTCTGGTGAAGAATTGGCTTGGTAGTTTAGTCTGCCCTGTTCCCATGATGCACTGGGCCAGGGACAGACTGATTTGCATATAGCCAGGTTCTGAGCTGGGATGGTGCAGTGAGATAAATAACGGTGATGGATCAAGCCCTGATCTTTGGACTGGGTAAGAGTGGTCTGCTTAATTCAGACACTCTGTTCATCACCACCCCCTTTTCTGAATCGTTTTTGGCCACTATAGGTGTGGCAGGGTATACTCAGACATGAGTCCCTTTCTCACTGCACCATCAGGATTCAAGCAAGCCGGGCCGAAGAAGGCTGAAATGCCAGAAACCGGTCCCCGGTAGCTTGTCTCCTTTCTGGTGAAGAATTGGCTTGGTAGTTTAGTCTGCCCTGTTCCCATGATGCACTGGGCCAGGGACAGACTGATTTGCATATAGCCAGGTTCTGAGCTGGGATGATGCAGTGAGATAAATAACGGTGATGGATCAAGCCCTGATCTTTGGACTGGGTAAGAGTGGTCTGCTTAATTCAGACACTCTGTTCATCACCACCCCCTTTTCTGAATCGTTTTTTGCCACTATAGGTGTGGCAGGGTATACTCAGACATGAGTCCCTTTCTCATTGCACCATCAGGATTCAAGCAAGCCGGGCCGAAGAAGGCTGAAATGCCAGAAACCGGTCCCCGGTAGCTTGTCTCCTTTCTGGTGAAGAATTGGCTTGGTAGTTTAGTCTGCCCTGTTCCCATGATGCACTGGGCCAGGGACAGACTGATTTGCATATAGCCAGGTTCTGAGCTGGGATGGTGCAGTGAGATAAATAACGGTGATGGATCAAGCCCTGATCTTTGGACTGGGTAAGAGTGGTCTGCTTAATTCAGACACTCTGTTCATCACCACCCCCTTTTCTGAATCGTTTTTTGCCACTATAGGTGTGGCAGGGTATACTCAGACATGAGTCCCTTTCTCATTGCACCATCAGGATTCAAGCAAGCCGGGCCGAAGAAGGCTGAAATGCCAGAAACCGGTCCCCGGTAGCTTGTCTCCTTTCTGGTGAAGAATTGGCTTGGTAGTTTAGTCTGCCCTGTTCCCATGATGCACTGGGCCAGGGACAGACTGATTTGCATATAGCCAGGTTCTGAGCTGGGATGGTGCAGTGAGATAAATAACGGTGATGGATCAAGCCCTGATCTTTGGACTGGGTAAGAGTGGTCTGCTTAATTCAGACACTCTGTTCATCACCACCCCCTTTTCTGAATAGCAGATCCAGGCCGTTAGATATTTGGGGGCCTTTTGTGACCTGGCTGGGATCGGGGGATCAGACCTGCGGGGCGAGCAACCAGAGTGAGGGACTCGGGTTGGGCAGAGGATCAGGACTTGGGACATCTGGATGGATATGGAGGTGATAGAGGCGTAGATAAAATGGAGGATGAAGATGGGTTGCTGTGAATTGGACGGAATGTTTGGGGGTCGTAGTTGTCGCATGTGGTCTGTTTATGATTATATGTATTAGTGATCTGGTATTTATAGATAGGGCAGATGGGGAGGGCGGACACTTGGAATTTGGAAAACGTTTTAGGGACGATATGCAAAAGTTCATAACTATGACAGTTCCGTTTTTTCATTTCTTGTTCATGGCTTTATAAAAATAAGCTCAACAGCAATACTCTTTTACAGCTGTGTACAAATAGTTGGAGACTATACTATACATGCTGCCAGCCCCAGGGTTGTAGGCAAAAAGCCGTGTAACTGTTTCAACTATAAGATAATAAAAACATTTAAAAGAAAGAAAAAAAGGGTTCTTGACGCTTCTTAGAGATCTCAGAAATCTCTGCTCCATCGACAACATTAATTTTTCTATGCCTGCCTCGAGAGGAATCTTGCAGAGACAGCTGTTCTGCAGCCTTGAGCTCCTAGTCATAGCTGTGAAAGGCCTCAGTCCGTTAGAACTGCTCGAAAGGACCTCTTCTTCTGGTAGACCTCCAGCGAAAGGCCCTACTTGAGGACTCATCCTGGACTCTCTACAGCACCTAGAGTCAGTTAGTTCACTGGTTATGAAATATAGGCCACTTGGATAAAGGAATATCTATGATTCAAAGTCTCCCTTCTGTCATCCCACCACCCTCCCTCCTCCCACCCTTTAGATAGTGAAGGCCATAAAGTGCTTGTGCTATAGAAACTTCACTTCATGATAGGCATTGAGCAGGATCTCAACTTTGAGTCAGTTTCAAGTGCAGACAACACAAAGAAGACTTGCTATGAATGTAGTTAAGCAGTACCATTAAATAAGAATAGGTGTTAAAGTACGAGATGTTCACTGTGGTGTTACAGTTATAGAAATGCCTGATATATGAAACGCTAGTCACACATTTTGTTCACTTGAGATGGCAATAATGAGGGTGGGACAGAGGGAGTCGGTGGTGGCTATGCTTCAGTGGCCAGCATTAGGGGGCTTGGCACTTTCATTAATTCCCTATGGAGCTGTTCCAACAGGTCTGTAAATTTAACTTGAGTTTGAGTTTTGTAGAGCGTGCAAATACTGCAGGGTGCCCTAGTGTTAAAGACCGAAGGGAGAAGAGAACGCCCTAACCCTGAAAGAGACGTGTTCTCAGAGCCAAATGAAAGTGCATGCAACTGGGGTAGCTAGTGGAAGACTATTCCAGGCCTGGACAGAGTTTGTTATCTAGAATGCTATGACTAAAAGCTGGACCACCATGATAACAGTAGAGAGGGCCACTAAAGCAGAAACAAGACCATCGCCGGAAGCTCCTCAGCTCTACACTGTAAAGCAGCTTGGCTCTTTTTAGATCTTGGCTAGACAGTGAGTGTGCTGCCTCGAAGATACATGTTGTGTTCTATCTGTGGGCTTACTGGCCGCCCAACTCTACCATTGGTTAACTTTTGCGTCACTCTCATTTTCTTTGATGCCATTCATCATGGCATGTGGGCTCCATGCCCTCTTCTTGTGTTTGGCTGTCCCATAGGGCATGGACCAAGTGCATGTCTCCTTACACTGCTCCCAGTCTGAGGAGTTATTTTTTCTTTGTTTTCAAGCATTCCATAGGAGTACAGTGTGTTTTCAAGCTGTCTCCCTTATACACATACACACATACCACTAAAATGCATGCGCCTGTACATAAACAAATGTATTTCTTAAAAAGTTGTAAAAACATGAACAGCACTTGTTTATTTTTTTTTTTGCACAATCCATTGGTATTGGAGTGCTCGCTCTGCCCTCCATCTTGTCTTAGCCCAAACGCAGCTGATGGTATTGGAGTGCTTCCCCCCGCCCTCTTCCGTCATTGCTTGCCCATCTTCCCATCCTCCACAGTTTCCCTCCTTGACTCGTCTCCCCGCTACCTCCCCTACTGCACCACCACTGCCGAGATGTGCATGCTCATGCTGCATCCTAGTGGAATGAAGGTGCAGGAGTTACATACGCTGAACAAGAACGTACATTACCATTCACTCAGCTTTTCAATAAAGAAAATACATACTTAGTGTGTAGTGTAAATCTGGGGGCTTTTAAAAATTCAGCAGGTTGAGCCACAATCCCAAACTCTTTCACTTCAGTGTCTTTGGACAGATGATGGTCAAGTTTGCCAATGATAAATAGACATCCCCCACTGGGTAACACTTGTGGGCTCTGTGTGAGTGTCGCCGGGATCAGCAAATTACCGCCTCCTGCAAACCATAACTGCAATTAGAACAGATTTGTTCCATTCTTCTAACTCTCAGCTGAGAGCCAGTGCTTGGAGCTTCATGCATTAAAGATGGGGAGTACTGACTCCAGGGAAGGTCAGCAGTGCTGCAGTCAGCAGAATATCTCCGCATGCCGGGCATCCTGGGTCTTACATGATGTAGTAGCTATGCAGTAGTCACTTGGCAGGCAGTATAAGCGCTGCAGTAAGAAAATACTTCTAATGGGGAAGCGAGCTGTTTCTTGTGCAAAATGGGAGGTTTTACGGAGCACATACTTCATTCATTAAAAAAACTACTTTTTAAAAGTCTTTAAAAAAAAGTCTATTGTCAGTCAGTCAAAAGTACTTTATTCGGTTAATATTAAAACCATAAAAGCATACTAAACATTACATACAATTGAGTTATAAAAGCCATAAACTACATAAAAAATTTACAAACATTGGGTGCATTCAATACAAATAATCAATTCATTTTGAGTAATTTCTTAAAAACCACATTTCCAAATTGGAACATCATTACATTTTGTTAATTCAAACTAGTACATGAGAATGGGTTACGTTTATCTTATTTTTCCTCTTTAATCTGACTGCTGCGGTGAGAAAGCTAGCTATACTGAAGGTCTCCCACACATTCGATAGTAGCTGCAAATAAAGGAGGGCTGGCTTGACTTGCAAGAAACCTTTGTTTTTTTTAAATTGGGAGAATAAAAGGCCTCCGGATTTGAAGAAAGTGATCACAAAAAAAGATAAAGTGCATTGTATCCTGGACAGAAAAATCGTCACAGGAACATACCCCCAAATCTTCCATCCTTTTCCAACCTGGTGGCTCAGCGAGGAGGAAATGAAGTTGATTCAACCTGAATCTGACCAATAAAAAACGGTGATTGGGGTTTGTGACAAAATTCATGTATGGTTCAATTGCACAAGATGTTTTTAACAATTAGTGAGACCTTACAGTCGGCTTAACCAACTCCCTTTCTTCTCTAGCCATAGCAGCCATTGACAAATATGAATCCTTTACCCCATTTATATCCCCTTTCACCAGATTTTCAGGCGAGTTATATATCTCAGGTTGGCCCAATTTCACTGTCAGCTTATGAACATAAGGGGATACGATTCACATAATCAAGAGATAAACAATCTCTTAGAATTTCAAGGTTCAACTCTAATTCAGGGTTTAACCAAGTGGAAATCCACTTTAAGAGAGGTGCAATGGCTACTAAATCCTCCACAAAACCAGCTTCACACTCCTGATGGACAATGTAGCCAGATGTGGATTGTGGGACAGATAAGAAGTTTCTAAAAAATGTATTCTCAACTACTTGAATTGCCTTTGCATTTCTAATACCTCAGATGTCCGCGTCATACATCGCGAGGGAGATACATTTTGCTCCATATATTTTTAGGAGGGCTTGCATTGGTCTGGTCCCCAGTTTACTTGCAAAGCCCAAGACAGCTGATGTAGACCTGGCCAGGACATTTCTTTTCGCTTGTATTTGTGGTGTCCATGTACCTTGATCATCAAAAATAATACCTAAATACGGATAGGTTGAGACCCTAGACAACACATTTCCCTCGCAATGGAAAGTTTTAACCCCTTTCACTTTACAGCCAGTTAACAAGATATGGGATTTAGAGAAATTGACACTGAGGTCTAAAGATTTCATAAAGGCAGCAAAGGAATTTAAGAGAAGTTGCAACCCTACCGCCGTTCATGCTAAAAGGGCAGCATCATCCGCGTAGAGAAGTGCCGGGATCAGGCGTTCCCCTACTCGCGGGATGTCTTTACATGCTTCACATAAGACTGAGTCCAGATTATTAATATAAAGGGTGAAAAGTAAAGAGGCCAAGATGCACCCCTGCCTAACACCATTGGCAATACGTATTCCTCCAGTGCGATTGCCCATTTGGTCATATCTCACGATGGCAGATAAATCCCTATGCAGATCAGCAAGGAAATGCACAATATTTTTGTCAACACCTAGTTTGAGGAGCATAACCCATAGTTTGGACCTATTCACTCGGTCAAAGGCCGAGGAAAGGTCCATGAATGCCAGATAGAGTGTACCCTTCTTGGCAACTGTATACTTCCCAGTCAAAAGGTATAAATTGAGGCATTGATCAGTTGTGCTCCTGCCTTTCCTGAATCCAAATTGCAGATCTGAGAGGGTTTTAGTTTCGGCTAGCCATCCCGTGAGTTTACTAAGTACCACCCTACCAAGCACCTTAACTGCAGAATCAATAAGGGAAATGGGTCGATAACAGCTGGGATCCCCTCTGTTTCCCTTTTTGAAGATAGGTACTATTACTGACTCAGACCACGTACTGGGTAGTCCCGATTTACAGGCCTTATTAAAAACATTATACAAAATTTTGGACCACGTCTTTACATCAGATTTAAAGAGATCGGCTGGAACGCCGTCCGGTCCCAGGGCCTTATTGCTCGTCATCTGGTTTATGGCCTCTGTTACTTCTAGCTCTGTTACTTCTAGCTCTGTAAAAGCAGCGTCTAGTGACTAGTGTCCCAAGCAGGTCCCCGGGGGGCAACAAACAGTGTGGCAAGTAGGTAGGTGGCAGGTACAGCAGGCTCCCGCGAAGCGGTAGCCCGCGGCCCCTCTTATGGGCCTCCTGGCGTCAACAGCGTGCTCTCGGCATCACCACCACAAAGGCTGCTGGCGAGTGTAGTCCCCGATGTCAGCGGGACAATCGCGACTCCCGGCAGCGTCCAGCGACTAGTGGCCCAACGGGTCCCCAGTGGGCAACAAACAGCATGGCAAGTAGGTACGTGGCAGGTACAGCAGGTTTTATGGAGCACATACTTCCTTCATTAAAAAAAAAACTATTTTTTAAAAGTCTTTAAAAAAAAAGTCTATTGTCACTGTTGACCCTTCACTTGGCACATAAGAAGCCAATGTAGGAAGGTGGAGTATTATGTGGTGATGCTGGTTAGGCTTCACCATGCAATACTCTCGCAATACCACAAAGATGGTCCTTGGATTTACAATAATAAATCCTTAGCTCAGTCCTGGAAGAGTGGCAAAGAGCAGGCAGGCTTCAGTAGAAGAACATGTATTAAGCATTTCAGAGTACCAACATGGACGATAAGTAATTGACACAATTCAAAAGAAATCTGACACCAATTTATAAAAATATAGCAGATTTGTATACTATTTGAGACACCAACATGAAGTCAATCAGATAAGTGTAACCACAGTTATGGATTTTAGAAGCAATATTAAATCAGTGCAAAACAGTACTAGAAAACGTTATCTTTGTGGTCAATGGTAAAAAGCACTAGTGGCAATTGGTCACTTGCAGGTCGAGGTGCATGGAACCCAATGTGGGTTAAGGTGATGTGGGTACCAGGACCAAGCCACAACAGTCAGTTCAGTTTTACCTGGCTCTAGAAGCTCAGGTGCAGATTTGTTCTGGCTGTCCTTGATGCTGAAGTGGGAGCCGCAGCAGAGCTGGATTTACCGCTTACACAGTGTTGGTGGGATTCTGGGTGCAAAAAGCCAACAACAAAGACACTACTGATGTCGGATGAAGATTTTGAGGAGTTCTCTTGAGGTGCATCGTTGGGTAAGGGGGGCGGTTGCCGTATTGGCAACTAGCAAGGCTTGGCAGCGGTAAGCTCAGCCGAAAGTTATTTCGAAGTCCGGAGGTCCAAGGGAAAACGGTAGCTGCCTGAAACTTGATGGAGGTCCCACATTTCCCACAATGCGCTCAACCATCTACTTCTGGGTGATCCCTTGTAGGGCCCGATGGCCAGCGTTTCTTTAGTTCCGGTATGTTATTTTACCAGCGGTGTCCAGGGGACTAGTGCCACTAGTCTGGGGAGTTTGGAGTTGCCTTGGGCTCTCAAAGTGGTCCCTCTGTCTGGGAGAACCAAGCTTAGGTCTAAGATGAGTCCAGTCATGCAGTTTCAGGAAGGTTGCCACAGGTGCAGAGTATCACACCTTTGCTTTGTTCGGATCCTATTGCCACAGACACGGGTCTCCTCTTTGTTGTAAGCCAGATCAGAACTGAGGTTCTGGTGTCAGGGATAGCCCTTAAATACAATATTTAGAGGCGTTAGGGGTGTGAGTGCAAGTGGTCAATGGGCTACTAGCCCCAGTGGCTAATCTGGCCCTGAGGTGACCACATCTGGGGGGGGGGGTCCCTTTTCAACCCAGAACCATCTATTCTACTACTTTTAGAAATCGCATAAGTCTTCCTCAGATGTACAAACCAAGTAGACCATAGTAGAGGTGTGGCGAACCTTCTATGTGTGTGTACGCCTCCTAAATTTCTAATTTTACCATCTGCCCGGGTGCAAATGTGCCTGGGGTTGGGGGACAGGCCTTTGTTCCTGTCTCCTGGGAGAGTTCAGACCTCCTGGCCGGGGGTCAAATTCCTGTCTCAGCGGCAGCAGCTGCGGGATGACTACTAGAGCACAGGAAAGGCTGGGACAACCAGGTGGACAATCTCTAAGGTAGCCACCTGGGTACATCCCTCATAGTCTGTGCTGATGAAGCATGTTGTTTAACCCTTTCGATGCTGATGACGAGCTCAGCTCGTCATCACCCACGGGTGTCGTGTGCTGATGACGAGCTGAGCTCGTCATGACACCAGCAAAATGGTAATTCCCAGCACAGGAGGGGGAAAACGCCTAGCAGCCAAGGTGTTAATACCAAACATGACATATTTCGAAGGTACCATAATGGAGATGGTGACCTTGAGTTTGCTCGGGTGCCCGCCAATGTTATCCTGTGGACCGCATATCACTTACTGTAGCCTTTAGTGGTAAATGCCATTATATTGCGACATGTCCACACCTTTAATATAATGCACCCTGTCTCCTGGGTCAAGAGGCCTTCCTTAGGGGTGACTGGCATATATTATAGTGCAATTAGTATCTGCCCCTACTCATAAGGCAGGTCACACTTTAGACAGTATTTTCACTAACGATATTAGGCTGTCTTATCAATCAGTCACTCTTAGCGGGACCGATCATAGCACAATAGCTTTATATTTTACATCTTCGTCCTCAGCTAGCAGTAGGCAATCCCTCCGAACTACGACCAGGTCAAGACGCTGGAAGGGGATATCTGCTGAAGCCCTGTCCAAAACTTTAGATGGTATACCCATCAAAATCTCAGAGGACACAGATAAGGGGGCAGAGGCATTCACGGAGTGGATGGAGTTGGAAGCTAACAAGAGAGCCCCCCTTAGGGAAGCTACGTAAAAAAGACTTTCACCATCTGCCCCCTGGTACAATGACAAACACAGGAGGTATAGGCAGGTATGTCGCCGACAGGAGAGCAGATGGAGGAAAAACCAGGATGAGCAACAAAAAATAGCTATAGAAATCACATTGAGGAATAGAAACTAGCCCTGACAGAGGAAACATCCAAGTACTACACTCAAAAAATTGAAAATGCCACATCTGCAAGAGAACTCTTTAGGGTAGTGCAACAAATCTCCACCCCACCAGGCATTGGAGAACCTGAAGGCCCACAACTATTTTGTAATCAGCTAGCAAACATCTTTCAATCTAAGATTGCAGATATCCATAAAGGATTTAAAGCAGCCTCTAACTAACCCAGGCAGCCAATTGCAGCCAAAAGTTTGACATCTTGAAGATTTTCGTTCAAACAGACCAAGAGACAAAATTATTGTCTGTCTTTCCACCTCTTACCCCTAAGATGGTGGAACAATACCTTCTTAACACGAAATCATGGTCTCCCCTTGAAGCCTGCCCACCTTCAGTTCTCCACCTGGCAGCTAGTACCATAGCCCTACCTCTTTCTAATTAATTAACCAGGTACTTATCTCCGGATACTACCCCTGGAGATGGAAGGAGGTAATCATCAGGCCCCTCTTAAAGAAAACGAACCTGGATAGTATGGACTACAAAAACGATCGTCCTATCTCACTGCTTCCCTGCCCAGCAAAGGTTTTAGACTTGATAGAATTCATTTTTCGATAACCTAATTACCCATTGATGATGTGTGAGTTAGCATCATATGGCTAACTGATGAAGTTCGTATATGCACTTATGCTAAATTATTTTACTTGCTTCTTACTTATATTCAAATGTATGTGTGACCATATTAGTTTCTTAGCTTAGCCTGTGTGCCACCATTTTGTGTATCCCTCTGTGCCTGCGGGCCCTGCTCGCTCATATGCCCCTCCCGCAGGAATACAGAAATTCACTAAGACAGCAGTTTTCGTTTCTCGGCTTACTGTGGCCGAAACTAACAAGTCTCTTTATCAGTAATGTTCTCATGCCCAGAGACGCCAAAGCCTAGCTCCATGGCCTTGAGTAGAGATAATGATGTATCCTTGCAGGTGCAGATGCCTGCTGTATGAGAGCATTGTCCACTGGTCTGAGGCTTGGTAACTTTCCACAAGGGGCGTACCCCTTTTTCCTGTATTGCATTATAATTAGGCTGTGGGGTTTTAGGTTTAAACCTATAATAACTGATAAAACCCCACTGAAAGATAAATAGCCCTCACCGGTGAAAACATATAAACACTGAAAAAACACCTGCACAACCACAAACTAAATGGCATTCAAAGAAAGGAAAAATAGAGTGAATGAGTCATTTTTTTCTTTCTGAAGGTGTCAATACAATGTAACTTTGTTATACAAGCTTGCAATAAGGAAGACTGGCTAACATTATTCTGCTTCAGTTTTGTTCTTTAGGGATGCCACTAAAATGTTTTTTCTTCCTTTTACTTTTTTCAGTTTTGTGGCCTTTGGTCTAAAGATGCAGGGTTTAGTTTCATGTTTTAGGTCTAGTTTAATTATTTTATAAACTGTAGAGAATCAGAAAATATCAAACTCATATTTGATATGTTGGCTGCATTTGATTCTTTCACTGATAGGTAAAATGGCTGGTTTCATAAAAATCTTTCCTAATATGTGTCATCTCATTTACCCACTGAGAATGGGTAAAAACCCTTAATACATCAGACCATAGTTTATAGTTGGTCAGTATTAATAGTACGTGAATTGCCAACACCTCAGGCTTTAAACATTCAATGCAAGGTATAGTGACAAGTATATATATCACCAAGCATCTGGGATAGTGGCAAAAACATGACACCAGACTTTTGGAAAGCATTGAACTCAGTGTCACTTGTAATGCTCTGCAAAAAAGGTTCTTTCCAAGTTCAACAAAGGTTGGAGTGATATTTTTTGTATTTGCAGGGATTCAGCTACGTATATAAAAAAGTTCTGTGATGACCTGTCAAAATTGATACCCGAGCTGAAGTGATTCCCTGTAGGATATCCTTGCCACTTGTTAGATGGTATGTTGAAAGCATCTTTACCATCTTCTGAGTTAATGAGGGATGCTATTGACTTTTTAGTCCATTCTGGTGCACTGTTTTCTTATGCACAGGAACTAAAACGCAAATATTTATCATTTTGTGCTTTATGTGGCATCAAAGAAAGAGTCATCCCTACTGTGTCCCTTAGCTGATGGTTCTCAGCCCAAATGGATATGAATGTTGAGAGGGGCTTTTCACAGAAGATTACATAAGAAGGAAAGAGCGAGCGCACATGACCCAAAGACTCACTGAAAAAGTATTGTATGGTTTACTACAGTAAGATTAATTTGCAAAAATCTATTTGGACCTCATATACACTATAAGTAAACTGTCTATATACCATGTTCTTTCAGTGTAGAAAGCAAGCAATAATAAAAGCAAAACGTTCCATAAACACCGGAAAAACACTTTTTCGGTTGTTTTTAATGGCACGAAAATGTGTAACCACTGATAACAACTGTTTTTTAAGATATTGAAAACACTGAAAAAACCCCACCAGAATTTACCAAAAATAGAAACTGAAAACAGGAAAGCCTAATTATAATTAGGCTGTGGGGTTTTAGGTTTAAACCTATAATAACTGATAAAACCCCACTGAAAGATAAATAGCCCTCACCGGTGAAAACATATAAACACTGAAAAAACACCTGCACAACCACAAACTAAATGGCATTCAAAGAAAGGAAAAATAGAGTGAATGAGTCATTTTTTTCTTTCTGAAGGTGTCAATACAATGTAACTTTGTTATACAAGCTTGCAATAAGGAAGACTGGCTAACATTATTCTGCTTCAGTTTTGTTCTTTAGGGATGCCACTAAAATGTTTTTTCTTCCTTTTACTTTTTTCAGTTTTGTGGCCTTTGGTCTAAAGATGCAGGGTTTAGTTTCATGTTTTAGGTCTAGTTTAATTATTTTATAAACTGTAGAGAATCAGAAAATATCAAACTCATATTTGATATGTTGGCTGCATTTGATTCTTTCACTGATAGGTAAAATGGCTGGTTTCATAAAAATCTTTCCTAATATGTGTCATCTCATTTACCCACTGAGAATGGGTAAAAACCCTTAATACATCAGACCATAGTTTATAGTTGGTCAGTATTAATAGTACGTGAATTGCCAACACCTCAGGCTTTAAACATTCAATGCAAGGTATAGTGACAAGTATATATATCACCAAGCATCTGGGATAGTGGCAAAAACATGACACCAGACTTTTGGAAAGCATTGAACTCAGTGTCACTTGTAATGCTCTGCAAAAAAGGTTCTTTCCAAGTTCAACAAAGGTTGGAGTGATATTTTTTGTATTTGCAGGGATTCAGCTACGTATATAAAAAAGTTCTGTGATGACCTGTCAAAATTGATACCCGAGCTGAAGTGATTCCCTGTAGGATATCCTTGCCACTTGTTAGATGGTATGTTGAAAGCATCTTTACCATCTTCTGAGTTAATGAGGGATGCTATTGACTTTTTAGTCCATTCTGGTGCACTGTTTTCTTATGCACAGGAACTAAAACGCAAATATTTATCATTTTGTGCTTTATGTGGCATCAAAGAAAGAGTCATCCCTACTGTGTCCCTTAGCTGATGGTTCTCAGCCCAAATGGATATGAATGTTGAGAGGGGCTTTTCACAGAAGATTACATAAGAAGGAAAGAGCGAGCGCACATGACCCAAAGACTCACTGAAAAAGTATTGTATGGTTTACTACAGTAAGATTAATTTGCAAAAATCTATTTGGACCTCATATACACTATAAGTAAACTGTCTATATACCATGTTCTTTCAGTGTAGAAAGCAAGCAATAATAAAAGCAAAACGTTCCATAAACACCGGAAAAACACTTTTTCGGTTGTTTTTAATGGCACGAAAATGTGTAACCACTGATAACAACTGTTTTTTAAGATATTGAAAACACTGAAAAAACCCCACCAGAATTTACCAAAAATAGAAACTGAAAACAGGAAAGCCTAATTATAATGTATTGCTGTGATGCAGAGAGTCAGTCCTCTCGTTCGCACTCCTAGGAGTGAGGTCGGACAGGGCCCTCTCATATGAGTGTTGTTTGGCCTAATAAAGACTTTTGTTTATTCTTCTCCACTGTCCGGCTGACTTCCTATATAGTGACTATAGGTGAGTGCGGTAAGTCACTCGGGTGGATTTGAGCCACGCTTATCAGATGGCGCCCGAATAGGGACCCCGCGATAAGGATCTTTCTCACCCGTAAGTGGGTAGCAGAAGACCGGGGACCCGCTGGTCGGCACGGTGGGCCCGGGTACCCATCTGATGCCGAGCTTGGTTCTCGCAGCGCTGCCCCACCCTGCTGATCGGGAGAGGTCCCGGTTCGGATCTTACGCCGGGGTCCAGAAGGCGGAACTTGAAGCTGACCGTGTTGGTCCTGGCAGCCGGAGGTGGAGAACGGTAGAGGTCGGTGCCGCCTACGGAAGGTGAGTGGTCCGCCTGTGATTGTTGCAGGAACGGGAGTGTTCCGGGAGACTAGAGTGTCTCCAGTGATTTGAGGAGCCGGTGTGCTCCTGGGGCTAGGGTGCTCCGGGGAACTCAGAGTGCGGGTGAGCGCTCTGACAGACTTGACGAGGCTGGGGAAATATCTAGATGCATTGTTTGTAGCGATCCGACCGGGTGGTACTGTGGTGAAGGCGTGGCTCATTGCGGGCAGACTCCGGTGCTTACCCTGAACTCCTAGAGTGGTGGTTCAGTGGGGGTGAGATCTGGGTTTCCCGTGGTAAAGTGCGCAGTGATCCATAGTGCCGCACGGGTGGCGGATCTGTTCCCCATCCTCAGAACAGTTAGTGTACTGTTCGGTCTGCGGTAGAGTCCAGGTTCCCCAGGACTTGGTCGACGGGCCATGTCTCATTTGGTAACACGTGTTTGGAGGTATTGTATATGTGCGTGTGTGGTTTCCTAATGTATGTCTATATGTGTGTATGAACGAGCTCGAGCTAGCGACTCAAGGTAACGTAGCCTGTGGTGAAGTGTTTCTTTCATACTGAAGTAGAGATGCCGTGTTTTAGTAAGTTACGATGCTTTGGATGTTGTTGTCGACCCTCAGATACTAGACTGGCCGAGAGCCAACCTGCACCCCCTGAAGGCACTCCAAGCTTTGATATGTATGTCAAACATGGATTGGTCCCGATTTTGTTTGGTACTTTATGGCACCGGTACACTGCTGATAAGGTGGATTTACAATGGCCTTTGACGGGTTCTTACGATGAAGCTAAGTTGGATTATTTGCAAGACAAACTGTTTGCTAGGCGTAGCCGTCAGAGTATGTTTGATTCTTTGCGAGTGTGGCAGAAAGAGGCCAGGAAACGCAAGCTGAGAGACGAGAAAGAGGCTTATAAAAAGTCCACCCAGACTATGGCGCAGAAGGCGAGAGAACAGGTTGGAAATGAGAATGCGCTACGTATGGAGCGCTCAGATAGACTTTGTAGGTTGAAAGAATATAAAAGTTATGTAGTGCGAGAGGACGACCCAGATGAGATGGAAGACATTTTGAATACCCGACCCCCTCCCCCTTATGCCCCACAGCCCTTGTATCCCTCCTTGCCAATTCCAGCCCCCGGTAGTGGAGTTCCGGGTCCTTCAGCAAGTGCCCCCCAACAATCCTCGCCCTCGACACCCCTTGTTTCATTACTCCAGACCACTTCACCCGCACCCTCCCAATTTTCTTTAGCACTCCCTACTGTTTCAGCTAGTACCACCCCCAGTCAGGAGATGCTAACGCCGAGTCGAGGCGCAGGTAGTGGATTACTCTCGCAGGTACGGAAGTTGCTTACGCGTTCTACAGTTGGTTTAGATGAAAAGAGTATGGTGGCTAATCAGGCATGTCAGTGGGCCAGGAATAATATTTATTCGTTTGGAGATATTTGGTCCACTATGAAAGATTTTGAGCCTTTGATGCAACAGCACGCTTTGTGGCACATGTCAAATGTATTGATACCGCTATGGGAGCAGGGGTATGGAGGTGTGGCTCCAGCGGTTTTACGAGATATACAGGCTGGAGCCTATAGAACGAATACCGGGGTGAAAGAGGTGATGAGTAGTTTACGTGCTCTATTACAATACAGGAACAAATTACCCTCTGCCGGCACACCCCATTTCCCAGGTCTCCACCCAATGCGCGAGGTGCACCCTATTTTTCATCCCGAGGTCCCCGAGTTGCTAGATCCAGTAACGAAGGCTGTTACCAGGAACAGGATAGATGCGCATTTCCAGGAGCAATGGGTGTATACGCCATGGAAGAGAAGTGAGGTATTATCATTGAAAGCTCAGCTGCCGGATTCTAGAAAGAACCCGACTGCCTACTACAAAGAGCTGACAGAAGCCGCGTCTTCCACTGTGATGACTTTGGCTGATGTTGAATTGTTTTTCGGGCTTTTGGTCCCAGTTGATGTGTGGCGGCAAGTGAAAGGTACTGACCATGCGGAAGAGTTAGGAGGTACGTGGCAGGAGTTGCAGGATTGGGACAAGGAGCGTAAGCCAGGGGAGAAGCCGAAGGCTGAGATTTTAGCTTTACCAGGGCGCATAATAAAATATATGCATTCTCTCATTCCCCCGAAGAAGGTAGATTGGGACAAGTTGACGGCCTGTAAGCAGAAAAAGGATGAGGCAGTCTCGGACTTCTTTACGAGGTTTGAGGAAACGTTCATAGATTTTAGTGGGCAAGATGTGTCACAAGATGGCAGATTACGGCTTTTTGTTAATAGGTTTGTCATGAACTTATTACCTGAAATTTCAGCCAGACTGCAAGCGTCGGAGAGCACGTGGACAACGTCCTCTCCTTCGGGTATTCTCAGTATGGCACAGTATTATGAGCACAGAGAAAATGAAAGTAAGGACAAGCAGGAAAAGAAGGCTAAGGATCTCAAGACAAGAGTTTTGTTACAGCAAGTGGCTAGAGGCAGAGGAAGGGGTGCAGCGCCGAGTCGTGGAGGCGGCTACGGGAGAGGGGAGAGTAGGGAAAGGCTGGGGCAGAATCAGTGCGCGAAGTGTAAGCAGGAGGGGCATTGGTGGAGGGATTGCCCACTGCTTCAGTCGAACGCTGGTCCAGGGAGGGGACGAGGAAGAGGTAGTGGCGATTTTGGGAGGCAGGCTACACGGTCAGAAGGAGGCGGGAGACCGGGAGGAAATTACTTTGACAATGGTGCAGACAGACAACAGTTGCAGAGGGGCGGTGGTCAGTACTATAACGATGATTACTCAGTGGACGATTTGACAGGCTTTTCCCACAACTAGGACAGCGTAGGACAGAGCATGGGACCAGTACTTATGAAAGTTGATCAGAGGGGACCCTATGTCGAAGCAGACTTATTGGGGTCTCAACAAAAATTTCTAGTGGATACGGGTGCAATGAAAAGTTCAGTGGCTCGTTCTCGGGTCCCAGGGGCGGCTCTGTCTGGCAAGAACAACATCTCTGTGGGTTTCGCAGGAACTCCGGTGATTAGCCCCATTTCTAAACCTCTCACGTTAACGATTGGCCCTTTCACTGTTGATTCACCGTTTCTATTGACATCGAATTGTGGGGAAAATTTGCTGGGCTTAGATCTATTGAAAAGATTGCATGCCACCATTTATTGTTCCCCAGACGGTGTGTACCTCACTTTGGGCCCGAATGTCGCCCGCCCATTGCAGTGTTTTTCGAAAGATGACCCATTACCACCTGAATTCCAAGGCATACCCGACAGCTTGTGGGCTGTCAATGATACAGATGTAGGTAAAATGGATATTGCCCCGGTGACCATAAGAGTGAAAGTGGGAGCGAAATTACCCAGGGTTCCACAGTACAGGATTCCTAGGGAGGGAGAGAAGGCCCTGTTACAAATAATACAAGATTTAATACGGTCTGGTGTAGTGGAAGAGACTGATTCGAACATATGTAACAGCCCTATTTTACCTATCCTCAAAAGACGGTCACCTGAAGCTACTGATAATACTCCTGATGTTTATAGATTTGTGATTGATTTGCGACACGTAAATAGAGTAGTGGAGCCACAGTACCCGGTGGTCTCGGACATCACTACAATATTGACCATGATCCCCCCCTCTGCGAAATATTTCTCTGTCCTAGACTTGAAAAACGCTTTCTTCAGTATTCCAGTACATGAAGACAGCAGTTATCTCTTCGGATTCTCATTGGCTGGCCGAAGCTTCCGCTTTAAGAGAATTCCTCAGGGGTACACTGAGAGTCCGAGCATATATAGTCAAGCATTGAAGGCACAATTGGATGAACTGGAACTTCCACCTGGCAACGTCATGTTGCAGTATGTGGATGATATCCTGATAGCATCGGACGACGAGAAGGGTTGTCGGGATGCTACTGTGAAATTGCTCCACCATTTGGCTAAAAGGGGGCATAAGGTGTCCCTTCCAAAATTTCAATACTGTCGAACGGAGGTCACCTACCTCGGTCACCTCCTTTCGAAAGTGGGGAGGAGGTTGACGCCAGAGCGCATAAAAGCTATTAATAATATGAGTGTACCTAACACGCAGCGAGAGGTGCGCGCGTTCTTGGGCATAACATCGTATTGTCGCCAGTGGATACCTAACTATGCGTTACTAACAAAACCCCTATTGTATCTGACTACCAAGGAAGTGCGCGAACCCCTACCCTGGACCCCCGCATGTCAAGAAGCGTTTGAGTCACTAAAAACGGCTTTATGTTCTGCGCCTGTTCTTGGAACACCTGATTACCAGAAGCCTTTTGTTCTCTACGTACATGAGGCGGAAGGTTGCGCGTTGTCTGTTTTAACTCAGTGTTACGGGGGGAAACAGAGACCCTGCGCTTATTTCTCTGCAATGCTTGACAATGTGGCGAGAGCGCTGCCGAGCTGCTTAAGAGCCACGGCGGCTGCTGCGGTCTCCATAAGACAATCGGCAGGGCTCGTATTGGGTTCAGATCTCACAGTCATGGTACCGCATGCTGTGGACATTTTGTTGAACAGGACACAGACGCAGCACTTAACTAGTGCTCGTCTTACAGGTTATGAGATGACTCTTTTTGCACCCCATGTTACGATCAAAAGGTGCGCAACACTGAATCCGGCCACATTGTTACCTATCCCCACAGATACAAAAGACGATGACATACATGACTGTCTGTTTAGGACTGAAGAGGAGACAAAGGGGAGGGTGGATCTGACAGACAGGCCCTTGGACGAACCAGACGGGGAGTTGTATGTAGATGGGTCCTGTTTTAAATTGCCAGATGGTACATCGACAGCAGCATATGCAATAACAACATTACAGACGGTAGTGGAGACCTCTAGGATACCTTACAATTCGGCCCAAGCTGCTGAGATTATAGCCTTGCTGAGAGCATGTGAATTGAGTGAGGGACTAGATGTGAACATTTATACTGACAGCCAATACGCCTTTGGCGTGGCTCATAATTATGGCCGACTTTGGGCAGAACGGGGATTTCTGACTTCTCATGGACAACGCATACAACATGGCCCACTGATATTACGACTGCTAGCAGCCTTGACACTACCCAAAAGACTGGCTGTGATAAAGTGTAGCGCACACAAGACAATAGTGGATGATGTAGGACGAGGCAATGCCTTCGCCGATGAAACAGCAAAAGAGACTGCTAGAGAAAAATTACCACAAATGTTTGTGGCAGGACCAGCTAGATGGGTCCCAGATGTTCATATGTTCTCAGACACTGTACAGAGTGTCAAGAACATACAGGGAAAGGCGACAGAGGATGAATTGAGGGCATGGAAGGATGGGCAGGGACGATTGGATGCGGATAAATGTTGGACTGATGTGACCGATAAGAGACGATGGTTACTCCCGAATGCATATGTCCTTCCGGTAGTGACGATGGCGCATGGGCCTGCCCATGTAAGTGCCAAGGGAATTTGTAAATTGTTAGACCCAGTGTGGAGCAATAAGAATATCTCTAAAGTGGCCACTCACTTGGTTCGACAGTGCATGGTGTGTTTGAGACATAATCCTGGAAAGGGTACCCCTGTCCCAACTGGAAATTTTGCACCCCCTTCTTTCCCTTTTGAGGTGATTCAGATGGATTACATCGAAATGGAAAGGGTCAATAACTTGAAGTATGTCCTTGTAGTCGTATGTGCCTTTAGTAGGTGGGTGGAGGCGTACGCAACGAAAGATTGCACGGCCATTTCTACTGCAAAAATGTTGATAAAGGAGTATTTTTCTCGCTTTGGATTACCTAGGGTGATCTGGAGTGATAATGGTACGTCCTTTAATGCAGAACTAGTGAAGCAAATATGTAAAGGCTTACAGATTTCCCAAAAATTTCATTCAGCTTTACACCCTCAGGCAGCAGGACTTGTGGAGCGGTTTAACGGCACGCTCAAATTAAAGATGGCCAAAATATGTGAGAGTACAGGTCTCCGTTGGCCAGACGCCCTTCCCTTAGCCTTGCTTTCAACGAGAGTTACTGTGAATGCGAAAATGGGCGTCTCCCCCCACGAGGTGGTATTCGGCCGTCCGGCCAATATCTGGGGAGTGCCCAGGCCTAAATGTTTCACAGAAGTACCATATCCGTTGTTGACAGATTATCTGTATGCTTTGACTAAAGATCTTCGTTCTATTCATCAGCAGGTAGCAGACACTCTGAAGCCGTTGCCGGAGGGGCCTGGACACTCCATCAACCCAGGGGACTGGGTTGTGATCAGAAGATATCAGCGGAAGTCCTGTCTGGAGCCAAGGTGGTCGGAGCCGCGCCAGGTGCTCCTCACCACGCGTACTGCACTTCGGGTGGACGGAAGGAAGGCGTGGACCCACGCCTCACATGTGAAGAGGGTCCCGCTCCCGTTGCCCTATGACCAGTGGGTAAAGGACGGCATTGCTGACGAAGAGCATGAGAATATCCCAAGGTATGCTCCTTTCTCGGATGCTTCACTGATTGGAGAAGAGCGAAGCGGAATAGAGAATTCAGTGAGCTCTACTACTCCTGTTGCTACTAGTGAAGAGACACCAGAGAGTCCAGCATCTGCCACAGATACACCTGCCTTGTTCACTGACCCCGAAGTGCCAGGGAGCACTCGATACAATTTGCGGCCCCGAAGAAAATAAGTAACAGTGCTGAAATATGATGGACTAAACACTGGAAGAAGGGCTTAGTGAACTTTCTGAATACGAAGATTTAGTGGTAGGGATGGACTTGTAAGAGCCCTGGTGTTTAGCCGAAGATTGTGTGTTATGAGACTATAGAGTGGTGCGGGGCCCGAATTAAGTGCTCCCTTGTTTTCAATTGTTGAACAGCGACGTTGGAATAAGGTATGGACGGTAAAAGCCTGCCTGTGAGGCTTTGAAGGACACAGGGAGAAGATCCCTTTTTAAGGGTTGAAGAACCCCTCTGGCCGGTTGAGGATTGTCTGGGACTATTTTTTTCAGTAGAAGTGTTTTTCATTTTTTGATTTTTGGTATATTTTGAACGTTCTTGAGAATGTATCCTTTTGGACGCCCCATTCCTGATGAGGAGCAGCCCTTTGCGGCTCCTCCGAGACCTGTGCCTGATTCCCCCTGGTTGGCCCTTCCCCGAAAAGGAAAGATCGTGGTCATCATTATTATTCTGATTGCTTTTATAGTGACTCTTGGAATATTGTTTTTCCTGGATAAAGCTTACCCCGTTCATGTGTTTGCACCCACACCCACTGCCGTTCCTGAACATAATATGATTACTGTTGATTATGGTGAAAGAATGTTGAGAAAAGGTTATAAAGAAAATGTTTTTATTAAGACTTTGCACCATGCACACGCCACTACCAACTTGACAGATTGTTGGGTTTGTGGGCTCTTGCCTTCTGCTGCCTATAAGAAAGACAGATTTCTTGCCCTCCCTTTGACGCCAGTGAATAGTTGTGTGGGGTGGTATACTCTCATAGGTCTTGTTAAATATTTCCAACAGCCAGATTCCCTGACTCCTCGACTGCAGAATAGGGGGTGGACAATGACAATGCGAGTACGCCCTCTGCCTCCATCTTCCCTTGGACGAATATATACTGACGGACGTTTTGACCAGAAATTTATAGAGACGTGTGAGAAAAAGTTGGGCCGGTTTCTGACACCAAATGATACTGACAAACTTAGGGAAAGTTTCCTGAAATTGAATGCTTCTCTGTCCTACAGACACCCCCCGAAGGGTAACAACAGTTCCAAGTCTCTGATACCCCTGGCTGTGGTAGGTCCTTCTCCATATTTCTGTATAGAGGGGAGGGGTCCCATCAAAGTTGGTAATAGCTCCTGTAATGTGACTGCATCGATACGTTTGCCTCTTAGCCCCTCTTTGATTGCCCCACCCAGCATCTATTTCGTGTGCGGAGATAATGGATACTTATGGTTGCCCGAAGGTTGGGGTGGGGTGTGTTACCTAGCCTACATGATTCCTCCTGTATATGTGGCTCCTTCTGATTATCACAAAACTCATCGTCGATTCCCCAGTCCACAAGAGCAGCCGCAAGAGCAGCGTAAAAGGAGGGAACTTCAGGTAGATGACGTTAATCAGACGGACACCTCGTACCAACAATGGACTGATTTTTCTAAGGGTTTGTTACCTTTCTGGGGTCCGATATTTAACAGCAGAGCTATTCGACGACTGTCTAGGATGATGGAAAAGGTAGTTCTCACCGAAGCTGAGATTACGACTAACATATCTGTCGAGATTCAGGCTATGAGATTATTTACGATACAGAACAGGATGGTGCTTGACGTCATACTGGCTGATAGGGGCGGGGCCTGTCGCGTCATCGGGACGTCTTGTTGCATTTATATACCTGACTCAGCCCCGACTGTTAACTTGGCAGTACAGAAATTACATAGATTAGCGACTGAACTGCATCAGGATAATGGGACATGGTCCTTACAGGGGTGGCTCTGGGGTGCCTTCTCTTCCTGGGGTTGGAAAATATTGATAGGTTTGGTTGGTGTGGTGAGTGTAATTCTGACTTGCTGCCTTTGCATATATTGCCTCCCTCCATGTTGCTCTATGTGTGCTACGAATTTACGACCGAAAAAGAAGTTACTCGGTCAATACGCAACTTCTATGATTACTGAAATTCCTGCTGATGCAAGTTGGTTGATGTTTATTGCAGAGGATGTTCTAGACTAAAGAAATAAATAAAGGTGTAGAAAAAGTCCTGCCCCTAGAATGGATGTCGGCACTACCTTTTGGCAAATAAATGAGGCCATACTTAGCCAATGATGCTAAAAGGAGGGTCTGATAGAATTCATTTTTCGAAAACCTAATTACCCATTGATGATGTGTGAGTTAGCATCATATGGCTAACTGATGAAGTTCGTATATGCACTTATGCTGAATTATTTTACTTGCTTCTTACTTATATTCAAATGTATGTGTGACCATATTAGTTTCTTAGCTTAGCCTGTGTGCCACCATTTTGTGTATCCCTCTGTGCCTGCGGGCCCTGCTCGCTCATATGCCCCTCCCGCAGGAATACAGAAATTCACTAAGACAGCAGTTTTCGTTTCTCGGCTTACTGTGGCCGAAACTAACAAGTCTCTTTATCAGTAATGTTCTCATGCCCAGAGACGCCGAAGCCTAGCTCCATGGCCTTGAGTAGAGATAATGATGTATCCCTTGCAGGTGCAGATGCCTGCTGTCTGAGAGCATTGTCCACTGGTCCGAGGCTCGGTAACTTTCCACAAGGGGCGTACCCCTTTTTCCTGTATTGCATTATAATGTATTGCTGTGATGCAGAGAGTCAGTCCTCTCGTTCGCACTCCTAGGAGTGAGGTCGGACAGGGCCCTCTCATATGAGTGTTGGTTGGCCTAATAAAGACTTTTGTTTATTCTTCTCCACTGTCCGGCTGACTTCCTATATAGTGACTATAGGTGAGTGCGGTAAGTCACTCGGGTGGATTTGAGCCACGCTTATCAGACTAACATATCTATATCCACCTGATGGAATTTGCAGAACAGCAGTGCGGGCTGGATTATTCTCTGTTCGGGTTCAGAAAACATCATGGGATGGAAACCTCGCTGATTTCAGCCACAGACTACATTAGGCGTTTAGCGGATGAAGGACAGGGGGTAGCACTGATACTCCTCGATCTATCAGCAGCGTTAGATACCATCTCTCCTCTGCTGCTGATGGAGCATCTTCAAGACCTGGGTATCACTCAGTAAGCTCTGGCTCTTCGGTCCTCCTTGCTTCTGGATCGAACACAAAGGGTGAAATTACAGCACTTCTACTCGAAGGTTTTCGCTCTGCCATGTGGAGTGCCTCAAAGCTCGTCGTTAAGCCCCACGCTCTATAACTTTTATGTGGCCCCTTTAGCGGCCATAATCCAGGCATTTGGGCTGAAAATATTTTCTTACGTTGACAAAACACATATTATTGTATCAATTCCTAAGAATTCAGGCTCCACAGCAGATAATTTCTCACTATGCATGTCAGTAGTAGCAGACTGGATGGGCCAAAACTTTTTAAAACTGAATGGGGAAAAAACTGAGGTGCTGCTCTTTGGCACAGAACCATCAAGCTGGAACAGCAGCTGATGGACAGACACACTAGGTACATGTCCCAGTCTTGGGAAAAAGGCCAAAAGTCTCAGAGTTCTTTTAGATATGGAATTCAATCTTAAGGCTCAGGCTGATCGCAAGGTGGCAATTTGCATGTGGATCATTAGGATGCTCAGAAAAATCTTCCTGCTTATTCAGCAGTCAGCACGTAACCAAGTTGCCCTTGCCCTAATTATGTCCAGACTAGATTATTGCAACTCGCTATACTTAGACTCTAACATGAGCACCCAGCACAAACTCCAGGTGGTACAAAATATACTGGCCAGATTGATCCTTGATATTCCTAGGTGCCAGTCAGCCACCAGAGGACTAGAGGTCTTACAGTGGCGCCCCATCAGAAAGCGTATTATGTTTAAATCACTTTGCATAGTGCACAAGCCCATGTCCTCCCCAATCCATCAAGAATTAAAAATATGTTTTGCTTGTATCGTCCAGGAAGAATCCTGCGATCAGCATATCAAAATCAGCTCATGGTGCCTAGAACCAAAAAGAAGAATTGAGGTAACAGAACATTCTCGACTGCGGCAAGCAGACTTTGGAACTTCCGCCCGCAAAGCCTGAGGGCTATCCCTCAGCTGTTGCCTTTCAGGAAAGCACTTAAGACCTGGTTGTATACGTTATAGAGTTCTTTCCTGAAGTCCTATAGGCTAGGCTTGGTTAACTGGACAGCTCTTTACAGCGCTTGATACCTTTGAGTAATTTCTGAGGTTGATAAATATAAAAACAAGTCGATTCATTGCCCTTGCCACACATGGTAAGGCAAAATCGATTTCGAGCTGTTTGCAGTGTTCCTGAAGTCTGCAGTGGTAGACCTGCTGTCAGTAGGTTACTTGGGTCACTCACAGTGCTTCAGGCCCTGGTCACCCCTTTAACACTCATGCCCTGGGTACCACTGGTACCATATACTGGGGACGTATAAGGGGGTTAAATTCCTTGCCAATTCCCATATATCAGTTTTAGGGAGAGGGCACTGGCACTGGGGCTTGAGCAGCAGGCTCCTGTGCACTTTTAGAGTCATAACCATCAGCACTGGAGCAACAAGTGGGGCGGTGACCATACAACCTAAGGAAGAAGATCTCAAAATGGCCCTAACATCATCTCTTATGAGCCTTTAAATGATGATAAAACTACCCTTTGGAAATTACTGCTTCGTGAAGAGTTCTACTGGCTTTTGTGAGTAGAAGGCGAGTCAGAAACGTATAGTTATTAAGCGGTCTCCTGAAGTCTAAGGTGTTGAATTGCTGCATGTTAGCACAATGATGCCTGTTGTAACAAATAAATAAATTACGAGCAAAAACAAATGGCACGATCTGTAGTTAAAGGCAACTAAATGGAGAGGCGGTCGATGGGGCCATCTTTGAACTGTGTAGATTCAGGCGACTCAATGTCGTCTGCGGGTTTTAAATCTGATGTGTGCATATTCATTTTTTCTATAATCTCCCTTCTGTGTTTTTCCACATGCATCACTTTAAACTTGATGAGGTACTGTAGTGAAATAGTAAACCCTGACACATCACACATTAGTCCCTTTTATGTCATCAACATCAGGTGGGGCTCTTTTGATGGTCTTGCAGCGCTCAATGGAATAGGGTGGTATAGATCAGACTTTGTCTACGATGCATTTTGTAGCAAGGATGGCTATTTGTGATTGCTTTATGGGGTTTTGATTGTGTGGTGAGGTAGCAGTGGTATGAAGGACAGACTACAGTAGTAACGTTGGGTTTTGCAAATGTGTCTCTGCGGGTGGGGCGTCTCGTCATAACGGAGGGAGATTTTCTGAGTTGTGCTACATTCTGAATTTGATTATGGACGCCTGGTGGTTTGTAAGTCTGGTGAGGTTTAACGCTCTAAACGCATTATTTTGAGTTATGGGCAAAAAACCATTTGAGCTAAGGTTTGCCCTCCATGTCGTGTGTCACGCAAAGGGTTTCAGAGGGATGTATGACATTATAACGCATGCTTTTACAACGCATGCTGTTACATCGCAGGTTTTACTACGCATACCTTTACAACGCATTACACTTTGGGGTGCTGGATAGTGAATAGTTTAACCCTTTCCCTGCGGCGGCTATTCCGCCGCAGCGCTAACAGGGCGGGGTGGCCGCACGGCGGCCGCATGCTGGTGACAGAACCGCTCCGTCACCAGCCGCGGTTGAGCTGTGCTCGTGACGGAGCGGTTCCGTCATGGCCCGCCCCGCTCAATAGAACGCGCCGCGCAGGCGCGAAATCAGCGCCGCGCAGGCGCGGCGGCCGGGCCATGACGGAACCGCTCCGTCATCAGCACAGCCCAACCGCAGCTGATGACGGAGCGGTTCCGTCATCAGCATGGAACGTGTTAATTTACTATTCCAACTCCAGTCCCCGTGGACACTAGGGAAGGTGTTGGATAGTATATTAAACTTATTCCCTATCCTAGAGCGCCCCCCAGTGTAATGCGTTGTAAAGGTATGCGTAGTCAAACCTGCGTTGTAATAGCTTTGCGTTGTAAAAGTTTTGTTGTAAAGGATGTTTCCTGTTTCAGAGGCAACAATGACTTATCCATGCATTTTTTGGTTGTCTTCTTTGTTTCTTGAGTTCCAGGAGGGCCTGAAATGGTTACACTTCTTACAGCTTGTGAAAAAGCTCACATACCATTTTGGCCAATTCCACCCATGAGCCTGGGTCTAAATGAGGTCCCAAGCATGCTTTGGGTTTGGTAGTGGGGTACCTATGGATATGGTGCATGTGGGGACATGTCGAGCAGCCTTGTGTGATGGATTTGACAATCACAGCTTTGTGCTGTGCTCTTGTTTTGATTGCTGCTGTGGCTATTCTCTCTAGGGGGCAGCTTGGTGCCACTGCAGTCCATGATGGAGGCGTTGCTGTTATGTTCTCAACCTCTGGGGCCAGTGAACCTCGGGTGAAGTGACTGATATCAGGACTGAGCAGCTGAAGCGCTCTGTGGCTCAGGAGTCTTAGGGGGGGAGAACAGGGGCGGATTCCAGCGCTCCGAGGCAATCTCCTCTTACCGAGGGTTATCAACTCTGTCGACAAAACAAATGACCCAATTTAACGCATCTATTTAGGAGCTGTAATCTATATGGTGTTGCCGATACGTGAGTATTGTGAGTCATTGCAGCAAAGCTTTATTGAGTGTTGCTGACTTAAATGGATAGCACTCGCTGAGCTGAAGGACCCGCTGCTCGCAAGTAGTGCTTCCCCTCCACGCCTCGGCGGTGTCTGACTCGGGCCCCCGATCCCGGCCCCCTGCTCTCCGCTGAAGGACAGGTGGGTCAATAGACCTGTGCCCTGGTGAGTGAAATGTCCCGACAACCACTGTCTTGTTCCCAAGTAAAAAAGATACTGCTGTATGCAAGAAGATAGATATATCAGGTATCAGGGCGCTTCACATGCGCACCAGTTGCATTACAGAGGGACACATTCATTTTTAAGCAAGGGGAGAGATGAAGTGATTTGCCCAGCGTCGTCATAGGAGGTGTGAGGCTCCCGTCAGACTCAAACCTGGTTCCCCAAGCTTCAAAGTTGGCCGCCCTAGCCGTTAAGCCACACCGCAAGCAGAACTTGGAAGGGTATTAAAGATACCCGGCTGCGCGAGGGCAATAGCACAACAAGTGAGCATCATTCTCGGTAGGCATCACTAATGCATACAAGTCAAGTCAAGTCAAATAATACTTTATTCGGTTCAAATTTTCAAAACCATAAAAGTACAGACATACATAAAAAAGGTCCAGACATTAGAGTTCATCATTAAAGAAAATAGTTACAATTTAAAAAAGCAGCAAGGTAAAACATTACAGAATAAAAACCAAATGGTTGGAACATGAACTACACCCAATTGATCTTTTTGCCCATTCTCATAGCAATGGTTAAAAACTTGGCCACATTGTAGATTTCCCAGATGTTAGTTAGCATCTGGAGATATAACACCGCTGGTTTGACCTGCCTAAATCCCTTCCCCTTCAACAGGGGAATGATGAATTTTTCCCTAATGATTTTAAAATGGGTACAAAAAAACAGAAAATGGGTGGTGTCCATAATTGAGTAACCGTCACAATTGCATACACTCAGTGCCGAGTCCCTGGTCCAACCAGGGCGACCACAAATTAGCAGGTGGACCTTGTTTAATCGGAACTTGGTGAGGAGGTACCTGTGGGTTGGGTTATTTACAACTTTCAGGTAAAGCTCCGGTTCACAATCTGAGGAAACAATCAATTGGTGTGACCTAACAGAAGATTTTTTCAGTTCCTGGCTTTCTCTGTCCATTCCACTGTGTAGCAAGAAGGTGTTTTTAACCCACTTCAAGTCAGCCTTGACGAGGGCAGAGGGATTGCGGAACAATTCAGGCCTGCCCAGTTTAACACAGGACTGTTCGACGTATTTTAGCCAGGGAATCTTGTTCCAATGATCTAGTTTTAAACAATCCTTCAAAATTTCATGGTTGACATCAATCTCTGAGTTGAGCCACACAGATATCCATTTCAGGAGGGGGGCCATAGCAATTCGATCCTCCAAGAAATCCACCCCACATTCCTGATGGACAATAAAATTAGCTGTGGATGTTGGTACAGAGAGAATGGACTTCAAGAAGTTGTCTTCAATCACTTGGAGGGATTTAGTGGGCATAATGCCCCACAGGTCCGCGCCATACATAGCAATAGCTATGCATTTAGCGGCGTACACTTTTAGGACAGCCTCTATTGGCTTCACCCCGATTTTGCGTGAGAAACCAAGGACTGCGGATGTAGCGCGCATCAAGACCTTTTTTTTCTCCAGCAATTGGGGAAGCCAGGTGGAGCGATCGTCGAACACTACGCCCAAATAGGGGAATCTTGAGACTCTAGATAGTTTATGTCCATTGCAATGTATAGACAGGGCGCGTTTTTTGGCCTTAACATGAGTTCCGACCACCATTACATGGGATTTGCCAAAGTTAATACTGAGGTCCAGATTTGTCATAAATTTATAAAAGGAATTCAGCAGACTTTGCAAACCCACCGCAGTTCTAGCTATAAGAGCCGCATCATCTGCGTATAGTAATGCGGGCAGTGTATATTTCCCCGCTCTGGGTATATCTTTACAGGCTAGATCCAATGTTCCACCCAAGTTGTTAATGTATAAGGTGAACAGCAGGGGAGCAAGAATGCAACCCTGCCTAACACCATTAGTAATATGGATTTTCCCTGTACAATTCCCTTTTCTGTCATAACGAACAGTGGCGGTGAGGTCCTTGTGAAGGTCTGCCAGAAAGTACACAATGTTTGGATCGATGCCTATACTGAGGAGCTGGGCCCACAACTTGGACCTGTTCACTCGGTCGAAAGCCGAGGACAGATCCATAAAGGCAATGAATAGGGAGCCTGGTTTAGCTTGAGTATATTTTCCGATCAGCAATTGTAAATTTAAACTCTGATCGATAGTGCTCCTTCCTTTTCTAAAGCCATACTGAGTTGGGGACAAGGTATTAGTCTCCTCTAACCAATCATTGAGTTTACTAAGGACCACTCTCCCTATGACCTTAACCGCAGAGTCTATCAGGGATATGGGGCGGTAATTTCCCGGTTCCCCCCTGTCACCTTTTTTAAAAATAGGCACTATAACAGATTGGGACCAGGAATCAGGAATACCCGTTTTAAAAATGCTATTAAAAACTCTAGCTAAAATTTTGGACCAAAATAAAATATCCACTTTAAAAAGGTCGGCTGGGACCCCGTCCGGCCCCGGAGCCTTATTGCTGGTCATTTTTTCAATGGCTAAACCCACCTCTTCCTCATCCACCGTTAAGCTATACGGGAGCTGATGAAAACTAATCGTATCCTCAGCCCCGTTAGCTTCCTGCTCATACACAGATTTAAAGTGCGAGTGCCATTTATCTTCTTGGATGCCACAATCTAAATCGCTATTGCATGTATCTACAAAATATGGTTGATTTACCACGGCCCAGAATTTGGCGCTGCTTTTTAAGACATCAATTGAGGTCAGGTCGGCCCAGGCATCCTCTCTGATCTCACGCCGCCTTTTCTCAATGGCAGTCTTATATGCTTTCCTAAGGGTAGCCACAAGTTTTCTATCTACAGGGCTAGATTTTAAAGCTAGTTTTAATTTGTGGTTGGCAGCAGAGCATTTACTGTCAAACCAGCCTGCCCTGTCCTGATTTTTCCTTTTGCAATGTTGTGTCAGGTTAGACACGATGTTAATGCATACCCTCTTATATGCGTCTAAGACCTCAGTGTCCCCCGCCTGGTCATTTAAACAGAGTTCAAGATCCTCCTGACTATTTAAACACAAGTTGCCAAAGAAATCCTCAGGAATTATTTTGCACCATTTAATTCGCCGTGCCTGATCAGTCGATCGTAAGTCACGTTTATCAACCAAACCCAAGCTAGTGTCATTAAGTTCTAATACATTTCTAACTTTAAGTACAACAAGATTGTGATCACTAAAATGGGATCTAACAACGGTATAACAGATAATATGACTACTGCAAGCACTGCTCACAAAAATATAATCAATAGTAGACCCGCTACCATGACCCGTGAAGGTTGGAATGTCCTCTCCCCCCCCAGAAGGCAACATTAAACCATTTTCGGCTAACAGAGATTCTAAGAAAACGCCCTGTTCTGAGTGTTCAAAATGGGTATTTTCATCATCAGGGGAACCAAAAAGAACGTTAGGGGGACAGTCTTCCTGGCAGCCGTGTACATTAAAATCTCCTAATAAAATAACAATACAATTGGCCTTCATGGACTCTTGAAACTTAATTAAAAAAGAGTGTAGCCTCTGCAGGTTATCAACTGAGTTTTCTCTATCAAAAGAGTTATAGAAGTTCACTAATAATACAGCATTTGAACTCCTATTTGTAATTAAGACTGCAAGGCAGTAAGGACTACCAGTGGGGATTTCTTTATAGGAGCCTGAAATTTTTGCTGATATCAGGGTGATCAGACCACCTCTAGCCCGCCCTCTCAGTGAATTTACGGCAGGGAGGGAAAAGGTGGTGTAGCCATCCAATGTAAGCAAGTTTTCGGTCACCCACGATTCTTGCATGGCAATAATGTCCATGGAGCCTATGAGATCTCTCCAGTGAGGGTCATCGATTTTGTTCCTGAGGCCCGCTATGTTCCATGAGGCCATAGTGATCCCCTGCCTGCCTTCTTTATTTCCATCAATTACAGACAAATCTGTCCCCCCCTCCATGAACTGTTCTGCAATGGAAATTTGCTCAGTACTTAGGTCAGGGTTTAAATCTTCTGGGGAGTGACTACTCTGTGAGGTGGTGTGTGGGGAAGTTAGAGATTGTGTTGCATGGTGACCCAGTGTTTGTCAATCTACCCAGTCCATAAAGGACGGGTGATCGTAATGATTGAACGTGGGGACATTGAAGTAATTTTCCTGCCCATTTGCGTAGTGATGGTCATGGTGTGGATATTTGTTTTGGGGGCCCGCAAAAAAACCACCCTGAAAAGGACCAGCTCTTCTTCTCCTGACCATGGTCCACCCGTCTTCCCCCCCCTCCTCCCAGCCACGTGATTGAACCTCCCAGGGGGGATTAAACCTCTGTCTATGATTGAGCTCGTGAGGGCCCTTTAACCAACTCCATCTTTTGTCCGGTTGGTTCCCTTGGACGTAAAAATAGGAGAGAGGCCTAGCCGTGACCGTACTCGCCTGATGGCGCGGGGTACCGGCACAAATGTAGTTTACTGTTTGTGGGTGCTCAAAGGTGACCACCACGCAGTCACCTTGTAGATTTTTCCTATTGCCCCCTACCCAAGGTGCTCTCTCCACCATTAAGATGTTACTAGGCATGCCGGGCGGTAAAGGAAAATTTTTAGACAGCCAATGGCACACCTTATTTTTTAGGGTTTGGTAAGACTCCGTTTCAGTTTGCCCAAGTTCAGTGACCCCTGTCAGGATGACTACATAGGAGCATGCATCCGGGGGAAGATGGATGTTTCTCCGTGATTCTCTCCTTTCCTTTGGTGTCTGATCCAATTTAGGAGTCGGGGGTACAGGATCTTTAAACTTAACCTGCGGGGCAACCTTAGGATTAACAGGGTTAGGGACTAGTTTAGTGTCAGGAGTTATTAAGGAGGTGCCCCCAGTGGTAATAGAATTAACAGGATTAGTGGGCGCACTTTTTTTTAGGGATGGGGTATTCTTGTTAACCAGCGGAGGCTTGTTCATGGGCTTTTTTACGGGGGGTATCTTATTATCCAGGCTGAAGCTAGGGGCGCTTATATCTTTATGAATGTTTTTTAGGATGGTTTCTAGACAACGCAGCCTTACTTCAATAGGTTCAAGCAGGATTTTTAACATTTGGAAAATATTGTTATTTACCAAATTGAGGCTATTCCTATCCTCGTCGCTTCTAACGTGGTTGTCTACATCGCCACCTAGATCCAAAATTTCCTCTAAACTACTATCTATAACTGTGTCATCTGGTAAGCTTAAAGACATGGCCACATTGGTATGTTTGGGACCATCAGTGTCAGCAGTGTTAGTCGCCAGGACACTGTTCGGGTTTAGGGTCACCAAGTCTGGGGTAGTCTGGTCTAGTTTCTCTGTGTTCAAAGCTTTCTTTCGCTTACGTGTGACAGGTTTGGACTTTTTTTTGGGTATTGCTCCCTCTTTCAGGCCCCTTTCAAGAGCGTTTTCCAACGAAACATTTCCAGGCTCATTTAGTGAGCCACTCTCAGCTAACAAAGCGAGATTAGGTGTTGCCTCCAAACCTTCTTGTGAGCTAATGTCGTCATGAGCCCCCTCATTATGTACAATTGCTAAGGTGTTAGGATTTGTTACTGCGTGTGGAGTACGGGCTTGTGCTATGAGGCCTAGAGAGGATCTCCTGGCTAATGCCAGATCTTGAGATACCCTTCTATCCATTAAAATAATCCCCTGATCTATTAAAGCATGGGTCCGAACAATAAAATCATCAAGGGTACCCGTCAGTTTTTTGGCTCCAGCAGCTGCCATGCTTCTGGTCTCTCGACAGTTCATTACAGTCCGAAAAGAAATAATACAATTACAATGCAAGGCAGCCGGGGTTACGTGTAAATAATGAGATATGAGGCTCTAATGTTAGTCCCGATAAAAAACACAAATATACCAGTATGCAGACTTACAATTGAGTAGTAGTGGGTCCGTTAGTCCGGAATGTAGGGCGGCCAAATGACAAGAGGTGTGGCCCAGACCAGGCTCCTCAGGCCTCTGAGGGCCACAGAGGGCCCGCCCTTTGCCCGGGCTTAGCCCCGGGCGTCCCGCACGCGTCCCGCGTAGCGGATATCAGCTATTGCTAATGAGGAAATGAGGCGGTTGGGGGCGGGGCTACCCGGGAGAGCGTCCAGGTGCAGGGGATGACTACACAGGGACTCCTGGGAAATGGAGTCCCTGTCCCTCACCTGGTGCTCGCAGCCCGGGCCGAGTGTTTCCTTCTTCGCCCCTGTAGAGCAGCCAAAGTTCTCCCCTTTTCCAAAATCAGCCCAGCAGAGCGGGCGATGCGGGACCCGCGGAGCGGGTTCCGCGAGGTACGGGGATGGAAGGCAAAAGGTCAATCCGGTAACAGGAACGATGCAGGGGTCATCCACAGAACTCCCTGGTCGGCAGTAGTCAGTCTCAGCGTTTCCCAAGTTGCTGCGGTGGACGGCAGCTTTTACTCCGGCGGTCGGGGGCGGGGCTACCCGGGAGAGCGTCCAGGTGCAGGGGATGACTACACAGGGACTCCTGGGAAATGGAGTCCCTGTCCCTCACCTGGTGCTCGCAGCCCGGGCCGAGTGTTTCCTTCTTCGCCCCTGTAGAGCAGCCAAAGTTCTCCCCTTTTCCAAAATCAGCCCAGCAGAGCGGGCGATGCGGGACCCGCGGAGCGGGTTCCGCGAGGTACGGGGATGGAAGGCAAAAGGTCAATCCGGTAACAGGAACGATGCAGGGGTCATCCACAGAACTCCCTGGTCGGCAGTAGTCAGTCTCAGCGTTTCCCAAGTTGCTGCGGTGGACGGCAGCTTTTACTCCGGCGGTCGGGGGCGGGGCTACCCGGGAGAGCGTCCAGGTGCAGGGGATGACTACACAGGGACTCCTGGGAAATGGAGTCCCTGTCCCTCACCTGGTGCTCGCAGCCCGGGCCGAGTGTTTCCTTCTTCGCCCCTGTAGAGCAGCCAAGGTTCTCCCCTTTTCCAAAGTCAGCCCAGCAGAGCGGGCGATGCGGGACCCGCGGAGCGGGTTCCGCGAGGTACGGGGATGGAAGGCAAAAGGTCAATCCGGTAACAGGAACGATGCAGGGGTCATCCACAGAACTCCCTGGTCGGCAGTAGTCAGTCTCAGCGTTTCCCCACTAATGCATACAAACTCAAGGCAGGACTCAGTAAGACCGTAGCATTACTCTCTGAAGAGCCGGTAAATATCACTAGGTAATAATCCTTGTCTAAATGATGGGTTTCATCTGAGCCAAAACTTCATATGTCGGGTAGAGGACAATAATTCATGTTAATTGACCGTTTTCAATTACAGCAGTGCTCGCTGCACAATAATATGGTAGCTCAGTCACCATCCTTGGTCTCCTGTCCCTTTAGTCAGGTGCCTGTTTTGGGAGTTGCAGTTGAGGGCCTACTGTACCTATAGTTACAGTAAGTGTTGGGGAATCTGATTGGCTGCCAGGCTCCACATTGCAATGGATATCAATAAAGAATGCCCCATGTGATACACAGCAGCACTAAGAATTGTATTTGAATGGTTTATTTTAAAATGGAATGATCTTGGAATGTACAGGTTACAAATTTCCACTGTTGCCCATTATCCCTTTGGCGCCTCTAAGTTTAACTAGCACTACTCATAGATAAGCCACTTTTGAGGCATTTTCAGACCTCTCTCAATGCACTACGGTTCGGCCCTGAAGCATGCACAGGTACCCCACAGCTGAGATGCCCAGAGAGACCTCGAAGGGCACCATTATGCAGTGGTTTTTATGGCCAGGTGCTGTCAGGTACTCAATACCTGCTCTTCTAAATTCCACTTAAAGCGCTGTGCTGTGGTTTTCTCCGTGCACTGCTATTCCGGTCCAGTCCAGACCTGCAGCGTGCACGGAAATGCAGCTGTTGAGCTGTTCCCAGGGCTCCTATGGTGAGCCTGCTGAGGTGCGCCAGAGCAACTATGTCACTGCTGAGAGGTCCAGAGAGCTCTCATGGTGCCCCTCTCTCAAGTGCTGCCGGATGTACGGCTATCCAGGTCCTAACACGCGCACAGAGCTCCCTGAGCATGTTCTTCAGTTACCCCCCTCAACTGTCCCTTCACCCAACTCAATGAGCCTTTTCTTCAAATGCTCACACGTTAATAGGGCTGTCTCAGACATCTCCAGAGCTTTCAGGTCCACAACTTCAAATCAGCGAAGGAACTCCACTTCTCAGCCTTTTGTGGTCGGTAAAATGGGTGCCAATGAGTTTAGAAATAGCACTTGTTGTAAAGTGTCTCAAGGCGCCTCCCTTTGAATGTGCTGTACGCCCGTTGTCCATTTCAAGGGCCTAACTCAAGCCCTTTTGTAGATCACTGATGAGCGTAATTACTTACAGTCTTCAAAGCTATCCAAGCATTGTGGGATTTGTATGTTTTATGAAAAGAGAAAAGCAAGCACTGGATGGGCGAGAAGAGCACGAGGCAAAGAAACTCTACACATTTCGGATTCCATGCAGCAATCCCATCGGTGTCTCCCACACCCGGTACTTAATTTGCACCGATGGGCCCACCAGCGCTCATTTTTTTGGCCTGGCACTTATTTTCACTCACCAGCTTTAACTCACAGGAAGAGAGTGAAAGGGGAGAAAGATGGTAAACCATGAAAAAAGGAGAAAGCAGGAAACTGCAAGAGAGAGATAAAAATCAGGGGTTGCCTGGTGGTGGATTAAAGAGGCACAAGATGGAACCCAGACTACACACCCCTGGTGTTCGGCACCCCCACCTTGATATTCGGCGCCGGCCATGGACCTTCGGGCAAAGCTTTGGGCCCCTGCATTTATCCTTCTACAAATGAAGCACTGAGCAGGGATCTCTGTGTAACCTTCATCTCACACAAGGGAGAATCTGTGGCTAGCAACATGTAGTTGTAACATCAATGGACTGCACACTATGCAATCAGTATTTATTTTACACATTTTATGTTACAAATGTTTACAATTTGTAGTACAAGGAGCTATAACTATTTGCACACAAGTATCATTTATGGTCTAGTGCCGCAACTGACTTTAAAACCAAGGTCTGTAAAGTCAAAGGTAACAATGAGAACATTTATATTATGTTATTAAGAAAAGCTCCTTCTCGAATGGGAAGTAGGGCACAGGGGTCATTGGGCAATTAACATGCTACCGTCCCACTACCTCTTTGTCCAAAAACAGAAAAAGGTGCCTTCCAAGAGTCTGTAGAATGGATTTTCAAGAAGAAAAATAAGCTAAATATGTATAGTTTTACCAAATATTGATCTGAAACCGAGAAGTGGTATGTTCAACAAGGACGCATGGGCAGTGTGAAGAGAAACATGCCACGTTCTGAGGACATTCCCCCTTTCCACCTGAGAACCAATAAAAAGAGAAGAGTCATATGTTTGCCCTGGTCTTGGAATTCACCTTTGCTCCCATCTAAAAACAAGCATCGGCAAACCCAATAGGTCTGACATTGGCTACCAATGCTTTAGCTTTGCTAATGCTTGTTTTGTTTTGTTTTGTCATTGCTTTTATAAAACTATATTGGTGGATAAGCAGTTAATAACAGATCATATCTGCACCCCTAGAAGTACTTCTCGAATGGATGCAAATGTACTACTTTTAAGAATTCACAAACATTGGCAGTAGTAAGCTTGGAAAGCTGTGCTAGTCTGGGGCTTCCAGGTATACTACTGGCAATCAAACACCCAAAAGGTGGTGGGATGAATGCTTGCAAATAATCTGACTACTGGGAATCCCTCAGGCATTCCAAACCATTGTTTTTGCCCACTGTGCCACTCTAGACAGAGGGCCTGATTTAGGATCTAGCAGACAGAGTAAATGCAGACAGGGTGAAAGAGGGCTTTACTGCCTTTTCTGACTGTCAAATTTAAAGATATCTTCCAGCTCTGTAGATAAATCTATACAATGGCAGGAACCGTTGTCATGTCGGTTCCTGTCAATGTAGGAAAAGTTTAAGGAATGACTCTGTCAAACATGACAGTTGGCCGTCAAACTTTTGCAATGTTTAGTATTTTTCAAAAACAAAAAGAAAGCAGGAGTATGTCTTTAATTTTTTTTAAAAACGAATGACCTCCACAACAGTTTTCTTCCACGGTCTAGGGGTTATTTTTTTTCTTTTTTTTCTGCCTGCACCGTCAGGATATACCTCAACGTGACAGACAATTAAAAAAAAGCCTTCCGACGGTCCTCTCTAAATAGGACGGATGGTCAAATGGCTTACTTCCAAAAGCACCTACTCTATCAGAAGTTCAGAGGAAGTTTTATACTGACAAAGTAAATCATACTCAATTGGCGTAAAAATTGCGATCCATCCGACTCAAAATTGGGTGGGTTTGGCGGATTGGGTACTCCATCACCATTGAAACAGGGTACTTTTTCTGCAATCTCTAAGGCTCACCCAATGCAGATCACTACTGACCCTGGTCCTCTTGGGAACAGTCCATCCCAAACCTTGGTTACCTTACATATTCACTCTGCGGCCCACTGCTTTTCTTTGTTTGGTACCCCCTAAGCTATGCCCCTGTCTATAATAAGTATATTATGCATATAATTTTAGTAAAATCAAAAGGTGTTGACTAACATCAGATCTAAAACAGAGCTCATGAATAGTGAACCATTAATAGTTATCCTGAATTTGGGTTATCCATGACAGCACAAATTATTTGACATTGACATTGTGAACCTCCAAATAAGTGACTGAAAAATAAACAAGTGAAAGCGTTTCCGCTGGGCGCGGAAAGTGCGAGAATCATGTGTGTAAAAAATAAGGGGCATATTTAGAAGTCCCCTGTGCTGCCGGTGCTTCACTTTTCGTGAGGCACCGGCAGCATATCTTGCTGCACCATAATTACAAGGATGCAAAAAGCATCCTGTGTGGCTTTTCCTGTCCTTGTAAATACAGCCTTTTTACACGCAGCACTTTGCGTGAAAGGGGCGTTCCATGGGTGTTGCCGTGGGTGTGCCCACGCAACACCCATGCAACCTGACATATTCACAGATTTACGAGAAATTGTGAACCTGGGAATGCGTCAGAATGCTGCGCCTCCGCAGGGGAGGTGCAACAAGCAGAAAGATTTTCATTTCTCTTCGTTTTTTTCTCTTTCGATGCATGCTGCATTCTGCAGCACACATAGAAAGAGGAAATTACCTCTTGTGATTGTTTTTGTGCAAGAAGGTATCCCTTCCTGCAAAAAAAAATCTTGTGCAACTCAGGCACCTGTTCACCATTGTGCAAGGTTGCCTGCGTCGGCGCATGGCAGTCAATTGTGCACCACGCAGGGGGGGCACAGGGATCCGTCATATCATTGTAGATGTGTGCTTTGTACGCAACTCAGTGCGGCGCAGCAAAATGGCTTGAGCATCGCTCTGAGTCACTTCATTGTAAAGAAGGTCCATAGTATTTTCTCAGCAGTAGCCTGTTCTGAGCCATCACCGGTGTATGACCAGACACATCTCTGCTGAAGATTTCTATTGTCAACATCCCCTTTTAGCAGCGGCATGAGTCCAGCATTCACAGCCACCAACCCCCCTATCCCTCCCCCCCTCTTGGAGCTCCCCAACTCACTTGCATATGGTGTCCAGTTCTTCGGCCTCCTCCTTTATTGTCTTTTCGTCCGCGTCCTTCAGCGTCTGCACATTCTGGGCTATGCTGTCCCCCAGACTGATCAGGCACTCCGCAAAGCCCTTGTAGATGGTGTCGCACTTCCGGCTGGCAGTGACCACTGGGCTGTACGCTAGCACTGCAAGAGACAAGAGACGGGGGATTTCAGCCTATGAGGAAACAGTTTGTAGATTTCTAGGCCTGTCAGCCACACAGAGGCTACTGCTCATTTCACCTGTATAGACTTGTAAGATGGCGGCCTTCCTAGCCGCTGCAGGGTGACCATTCATAATTTTCGATTCAAAGCTTTCATTGGAGGAAGTAATATATGATTAAATCTTGATGCACATGGCTGAGCAAAATGGAAGGAAATGCTTGCCCTCATTAGTCAGAAAGTAAGTTAAAACTCCAAGACCATTAGCTAATGAATGCATCCAATTACCGGGGTCCCCAGAGCTGAATGTTATTGAAACATACTACATAATAACAGTGTCTACAGTAGTTCCTAAGGACGGATCAATACCATATTTTCAAGATACTGACATACGATAAAGTCATGTGCAATACATCTAAATCGAAGTCATTTGCAGAGTTATTGGCTACCTAGTCAACCAGACAAGTTTTGGTAAAGCCAATAGGTGGCCTTGGCAAGTTTGCAATGTTTGTGTTTGTTTATTTTGTCAAATATATGCATAATGAAAAACCTTTGTCAAATATATAATAAAGATATAAAAAAGGAGTGGCCCCCGCAGCACAGGCACACTAACCCTGGCACTGAGGTCCACCACCTTTTTAGGCGGCAGAACTCATGTAGTCAGGCAACATGCCTTCACTCACAGTGTACAAAGACCAATGGATGAAATGGGTTGACCCATTGCCCCAAGCCCTAAACTGTAGCGGGCACAAATGTGAATGACATTTGAACAGACCAATGGATGAAAAGGGCTAGCCAAAAGCTACTGCATGTATGTATACATGTAACTATATGTATGTACATATGTATGGGTTGTTATTATTATGTTTTGAAAAAACATGATAACGACAATAAAGCTAAAGCTGTCTCTAGGTCATGCTCAAAACTAAACTGAACTTTCCAGAGTAGAAGAATAGAACTTTTGGAGTCTATGGGGGGGCAGGGCATAAGGAAGTCTCTAACAAACAAAGGTCCCAATTCACAAAGGTAAACTGAGACAAAAGTCTAGCGTTACGACTTTGGGTATTCACAAAAGGCATTTATGAGTAGACGCTGTGGAGGTTGTTGCTGGACCCTGTGCCTTTGGGTCTGTCTCTCTACTTGGGCTCACCTGTGTTGCCGCTGCCTCTCGCCGCACCCGCTTCGCGGCGTGAAGGAGGAGGGAGACGCAAAGCGAGGTGAAAGTGCTGGGAGGCGCCCGGAAGGACCAGCAGATCGGCGCTCAGCAGGGACTCGGAAGACCAGGAGTCCCTGCTTCCCCAGCTGCACAGGCGGACGCGCCCACATTCAGACACGCCCCCGCCTGACCAGGTGAAAGGGCGCGTGTTCCCTCATTCTAGCGGGATACTCCTGGACGCTGTGGAGGTTGTTGCTGGACCCTGTGCCTTTGGGTCTGTCTCTCTACTTGGGCTCACCTGTGTTGCCGCTGCCTCTCGCCGCACCCGCTCCGCGGGTGCCGCTTCGCGGCGTGAAGGAGGAGGGAGACGCAAAGCGAGGTGAAAGTGCTGGGAGGCGCCCGGAAGGACCAGCAGATCGGCGCTCAGCAGGGACTCGGAAGACCAGGAGTCCCTGCTTCCCCAGCTGCACAGGCGGACGCGCCCACATTCAGACACGCCCCCGCCTGCAACGCCCTTACATATTGAACAGCTCGACGCTTGGCGGGACGCCGAGCGGGACGCCGAGCGAAGCCCGAGCAAAGGGCGGGCAGTCTGTGGCAGTCAGGGGCCGTCAAGGCTGGGCTGGGCCACATCCCTTTCTCTTCTACCAGCCGTGAGGACATACGCCCGGTGCCTGTCCCCGCTCCGTTGCTCAAACCATGTCTACCCGTTCAGGAAAGCCTCTCAGGAGCGAAGTTGAAAGAGGATCAAATGCCGCAAGTCCTGTCATAGGAACAATGGACCGTTTTATCACCAGGGTAGCGGCGGTGATTGAAAAGGAGATCGCTATGTCTGAGCGGCGCCTATCTGAAGTTTACCTCCCCTCAAGACGCTCATCCTTGGGGGCAGTCGCCCAGTCGCTCACACCAGCCATCGTCCGGGTTCAAACAGGTACCCCTCCTAGTGTGGTCAACGTTCCCTCAGACCCCCCCCCAGTTGATTGGTATAGAGCAAAATATAGATAGGCTGGAAAATCTGGCCGCTCTTTTACCTATAGTTACAGTGGAAGACGGTGGCCCTAGTAACTTGTCCACATCATTACCACCTATTCCCACAAGTGATGTCACCAGAGATCCTGAGTCCCCGAAATTGCTTGCATCCCCCACAGTTATATCAGATGGGAAGTTAGTTGGGGCTCCACTTAACACCGAAAATCCTGACATTAGGCAGGAGTTTCTGCCCATAGGTAAAAAGCCGCGCAAACGTAAAAAGGGTAGGCTAGTGAGACAGGCCGCCCTTTACCAAAGAGTAAGGAAGTCTCCTGTATCTAGTACGAGATCCACAAGGGGTGTCCCTATGTTGAACGAAATCGACAAAGAAGGGGATGTTCTGATCTCTCCCAAGGGGCCACACACAGCCAAGGTCTCAAAGCCACCTGACTTAGTAGCAGTTGAAAATATCCTGGAGAAGGTATATACCCTCTTGAAACCGTTACTAGCACAAGTCAAGGGTTTAGGGGAGAGGATTGACAAACTAGAGCAGTCAACCCTGGACGGCTTTCACTCTCTCAAAACAACAATTAAGCAAACAACTAGAATGACTGAAATTAAGGATTTGGGTGCAAAGGGGAATGAACAAACAGCTCAGAGAGGCCCTAAGTCCCTAACATCTCAAAACAAAGCCGTTCCTAATAATCCAGTAACCCCAACTCCTAAATCTCCTTCCCATCCCAAAGCAGGCTCAAGTCAAAAGGGACCATCAACGCATATAGAGCCTGATAAAAATAAGCCCAAGCCTCCTCCACAAAAGCAGCAACAGATAACTGGTGGTAAAAAGGAAGTCCAACAAAAACCAGAGGGGAGTAGCAAACCGAGCGGTTTAACGACAAGGAAAGCCCCTAGGCCTGTAACCCAACATTCTGCCCCATCTACCTCCCCACCGGCACCCAGTAATATAGCACGACGGATCCCCCCGATTAACCTCCCACCAGACTGTCAACCTTTTGTTGCTGTCATGGTTAATGTGCCACCCCTAAAGGAAGGCCAGTTGGAAAACCATCAATCACTCAAGAACAAGTGTATCCACTGGCTGAAGGCAAATAAGCCAATCCCCCTGGGTGTGGACGGCATTATCTTAAGTGTCCGCAGAGTGGGATGGGTAGGGCAAGGGAAAAAAATGCAGGAGGGGGATTGTGTAATTATAAATTTCCAAGACCCCAGAGTAGTACCATCTAATTGTACTCCTATTAAAAATATGGGGGCCCCGGGGGTTAAATTGGTAGATCTTTCGTATTTTTATCCTAGACACCTTGTTAGCCCAAATGGAGGATGTGTAAGTTCCCCCATTTTTGGTCCAAACTGGGCTGGGGTTGTAGGGGGCAATAGGGAGAACCAAATGTGGGCAATAGGCCCCTGCTGACTGGAAACAGTAAGCAGAGAAGACCCAGTAGGAGCACCATCCAACCAATCAAATCTTGTAAGTGGGTTGGGAGACTCTATGGCCATTCCACAGGATCCCTGTTCTCCTCGGATATCTAGGAGGAGTTCTATGGATAGGGGCATTCAGCCTCCCAGCGACCCTCCAGCTGTGACGGACCTAGCCTTTAAGGTTTTCAGCTGGAATGTCGCAGGGATTGCAGGAAAACTGGCTCTTCCGGATTTTACTGCATGGGTTGACGAGCACTCTTTGTGCCTCTTCCAGGAAACATGGAGCTTGGTCCCGGTCCACAGAGTGGGATTTTCCTCCTATTCCTCCACTGCGCGAGTCTCGGAATCTGGGAGAGGGCGACCTTCGGGCGGCCTTCTCATCTGGGTCGCGGCTTCTCTAAACTGCAGAGTAGTGGAATCTCCCACATGTTCCCCGGACATACAAAATATCACCCTTATAGATCAAAGGGGAAGAATTGTTTTAAACGTCTATAATGTGTATGCCCGGGGTACAAAGGGTGGGAGAAAGTCCCCAGTAATAGCGCTCCTCGAGACCCTGCTAAACAACACCCCATATAAGACACGCACTTTGGTTGCAGGTGATGTGAACTGCACGTTCGAACCCTTGGGCTCAGACGTTTCCCTCGACCAAGATGAGGAGGATGCTAGGCGGGGGATCCCGGCACTGGACATCCCACCGATTAAAAGGTGGACAGAGGTGGCGCTCCAGATATACTCCCTGAGTCTTGAATTTAACCTAAGGGCAGTGAACGGGAGAACTTCCTCGGATAGGGGGGGTGCCCATACCTACAATAGACCAGGGCACACCTCTAGGCTGGATTATATTCTAATAGATGTGTGCTTATGGCCTTATGTAAGGGACATGCAGGTGGTCCCTTCGACAGAAAGTGATCATAACTCACTCTCTCTAAAAATGGAACAGTGGTGGCAACCCCTAAGGAGGGCCAGCATTAACCTGGCACCCGTACCACCAGATGAATCGGAAGTCTCCCCATGTGGTAGAAGAATAAAATGGGCGAAACTGGTTTTATCCGGGAAAAGGTTGGGGAAATCCAATCCCATTTAAACCATGCGAAAACATCCCTCGGAACGTCCCTAGAAGGGGTGGGTAAAGCGAGTGGGTGTTTTGTCTCCCTGATTGAAGCCTTAACCAACGTGTTTACCCTGTACCCCAAAAAGTCAGGCAATAAAGGAACTAAAAAACCAGTTGACGGTTGGTACACCCAAGCATGTAGGGGCCACAAGGCAAAGTTAGTTGAGGCGATCAAATCCAAATCCCAAAGCATGGTCCAGGAAGCAAGGAAGGCCTATAAAAAGTCCCTCAATTTGGCTAAAAGGGAGTGGGAAGACAAATATTGGGAAGACCTACTACAGGCTAGTAAAATTAGGGATTCAGGGGCGTTTTGGAATCTCATAAGTAAACGGAGTAAATCCGATGAAGCCATGAGACCCTGTAACATCCCGCCTCAAAGCTGGGTAAAACACTTTGGGTCCCTATACCTCCCTCCAGATGGGGAACTGTCCGTGGGAAGGGACCACACATTAGTAATCGAACCTCATGCCTATGACCTCTTCACTCCCTTAGAGATCGAGGGGGTTATAGGCTGGGTAGCACCGCGCAAGGCACCGGGCCCGGATGGCCTTCCGGGTGACCTCATGAGGGCTTACCCAGCGGAATGGGGAAGGATCATAGCAGCTCTCCTAAATGATATTATGAGGGGAGGAGTAGTGCCAGAATCCTGGAAAGGGGCGGTGGTGGTCCCGATTTACAAAAAAGGGCGTAGGGAGACCCCGGGCAACTATCGCCCCATAAGTCTGATAGACTCCACCCAAAAGATAGCTGGTAAAGCTATCCTTGGTAGGATTCTCCATTGGGTGGAGGAAAATAAAATCCTATCAGACTTCCAGGCAGGTTTCCGGGCTGGTATGGGGACAATAGAGCAGGTGTTTAGGCTGTCCCTTTTGGGGTGGAAGGTGGTGGAACTAGGCAAGGGTAGTCTTTACTTAGCCTTTATAGACTTGAAGACTGCCTTTGACCTAGTCCCCCGGGAAGAGCTTTGGAGGGTGCTTCATGAGTTGGGATTACCACCTTACATCTTGTCCCTTCTCATAAGCCTTCATGCCCACACCGTTGCACAGGTCCGCTGGGGAAAAAACGGAGAGCTCACTGAAAAGATACCAGTGTCCAGGGGCGTAAGGCAGGGCTGCGTCTTGGCGCCCACCCTATTCTCATTATATCTGAATGGGGTGGTAAAACATCTACAACAAGAACCAGCCGACGCCCCCTGTCTTGGAGGTGTCCGCATCCCAACCCTGCTTTTTGCGGATGACACGCTCCTGATCTCGAAGACCCCACAAGGCCTGCAGAAATTACTAACACGATTCCAGGAGTTCTGTGTTGCAAAAGGGTTAATAATAAACGTGGACAAAACGAAATACTTAGTTGTAAATCCACCTAAAAAATTGGGCCGCCCACCTACACTTAATTCTATCCCCCTAGAGAAAGTAGCCGAATTCGACTACCTTGGTATCCGGATTACGGATAGGATGACTTGGGCAAACCATATTGACAAAATGGTTCTTAATCATAGGAGAGTAGGAGGGGCTCTCATGAGGGAATATAGGGCCTCAACCAGGAGTTCACTTACCCCAGTACTCGACATCTACAAGGCCAAAGTAGCGACATCAGCCTTGTATGGGGCAGAACTGTGGGGCCACTGCCGAGTGGATGCCCTAGTGACAGCGGAGAGTAAGCTTTTAAAATCCTTCATCTCTGTTCCACTGAGCACACCATCAGTTCCAGTGTGGTTGGACACGGGATGTAAAAACATCAAAGACCAGGCCCAGCTTCGACCGCTCCTGTTGTGGGCACGGATTTGGAGGAGCGAAGAATTAAAATCCTATGCTGATGCCCTGGGAGATATAATGAGCCAGGGAGGTTGGGCTAAGATAAGATGGTTAAGTGACACCAAAAAACTTTTGGAGAACATTGGCCTAGGAGATTGCTGGTCGTCTCGTTCAGCCCCCCCAAAAGAAGTTGTCAAGGCGCTTTATTGGAAATGGACTGCGGAGCGTCAAATTACAAACTCTAACCACTGCAGGTCCACTGCGGCCTTTTTACAAATTAAAGACACTGTGGCCTTTGAACCCTACCTGGACTTAATCACTCTCCCCTTTGACCGAGCTCTCTATTTTAAATTTAGAGTTGGTTCCCTCCCGCTAGGTGCTCTGGTATCGAAATGGTCAGTAGCGCCCCGTTCTTCTCCCAACTGTGCATGTTGCCCGAGTAAGGTTGAGTCCATTGCGCATATATTATTTGAATGCCCGGATTACGCAAGGCCTAGGAGTCTCTGGCTGAAACCACTCTGCCAAAATATGGGCACACGTAGTCATTTAGTAGCCTTGCGTATCCTAAGCACGGACACTTCCCCCCCTATTGTGTGTGGAACAGCTAAATTTTTAAAACAGTTTTGGCTTATTCGATGTAAGAGATTGTCAGTAGCTGTTTAATTCTCTTTTTAGTTAATTTATCAACGGTCTTTTATGTCCTTTTATCTCTTTTAATACTTTATACTGACTCTTGTGGCAATGTTTTATTTTTTTTGTACATTACATTGATTGTATTATAAATGTGCTTATAAGATATCTTGCATATCGAATAAAAGCTTATAAAAAAAAAAAAATTATGAGTAGTAAAGTTAGACTTTTGTCTCAATTTAACTTAAGTTAAGTTTTGGTCTTAAGTCTAACTGAAATCAAAACATAAGATAAACTGAGACCAAAGTCCAACGTTACTACTTGTAAATGCCTTTTGTGAATACACAAAGTTGTAAAGTTACACTTTTGTCTCAGTTTACCTTTGTGAATAGGGTCCGAAGTTTTGTGTCTAAGACACTCATCCTCAATGATTAAGAAAGAGGGAGAGGGACGACGTGCTATTTATTATCAGTGGCTAAGGGAAACATCGACCATTTCCACATGCAACCAACGCACCGTATCTGTCCAACTAACCTGTCAAAGAAACTTCCTACTTTCCACTGTGGCAGAACACCTCTGACTGAAATCCCTTTACAATTGGGCATGGGGTAGAGGCCTCTGGAATGACAGCCCCCTTTCAACTATCTCATGGATCCAAAGTATCTAACAGCCTGATTCATGCAGCGAAATAGCGCCCGCAATGGCTGCGAAAACGCAATTGCGGGTGCAAAACACGGAATCGGCATTCAAGTACGAAATAGCGAAATCGCAAAAAAATAATAGCGATTGGAATAGCGATTACGCTGTAATAGTCGCAGACTCCGGGAAGTCGAGCATTAGCGATACGGAAATAGCGACCAACCACGGAATCTGCGAAATGATTAGCGAAACGCAATATTGTCTCAATCGGCATTCATGAAAGAAATACATTAGCGAAAAAGCGCTAAATCGCACGTTTGCGCGGCGCAAATTAAGGACAACTCAAAGCAGGTGGTAACCATAAAAGCCATGATGAAGCTAAATTTGAAAAACTGTTAGCCAATCACCAACAGGTCCAGGCCTGACCAATCACACATAAGGACATTCAGCAGCAGCAGTAGGCGTTCCACAATGCCTGGGATGTACATGGTGGTGAGGCGGCGAAGGCTACAGCGAGCAGCACGGAGGAGACGCATGAGGCAGGCAAGGATTTACCGGCAGCGGGTCACCTTGCTGGGCCAAACCAGAGAATAGATTTATGCAAAATACAGGCTGAATGGGGAAATGATCACCTGGCTGATACAAGAACTCGACCCCATCATGCAGCACCCAACAAGGCGAAACAATTCTGTGCCCACACATGTGCAGATATTGTGCAGCCTGCACCTCCTGGCCTGCGGCAGTTTCCAGGGCATAGTAGCCGCTGCTGGGGGGATATCCCAGCCCACCATGTCACGCTGCCTCCACACTTTTGTTGACGGCATGCTCAGCCAGCTCCACCGGCACATCACATTTCCCACGAGCCAACAGGAATTGGACCTCACTAAACTACAATTTTATAATGTTGCCCATTTTCCCCATGTCCTCGGCTGCATAGACTGTACCCACGTCGCCATCTGCCCACCAGCTGGCACGGAGTATATGTACCGCAACAGGAAGTCCTACCACTCCCTCAACATACAGATGGTCTGCAATGCCAAGACCATCATCACTGACATTGTGGCCCAGTACCCAGGGAGTACCCATGACTCCTTTATCTTCAGGCACAGCGGACTCCACACACGACTGATCAGGGGAGAGTATGGGGAAGGACACCTACTTGGTAAGTACACTTTGTCGACAATGTCACATTGCTATGAAGTAACTGCGCTGCACAGGCAATCAACATCTGCTCCTCTCATTCAGGTGACAGTGGCTACGCCCTACGGGAATACCTCCTGACCCCGTACCTCAACCCTGCCACACCTCAGCAACGGCGCTACAATGTTGCGCACATCCGGACAAGGAACTGTATTGAAAGGACATTTGGCCTGCTCAAGAGCAGGTTCCGTATACTGCACAAGACAGGTGGGGCCATGTATTACAGTCCTGCAGCGTGCTGCCGCATTGTGGCTGTCTGTGCAATGCTTCATAACATTGCAACCAAGCGCCGGATACCAGTTGACATCTCAGGCAGTGAATCTGAGGGGGACGACCGGCCACCAGCACATGCGCACCATGCACGCGGGGAGAACCCAGCTGAAGGCCACAGACGTCGCAACCACATCACAGTGAACAGTTTCTAGCCCACCCCCTTCCCCCACCCCACATATCACAATTGCATGCAAAATGTAATGATTACACAAGGCGAATGTGTGCAGCAAAATAAATGTATTTGTTTGAATCACAAGATAAAAGGGTCATGGTAACAACTATTTTCAAAATCCAGTATTCCTGCATACTGCATGTAAAGGTTCATGGCAGGCTTAGCTTCAGCCTGCGCCTGTGTCCCTGACACAATGTCATTGGCGACTCCGGCGCACATTTCCCAGGCGCCTGTGAGGCTCTTCCTCATCCTGGGCAGCTGTACCAGGCGTAGCCCTGGTGCTGCGCCTAGGTGGGGGGGCCTGCGTGGCAGAGTTGCTGCTCACGCTGGAGGCAGCCTCACTCGCATCATCTCCCCCTACGATGGCCGGTAGCACAGGTGTAAGCAGTGGGATCACGGCGGTGGTCAAGTGCTCCAGCACCCGGGTATTCTCCTTGCAGCACTGGACCAGTTGGTGCTGCTGGGTCAGAGAGCGCCTTGACAGCTGGGTGGTGGCATTTGCTGCCACATAATTTGAGCGACTACAGCTCGACAGCCGGTTCAACAGCTGGTGGTGGCGCCTGCTTGCAACTCTGCGCTTCTTCACCAGCGCTGCAGTATTCTTCTCCATTGCCGCCGCCATGCGCTCCATGGCCGCCGTCATGCGGTCCACCCGCTCGCCGACTCCCGCCACATTGCGGCCGATCTTATGCAGCTGGAGCTGGATGGCTCCTTGCTGCTGCGACTGGCGCTGGTGTAAATGGAGCATTCGCCGCTCCACGCTCATGCAGGCATAGAGATGCCCATTGCCCCTCCTGCTGTTCGGCCGCTGTGTAGCGGATGTGGCTGGCCCAGATCGTGTTTGACGAGCTGCAGGTGGTGCAGCAGCTGGTGTTGCAGGTGCGGCAGGCACTGGAGGCACATTGGTGGTGGGCCTGGCCTTGCCAGCCGGTGGGCCTGCAGATGTTGCAGCAGGTAAGGTGGGGGGCCTGGCCTTGCCAGCCGGTGGGCCTGCAGATGTTGCAGCAGGTAAGGTGGGGGGCCTGGCCTTGCCAGCCGGTGGGCCTGCAGATGTTGCAGCAGGTAAGGTGGGGGGCCTGGCCTTGCCAGCTGGTGGGCCTGCAGATGTTGCAGCAGGTAAGGTGGGGGGCCTGGCCTTGCCAGCCGGTGGGCCTGCAGATGTTGCAGCAGGTAAGGTGGGGGGCCTGGCTGCTGGTGTTGGCGCAGCGGCAGGGGCTGGTGGCTGGGTAGCGGGTAGGGATTCCTCCTCCTGGGCCTCCTCATCAATCAGCAGCCTCTCGCTGTCACTGCTATCATCCGCACCTGTGAGGGTAAGTGGATACTCATTAGGTGCATGTGACTGTCAGACGTGCAGATGTTACATGCATGCTGGGTGACATTCCCTGGATGGCTGTGGATTTGCACACTTAGGAACCTTTATGGCCGCATTGTGGTACTACTACATTGTGGACATACTACGTCTCCCACAATGCCTCAGGGCATTTCCTGATGCACAACATAGGCATGATTAAGGGCCAATGAGTGAGCCTATTTGGTCAGGGACGGTCATAAGGGACAGGGTCGCAGTCGCATGCCACTTACCTTGGGTGTCTTTGGTGGGGCGGGAGGAGTCCAGAGTGGTCACGCCAACACATGCCTCCCTCTCCAAGGTGTCCTCTACCTGGTCCTCCAGGGGGGTGTTGGGTGGGACAGTCGGTCCACCACCTCCAGTGCATGATGCCTCACCAAGGCGCTCCGCCACCTTCTCCTTGGCACGCCGTCGGAGGTCGTACCAGCGCTTTTTCAGCTCCCCCAACGACCTGTCCGCAACGCCCACAGAGTTGACGCTGGAGGCAATCCCCACCCAGATCCTCCGCTTCTCCTGTTCTGGGACCCTCCTGGAGTTGGCACCAAAGAGCTGGTCGTGTTTGGCCACCACCCCTTCTATAAGGTTCTCCAGCTCCTGCTCGGTGAACTTTAGTTTGCGCTTGCGGCCAGCGCTGTTGCTGGGGCCAGGCAGAGGTTCGTCGGACATGGCGGTCGCTATTTCGGCCGGGTCGGGAGTCGCTAACGGAGGTTTAGCGGCAGCTTTCCGTCGTGTACACTCGAATTATAGCGTCACTGTGGTGTTTGGGGGTGGGATTTGGCAGCTTCCTGGTTGTGATGTCATCACGGTGCTCGGAATGCGTCTTCCCGTTTTCCAGATCCCGCAAGAATGCGACTCGCAATCCCGATCGCACGGGATTGCGAGTCGCAATCCCGTGCGATCGGAATTGCGAGTCGCAATCCCGATCTCTGGTGGCCGGAAATAGCGATTATTCTGCGTTTTTTGTAGGTCGCTAACGGCTTTAGCGCCCGCGTGCGAGTCGCTATTTTTTCCCCGAAAAGTACATGAATGCCGTTTTGCGTTTCCTCAATAGCGAGTCGCAATTATTCGCTATTAGGGACACGCAAAACGGCCCGTACATGAATCAGGCTGTTAATCCCTTGCGGCATTCACTAAACAATCGGATACTATACAGCACGCACTCCCAAAAGAATTGCATCTCGTTAGTCTGGTTACTCTTATAGTTGCATCTGAACCAGGAAGCTTCCTCACGGAGTGAGGGATGGGTCCTCGATGGATAAGGAATAATCCTGCAAGGGGTAGGGATTATTCCACTGAAATTGCAGAACTGACCATTCTCCCACTGGCATTTTTCTGGTGCACTGCAGGCTATTGGGTGCTTTCATAGCTGGGTGGGTTGACATAACACAACCAAGGAAGTAGCTATGGCCCTGCTCAAGTTGTGGCTTGCCATGGAGCTGTGATTTTCTGCATTGGGTGGTTGTATTAAACATCATTTTTGTTAGGGCTGATTTTGATTTCCAGTCTGGCCCTGAATGTTTAAGGAATAACTTTACAGAGAATCAGGGATGAGCTTGTAAGGTATGAGGGTTGAGCGCTCAAGATTAGAGGGATTCTTCCAAAGGAACAGAAATTACTCCTCAAAGTCTGACAGAAATATACAGGACCAACCCTTTCTGCCCAATTACAGAACCAGGGTACAACCAATTCTCTTTCTGTATGGGATGCACGCATGGATGGATGTCCTGTACCACTTCAGCAGATGATCTGGTGATTGTATTTTGGGCTGGCGACGCAGTCGCAGGTTGAAATCTATTGATATACACTGGAATGAGTCATTAATGTGGCAGTATTACCTGATTACCTTGACCTTGGATCAGCATTAGCTGTCATGAGGAGTACTACATGAATCAACAAGTGGATCAAAAGGCCAACACTAACAAAGGGATTGCTCATAACAGATTTATCTCGAACACCTAGAACCAAGAATGCATTTGACTTTGCAAAATCTGAATAAAGGACTTATTTTTCATTGTATTTATGTGTATGATAACTTCACTTGTTATACACTACGCTAAAGAGCACTGCACCATCTTCACCAATGTATAGCACAATACCGTTCAAAGATATTTAAATGTTCATCATTTCTGAAGCTGAAAGACCAGTGCTTATTTGTTTTTATGTAGATTATATCTACTGAACAACTTGTGGATTTCCTCCCGCTTGCACTAGCATTTGAGCTAAAATCCACAGAACCTTTGTTTTTGCTGTTCCTCAAAGTCTGAGGACTGGTCCTGAAGGCAATGAGGGAAGACCCTACAAGATATGAAGAATGATCCCTCATGATAAGAGACAGTAACCCAAAACACAAGCGGAGTGATCCATTTGTGAGGCATGGTCCTGCAAGGCCTAAGAAGGAAAAACCATTAGATACAGACTGGCCCCACTTCTGATGACTTAGAGGTTTGGAAAGACTCACTGTGCTGAAATGAGCTTCACAATACAGGCAGCAAAACTCTGGAACTGTCTCCCTGCACAGTAAAGCGGCCTGCACAACACTTGGACTTTCTGAAGCAGTAAAGATCAGGTTGTTCCCAAACACCTGAAAATCAAGGCGACCAGGACAGCTTTAAATACAAGGTCTCGAATCCTGGGGCCACACAAATCACTGATGGGGACCAGAGAATTATGGAATGCATGGTACTGTCCTGCACTTTTTACAGCACATCTTTCTGCATCATAGACAAGCAAAGAACAGCCTTAAGTCCACAATGACATGGGAAACAGCCTTTACAACAAGGCTTTTACCACGTTGTACCTTTACCATGCATTTTGTATCACACATGGATTGAGAATGCATATGGTTTTACAATGCATGTCTTACCACACATTTAAAGTAAGTTCAGGTTGTGGGGGGTCTCTCCCCACAAATGCATTGTTTATATGTATATAAACATATATTTAAACAATGCGTAGTAAAGGCATGTGTTGTAAAAGCATATGTGTTTAAAAATAATGTGGGGTGATAAAGGTGCGGTAAAGGCATGCAGAGTATTTGCCTGCATTGTTCCGTCATACAGCCAATGACCAATGATTGAAGGCATGCAGTCCCTCATGACTGTCACTCACCCCTCCCCATATAGGGCAGGCCATGCAGACACACTCCACCAACTATGCATACCTGCTTTGAGTCCAGACTCTCTCCAAAGAGAGTACTTCAGGGTCACCCCAGAGCTGTGAGGTGTTTACAAAGGTATCAGTGCTGATTATTTCAGTAAAGCTTATAAGGTATGATTCGGAAAGGTATGAGGGTGATCTTACAAGGTGGAAGCAGAGGGAAGGGAAAGAATGCCGCATTTAGTGCCACAGAATGTGCGCCCTGAGAAAATCCCCCTGCCCAGTCTGCATTGTTGAATGAAACCCCCGAAGAACTTTTTCTGTTTTACTTTATGTGCTGATGAAATCAAGTAGTAAAGTAAAGGTCTGAACGAGCAGCTCCTATTCGAGGCTAATGAGAATAAACCCTCAGAGTAGCATCTGCAAAACGCTAATTTCTCCAGTTCCTGCCTCGGCAAGCACCCACGTCTCCCCGGCATTTATCACACTTATCAACTCTAATAGGTGTCGCCTCTTCTGAGCTGTATGGATGTGTCCGATAGGGGCATTAAAAGGACTGGACTGGCTGTAGCGAGGTGTTGCAGCACTGCTGCAAAATCATCCCCTTGTAACAAAAGCGCAGCAGGGTTCCTGCCATCCGCCCTGCTCCACCTTCCTCCCTGGAGGCCAGTCGGACTGAATTACCAGGGCTGGTTTGGGGATCCCAGTCCGCGTTAACACAGGCAGGCACGGAGAGAGGAAAGGCAGGGGTCTCCCACTCTTTGGTTAGATGGTGAGCAAACAGAAGCCAAAAGTAGTGGCAGAGGAAGCCAATAGACTCCATGAGAGACTGGAGCTTGAATGCCGCCTCCTAGTGGCAGCAAAGTTGGGGTCGACACAGAGCACGTGCAGCTTCCACCACCATGCAGGAAGGAGGATGCGCACAGCGGCGTAATACAACATTAACGCATAATAATGTAAAGGATTCCAGCCCTGATTTAATAAAGTTTTTGAAAGTAACACAAACTGGATGCAAAGTGTATGCTGGGATTTACTAGCCAATGTAAACCAGAATTTGCGTTAGATAGTGTCCCAAAGTAACACAGAGTCGAGTATGAACTGCTTTGCATTACTTTGTATCAAGGGGACGTTTCATGTGTGTTCTCAAGCAACCACCTGTGGGTCTCATACCTGCAAACTTGAAGAACAATTTCACAGTGTGAGGGGGGAGTGGCCTTTAAGGGGGAAGGGCATTGTGCCAAGAAGCACCTACTAGGCACTTTTGAACCCCATCCCCAAGACCCTCCCCCTCCCCAAAAAAAACAATTGATGAGGCTGGTATCGATGTCATGGGTTGTTTTCACACCCCTTAATGGACGTCGGCAGTTCAAAGCCTCAGAAAAAGAGCTGGAAAAACACAATTTACAGTAGTTTTCAGCTTGTTATCCCTGCCACCCTGTGATATAGGCTCCTCATCGGAAGACCGAGAGATGGGAGCTGATATAGTGTGTCACACGGTGGCACCATGCGAGTTGGCAAGTATGGGGTCATGACACAAATGCCTAGCTATAAATATTTGTAGACAACGAAATTGCTCTAAAATATTGTGCCTCCTGAAGTAGATGTAATGAGGACAAATGTTTTCATTTCTTCTTTCTTTCTAATTTGCATGCATGCTGCATTGTACAGTAAAATTGTTTACGGATAGTTTGGGTTCTGGTGAGGATCCCTTCCAATACATAAACACTGCGTTTTGTGAATCTTTCGTACATCTAGGCAAGTATTTCTCACAAGCCCACAATTTGCACTATAGAATGTCAGAGGTTCTGAATACCAAAGATGCACAGACCTCTTTTATCTACCAGCAGACACCCCCTGCCCCTTAATCTCACTCTTTCAGGATCTTTTTTATCCTTTCGTAATTTGTTCGTTATTGCTTTTCCAGTTTACCGGTCCTCGTTCTTTCCTTCTTTTGTGTTTTTCTCTCCCTTGTTCTGGGTCACAATCTGATGAGGTAAACAAGCATTTACAATGCAATGGTCTCGGCATCATTAAAGGTAGAGCTATTGGCATTGCTCATGACATTTCTTTTTTTTTCTTTAAATCATAAATAAATGGCATTGTCATTTACATTGCCAATACACAGCACTCTGCACTAAACAGCACACAGCACTCAACAGCACACAGCACTCTGCACTCAACAGCACACACCACTCTGCACCTGCACTCACTGCTCTGCACACTCACTCTGCACTCACTACTCTGCACTCTGCACTCACTACTCTGCACTCTGCACTCACTACTCTGCACTCACTACTCTGCACTCACTACTCTTCACTCACTACTCTGACAACTTAGGGATAAAAGTACGTCAAAGATGACCTTTTCCAGACACAACACCAGTTTGGGTTCAAATAAATAGGGCACCTTTGTGAAATAAGGATCAATGATATTCGTTGCACAAGGCAATTCTCCGAGGTTTAAACGATGCTGAGAGCATAATGACCCATCCACCTGAGAAAATGTAGAGAGGACGATTGCAGCCGGTGAGCTCAGTAATCCACGGTCAGCCGGCAGGGCCAGCTTCATGGCAAGAAGAGGTTCTAGCTGTGCTCTAGGAGCTACTTGGGGTTGCCTGGTGAAGTGGAGAACCTTGGCACTAGAGTCCTGCGGCCTGCCTACTCGCAGGCAACTATAATGTCTACCCATGATCACGCTGCGGCTGGGGTATGCTAGAAAAAGGAGTACGAAAAAAAAAAAACAAGAAGCTTTAACTTCAGAAAGAAAAAAATGAAATTCACGAAAAAACAGTTGCTTCGCGGAAAGAAATTACTCGGGGCGCCCACTACCTTGAAAAAGGCCTTCCAAGAAAAAAACAAAATATACATGTTGCTTTTGTATCGGTGTTCGGTGAACCTTTAACATGGATTTACAATCCAAACAGCAAGCTCCAAAGAGACAGTTGCATTTATCATACAAGTAAAAACAAAGTCACGAAAAAAAAATGTATTTTAATAATTGATGCAGGCATTCTGAATGCTTCTGCACAGACCATCAGCGGCGTGTAGACTGCATTAATACTGCTTAAACATTGGGACTTGTCAGTATGGCTAACTCGATTTCAGAAATGTTTGCTGTATCCGGCCCATCGAAACAGTAACAGCAGCAACGTATATTTTAATGTAGTGTATTGCAACATCTATCTATCAATCAACGAATCAATCAGTCAGTATCTGAGTAGCTCTCTCATCACCACTGGTGTATCCAGGCGCTGTATATAGCTAGCTGCACTGAGTGGGGTCTGAGGTTGAAAGGATGTCTTTGCTTTTGAGCCTGAGTGAGAAGTCTTTCTATGGAGTGTGGGGACCTCTGAGGCGCCGTTATCGCGTCATGGGACACAGCGCTTAGAAGCAGTGTGCGGGATGAAGAGGTTGTGAGGGACGGACCTGCAGTTTACGGTTTTGAGTAACCGGGCAGCTTGGAGCAGCTCTGCGGGGGAGGGGCAGTGCCACCGCACATGCCAACATTTTAACTAGCAGAGAGGGAGATTTTGAAAACAAATAGGGGGGTGGGAGGGGGGGCTGCATTTTTCCCTTTCACTGAAGCAGAGGCAACGCTAGGGCGCCTCTATAAAATATGTTCGTTTCTATGCGCCACCGTCACTGGCAGGCCCCCTAGGCAGGAGACGCTGGGTGCACATATGTAAGGTTGAAGTTACCCGAGCCTCCCACCTGGAGACCACGCTCCCAGCTCAGCCTCTCCGAACCCGTGCCACCCTCGGCACCCCCTCCCTTCACAGCACCCATCATGATTCACAGCTTTCCAAGGCTGAGCTTTGGACACACAAGGACAGGGGGCGGGGGAGGGGGGGGGGGGCGCTGCAGGCTGGTGGGTGAGCCCTGGCAAATCTATTTCAAGCCTGGCTATACTATTTTAAGAGAAGAGGCCTTCTAAAGCGCACCCTGCGAAAATAAATGATTCGAGGCACTGTGCCAGTCGGATTACAGCGTGTATTCCAAGCAAAGGAACAAGTTAGGTAGGGCGTAGCCTCGCCTCAGAAACCACATCTTGGCGCTATATTTGAGCTCAGACATGTGCACGAGTTGCCCATACACGTGATCCCTTGTGGATGGAAAACGTGAGCACGACTCTCTTGTGCACCATCTAGTGGGACCACCCCTCGGGGTGTGGGGATGTAAGGAGGGGGAGCTGTAGGGAAACCAGCAAGTATTTGGCACATACATTAAGAGTTTTTCGTGGTTCCGGTCACATTCGCCGTGTTTCGGGTCCGTCTCATGAGGGTTTTTTTGGGGTGGAGTTTTATATAGCGCTAACTAGACCTGGAGGTATCAGAGCGCTTTACACGAGAAGCAGTTAGGTTACAAAGGGACGCCTTCATTTTATGTTAGGCACGGGGAGATTAAATGATGTTGAGCGTCCCTGCCGAGACTCGAACCGGTTCCCTAGGTCCGAGGTTCCAGGTTCTAGGGTTAAAGCCCCACATTCCACCAAGGAACTCTTTTTTTCACAACAAAGATTGTAATTGTGACAATGGACCAAACCCTGGTGTTTGCACCGACAGAGAGCTGGGGCTGAGGGGACTAGTGCCACAGCTGCGCTGATGCCCCCCAAGCACTGACCATCGGCCTGCGGGGTGGCGAGGACGGGCCAGGCCGCAGGGCACGAAGGTTGAGGGCACAGACCCGTCCCTCAAAGAGTGCAGAGGGCACAGTGGGCCTGAGAGGGTCTGAGAGAAGGGACGGACAAGAGATTTCGTTGGGGCACTCGGATGTGTGGGCGAGGAGCCACACCCCTTGGCACTGCCACTCGGTTCTCCCTTGGCAGAATGGCAAAATACCTCTCCGTAATTTAAGGTGGTGAAATTATGTTTTCACCATGGCGGCCACGTGAAAGGTCTTGATGAAATCTGCTTTCCAGATAGCAAGGTGGCTTTCACGTCCCTTTTCAGCACCAGCCGAGATTTCTGGTGAGGGCTAAAACTAATAACACATGTTTGTCCTAGAATGCGTAATAGCAGAGGGCGTGCCCCTTCTACCCACCATGACGGTGCTGCAGGCTGAGAAGTGGGGACGGAATGTGATGGAGCATATTGTGGCCAGTTTCACCGACCACCCGCTCTCCATACCTTGGTAATAGCAGCAGCTGTGACTCACACTGCGGCTCTGTTCCTTTGAGAGCAGGCTGGCACAGATAACGCAGCCATGTTTGTTTACGTCTCCAGCAGCAGCGAGCGTTTAACTCCCCCGAACCATCTAAAGCACTACCAAAGTTAAGGCAGCCATGCTTGTTTACGTCTCCATCAGCAGACATTATTCACGTTTCGGGACGGAGGAGAGCTGCGGGCGGAGGGAGGGGGGGAGCGGGACGGAGGAGAGCTGCGGGCGGAGGGAGGGGGGGAGCGGGACAGAACAGAGGAGAGCTGCGGGCGGAGGGAGGGGGGAGCGGGATGGAGGAGAGCTGCGGGCGGAGGGAGGGGGAGCGGGACAGAACAGACGGGACAGAACAGAGGAGAGCTGCGGGCGGAGGGAGGGGGGAGCGGGACGGAGGAGAGCTGCGGGCGGAGGGAGGGGGGGAGCGGGACAGAGGAGAGCTGCGGGCGGAGGGAGGGGGGACGAGCAGAGCAGCTCTGGAAATCACCACCGTCTTTTTCCGGGGCAAAGCAGAAATGCCTCGGAGAAAGCATGGTAATTTTCACATTCAGGGGCGTGTGTTTTGTTGTTCTGAGTGACGGGTGACGTCACTGGCGAAAGAACAGCAAAATGTACGCCCTCAAATCCGAAAAAGACGGAGCCTATTCGGAGGGACGGCTCTTTCCTCCAATGGCTGGCCTCCGTTTAGGAAGCCAGTTAATGGAGGGAGAGCCAAAAAGAGGGAGGGATAAAGCAGCCCTCTTACTGACAATAAATCTCGGACTTCCGGTCTGCCGAAGGCAGACCGGATATTACCTCGACCTAAAAAGGTGCTGGTACCCAAATATGAGTGCTGGTGTGCCCCTTCTGCAACCTGTTCCCCTCTACCTGACCAATTTCTCTAACTTGCATTCCTTATACTTCTCTCACTACCTCACCTCTTTAACTATCTCACCCCTCAATGGACTCCAGTCCACTCTCAACATTTCCTTACCGCTCCCTTCTTCTACCTCACTCTAAAGTGTTACCTTTCTTTCGCTACCTACCTCCTCCTCTTTCTATCTCCATATCTTTTTATCCTGTTTCCTAGCCTTTCTCGCTTTACCTTATGTCTCTCCCTGTCTCACCTATCTCTCTACTTCCCTTGTTCCTCTACTTCACCTCTCTCAGTCCTTTTCCTATCGAGGCTGTTTTTCTGCACACTATTTTTGAAAGATTGATGTATAATTCAATACTGTTGGCATTAAGAAGGCTTGAATTTACTTAAAAATGGAGGATACATGTAACTTTTTTCTGAACAGGGCCCCACAATATGCCTTGCCCAGGCTCTAAGGTCCTTGGGTTTTTACTGGCTCTTGGTTCCTTGATGGAGAGCAGGTTGCTGTGCAGCAGTCACCTTAAGAGCTATACAATAACACATTTATCAAAAGGCAAACTATCCACCGCTAAAGACTATAAGGATCACATGCATACAAATGCAGCAAAGACATTCATGAAAAAATCTATAGTAAAAAAACCACAAAGAATGGAATGTAAGTGATTAACAACACATGTAACCCTGAGGCGAGGGTGGCGGGTGTGGCTTCGCCCCTTAAACAAACTATAAAAAAAATGAAGCTAAAATTGTGCACAATTTACAAATGAAATGGCTGCAAATCCATAGGGGCTGATTCACAGAACTAACTTAAGACAAAATCCTAAACTTACTACTTTTGGTATTCACAGAAGTTAGGATTTTGTCTTAAGACAGACTTAAGACAGAATCCTAACTTAAGTCTTTCTTAAGTCTGTCTTAAGACAAAATCCTAACTTCTGTGAATACCAAAAGTAGTAAGTTTAGGACTTTGTCTTAAGTTAGTTCTGTGAATCGGGCCCATAGTTCGGACTCATTTCAGAAGTGTCCCTCACGAATAATAAATACACTTCTTTCAGGGCATGCCAGGGTGTGTGTTTATGTGTTTAACACACACTCAGGGGACCGGACTCGGACAAAAAAAACACTACCCCTGCGAGGACCGCTGGGCTCCGGGGACAGGTCCATTAATGTGTTCAGACTCATATGAGTGAGTGCATAAAAAAAGAAATCAGATGTATAAAATACACATCCCATTGCGGCCTATCGCCGGTCCTCGTGTGTATATATATATATACAGGAATGACATGGGAGGGTGCATGCTTGTGTGTGTGTGTGTCTCTCTCTCTGCCAAATCTATAATTTCACAATAGGTAACCAAAACATTTTGTTCTTTTCTCTCGAAACAACAACCAAAACAGCCACGCACACGGTCAAGTTCAAAACAGGTGTTATCCAAATTATTTATACAAAAATGTGTTCACAAAAAACCCATAACAAAATGACACAAACATTCATTATCACAAAAACCTATTGGTGTCCCTGCCTTCGTCCATCTGGGTGTCTACACACTTTTCACACAGGCATCACATGTAACGTAGCACCAGCACGGACTTGCCTACACTGCTTATGTACTAACCACACAACATTCAGAGTAGAAACCCTCCTGATCTAGACACAGAAATGGATATATTATGTTAGTCATGAGGTTTCCACTCAGACAACCTCTAGACAGTGTTGTTTCAAACAGAAGGTCAACAGACAGGGGTCTGTCTTTAAGAGGACAATGAAAAGATAGATAACCTGTGTTTGCAGAGTAATTAATCACTAGAAGCTTGTGACCAGAATATCGTATGTCATAAATGGAGATCCGCTCTTGGAGTACCCGAAATATAAAGCTGAATCAATGTCAACATATGCCTAAAATGAAATACAACAACCCCCCCCCCCCCTCCACCCCACACGTCATTGAATCTGAATAATCGCCTACGAATAAGAACACTTTTCAAAAGGGGATGCCAGTACAGAGATCTGGGCCTAAATCCATCGGATTTTTTTTGCACTCCACACCACATGGCTTGCTTGAATCCATCGTTATGAGTGCAAAAAAATGATGGATTTGGGCCTAGATCTCTGTACTGGGGTGAATGTATGACAGTGTTCTGCATTCTGTCCATCACCTGTGGTTTTTGCATTTGTCACCCCGAGTGGGATGGGTATGCTCAGACGTGAGTCTCATGCTCTCCACACCACTGGATTCAAGCAAGCCGGGCTGAAGACTGCTGGAATGCCAGAAACCGGTCCTCGGAAGCTTGTTTCCGGTCCAGGGAAGGCATGGCTTGGCAGTTCGGGCTGGACTGTTCCCATGAGAGGTACAAAAGGGGGTGGTGATGGACGGAGCATCTGAATCAATCAAACACTCATAACCAGTCAAAATATCTGGGTTTAATCCATCACCAGTTCGGGCTGGACTGTTCCCATGAGGCACAGGGTCAGACTGATTTGCCTATAGCCATGTCTGAACTGGGGTGGCAGAGTGGGCTAAAGAACTTGCTTGAATCCAGTGGTGTGGATTAAACCCAGATCTTTTGACTGAGTGTGAGTGTTTGATTGATTCAGATGCTCCGTCCATCACCACCCCCTTTTGTACCGGACTGTTCCCATGAGGCACAGGGTCAGACTGATTTGCATATGGCCATGTCTGAACTGGGGTGGTATGGAGTACAAAAAAACGATGGACTTAGGCCCAGATCTCTGAACTGGGGTGAATGTATGACATTGTTCTGCTTTCTGTCCATCAACTGTGGTTTTTGCATTTGTCACCCCGAGTGGGATGGGTATGCTCAGACGTGAGTCCCATGCTCTCCACACCACTGGATTCAAGCAAGCCGGGCTGAAGTCCGCTGGAATGCCAGAAACCAGTCCTCAGAAGCTTATTTCCGGTCCAGGGAAGGCATGGCTTGGCAGTTCGGGCTGGACTGTTCCCATGAGACACAGGGTCAGACTGAATTGCATATGGCCATGCCTGAACTGGGGTGGTGTGGAGTGCAAAAAAATGATGGATTTGAGCCCAGATCTCTGTACTGGGGTGAATGTATGACATTGTTCTGTATTCTGTCCATCAACTGTGGTTTTTGCAGGTGCAGAAACTGCAGCCATGCACCAGCGCAGGCACCCTTGCACTATAGTGCAAGGATGCCTGCGCCATGGGGAGATTGCTTTTGTGAAGGAAGGGGCACCTTTGTGCACAAAAGCAATCACTGCAGGCATTTTCCTCTTTCAATGCATTCTGTAGAATGCAGCACACATTGAAAGAGGAAAAAACAAGGAGAAATAAAAACATTTCTCCTCGTTTCGCTTGGCTACGCCACCCCTATGGTGGCGTAATAAGGCTTTGGATATCGCCATATCAGTGGAGGCGAACTATGTAGAATTCTGTAGTGAGATCATGGCGACTGTCAATCAAATTGCTCCTCTGAAAGTATGCAAAAGTAGAGGCAGACCTTCAGCCAGATGGTTTGATGAACATCTTAAAAAATTAAAACTGAAATGGAAACAGGCAGAACGGAAATGGCGAAAGTACTATGTAGATGAGGATAAGATTGCATGGAAAATAGCTATATCCATCTACAAAAAAGCAATCTTCTCGACCAAATCAGAATATTTTGCAGACACTATTCTGAAATCCTTCAATAAGTCTAAATGTGTCTTTAGTTTGGTCAACGAGATTGCCAATCCTAAGTGCTTACAAAATGAGATTGTGCCATCTCAGGATCTCTGTGATAGACTGGCTCTCTTTTTTGAGGAAAAGATTAATACTATCATAAATGGACTTAAAACTACTCCAGCAGTAGCAGCGGGCTTTACTAGCAGACTGATACCCATCTCTTCTCCGGTTGTAGGAAAGACGTCATGTGTAGAGGCGGAAGCAGGGACTGTGACTCTGGGTTTGGCGGGTTGGCTTTGGGAGTTTCTTCCGGCTCCCCACTGGACCCTCTCCCTCATAAAATCTGGAAGGAATTTGCTTCAGATCTGTTTCCTAGTCTTAGACAGATTTGTAACTATTCACTCTCCAGTGGGGAGGTGCCATCAAGCTGGAAAAAAGCTGTGGTTACACCTTTTCTTAAGAAGGCTACTCTTGATCCAGCACGCCCAGAAAGCTATCGACCAATCTCCCTCCTACCTTACCGTGTGAAGATCCTGGAACGCTGGGTCAGCTCCGTGTTTCTGGAGAGTAACAACAAGTTGGCGGACGTCCAATTTGGCTTCCGCCCAGAGCACGGTACAGAGTCTGCTTTGGTGACCGTGATGGATGATCTTCGGTTGTTGGCAGACAAGGGGCAATCAGCAATATTAATATTGCTTGACTTGTCTGCTGCCTTCGACACAGTCAACCATAGTATTCTGCTGACCCGCTTCGAGGAGGCCGGAGTGGTAGGCACAGCTTTGGCTTGGTTCTGCTCTTATCTTTCGGGTATACGTCAGGCGGTGACCCTTCCGCAGTTTCAATCTATCTTCACCGATATTGGTCATGGTGTCCCACAAGGGTCTGCTATCAGTCTGATTATGTTTAATGTTTATCTTAGACCTTTGATTGATATAATTCAGGTCCATAAGGTGAAGCTGATAAACTATGCGGACGATACCCAGATCATTCTTTCCATGGACTGCTCTCAACCTTCGGCGCTGGAGGATTGTCATGCTTGTATGCGTGATACTGCGCAATGGCTATGGCTGAATTTTTTACAAATCAATTCAGAAAAAAACGAGATAGTGCATTGCGCAGTAGGGAAGGTGCCTCTACCTCTCCCCTACAACTTCTGGCCACTAGGTACCTCTGTTTCCTTGGCTCTGGCCAATACGGTCCGTAACTTGGGGGTTATGTTCAGTGCTAATCTGACCCTGGAGGCACAGGTAAATAAAACAGCAGGATGCTGTTTTGGGCTGATTAGAGCCTTAAGAAAGATTCTTCCACTGCTGGCTGCCTCTGCCAGAGCACTAGTAGTGCAGGGCACAATTTTACGTAGTTTAGACTATTGTAATGCCCTGCTGCTGGAATCTTCGAAATACTTGATCCAACGTCTCCAACGGGTTCAAAATATGGCGGCAAGATTAGCTCTAGCCAGACTCGTCCGCATCAAAAGGCTTGGCGGAGCTACATTGGCTACCAGTGTTGCAAAGAGTACAGTTTAAGTCCTTGTGCATTGTGTTTAAGGCCATGCATTGCCTTGGACCAAAACCTCTGCAAGAAAAATTATGCTGGTACATTACTATTCGACATCTTTGCTCTTCTTCGGCCGGGTTGGCAAAAATGTCTAGATTCAAGAGGGTCAGATTGGGTGGCTGTGCCTTCAGCATTTCTGCAGCTGTGGAATGAGCTACCACCTGATATTAGACAGTATAATTCCCTGCTGCTGTTCAGGAAAAGGATTAAGACGTGGCTGTTTCCTAGAATTTGATTATGTCCTTTGATAACTGTCTTTCCTCATTATTTGTCCCTGTCTCTCTGACTAATATTGGTCCTCTAAATCATGTACTGTAGCGCTAGGGTACCAGTGGGGTGTTTGTTTGCGCTTAATACATTTTATATACATACATGCATACGAACTGATGCATTTCCAGGTTTATGATTTCTCGTAAATCTGGAAATGCATCAGTGGACATGGGTGTTGCGTTGGAACACCCACAGCAACACCTATGTCCCGCCCCTAACACGCAAAGTGTTGCACGAACAGGGGTGATATTTACAAGCACAGGTTAAGTCACGCAGGGTGACTTTACCTGTGCTTGTAAATATCCCTCTATTATACAGAAACAAAGGTCCTTAGCTTATATAGGATCAGGAAGAGAATAAAATATAGGCCATAATAGGTGACTATATTTGTCCACTGCCCAGCCGGACAGGGTTTTTATTTTTTAATCAATGTAAACAATTAGGAAAATTGGTTGTAAGGCACAATTCTGTACCATACTGGAGGGAAAAACAAAACAACATAAAAGGGAGTTACAGGCAAAACACGAGCATTGTTGGCCACTTTTAAATCAGTGTCAAATTAAAGTATTGCCAAAAGAGTGCTAGACACAACAAGATTAAACATAATAGTCGGCTTGTGAAAGCACTGTAAGAAGTCGACGTTTCGATCCCTTATGCTCTATATTAGTGGGACCATCATCAGGACTGACAATATCAACATTTGCCTGCCTGGCACAATTGTAATACAACCGCCTGTTTGAGGAGGAAGAAGGGAGAGAAAAAGGGAAAAAAAACAGCCAGTGGCTGAGTTAAAACCTGGTTGACAGCCTTGCGTCACAGCAAGTTGGTTATACTTTAAACACCTAGCATGTCCTCGGAATCGACTTAACGTGCTTTACTTATGGTGCACTAGACGTGAGGGGACTTGTCATTCATAACAGTGTGCAAAAGTGACTAGTGAGATCACCATTATGTTTTGGTTCAAGGTGAAATTTCATTTTCTAATGATTATCCTGTTTGTCCTTATATGGGAAGGCTGCATTACCAGTATGGTCAAACATTTAGAACAATGAGCAACAAGAGGCATCCTTCAGGTGTGCAAGCATCAGTGAACACTCATTCCGTGTTTGCAAGGTTGGGTTAGCAAGAATTAGATGGGTGCCTGCGTGACCGCTTTCAGGAAATATCGACCGCGCAATATGCTTACCCTTTCTTGTGGGCTGTGACCCCAGATACGAGTGGAGGAATTGGATGGAATTGTAATGCAACCCGCCTATGGGGAGAGAGAAAGAGTGGGGTTGGTGACACGTTCGCACCCGGTGCATCGGGTCTCGAACTGTGTTTTCATGGCGTTATACCTGGGTTGATCGGGTGCGTCTCCTTGGGGCATGTAGATGTTCCGGACAGTGTTAATTAAACTGTTGAGCCGGATTTACTTCCTTTCAATAAGCGGTATCTGTGGGGAGAGGGTAGTGTTAACCCCTTAAGCGCTGCCGTCGGCCAACGGTCGTCGCAAGCACTACCTTGCCGGTGCTGCGCACGACCGTTGGCCGACGGGCCAGCGCTCATTATTCGAACGTTCAGCACTGGGTGCTGAACGTTCGACGCAGCTAAGAGGTTAAGGATGGGTACGTGAAACCATAGGGATATCCACGTGTTTTACATCGGGGAGCGAGCTTCTATTGCGCTTACTTCATGGGTTAGATGTCTCCGCTTGGCACCAATCTCCAATGAAGGGGAGCGATGTCCTGCACATACACTGCCAGATCGCAGGTACGTCTTACTATTGGGACCCGACGCTTAAAACGGCATGCTGCGTGCACGCTCGTAATGGAAATAAGGGAAGGATAAGGTCAGGGACCTTTTGGCCGCCATATTGGAACAGAGCGCATTACCCCTAATGTCATGGATACTCATGGGAGATAGGGGACGCCATCTTAGGGTGGCAGGGAAGGGTTGTGTATATGATGGAATGTGAAGTCATTGCCTGCAGAGTTTGAATTGTGGAAACACGTGATATTTACAGTGTTTGTGAATTAGTGCGGGCTTTTGTGGCGCTTCAGTGGGTATATTTAAAATCAACAGTGAATAAAAATAACCAATAAATTGACATATCATATCAGAAATAATAAGGAGAATGGGCTTAAAAGCACGGCATCTGCTGACAGTGACCATAAGAGTCGGGAAAAATTACTCATCTGTTGTGGGTAACTTGCTACATTAGAGTCTCTGAGTTTGTAGGCTCCCAGGAATGGAAGAGGTCTCTGGCTTGGCCATTATTTTCTTTACAGCAATGTGGTCCAATCCTCTGCTCGATTGAGACCATTTCGGATAGTGTCAAATTGTATCATGGTTTTGAGTTCTTCCCTGTTCAGCATTTGGGTAATGTTGCCACCTCTTGCCGGCAATTTTACAACTTTCAAAATTTTCCATTTCATGTCGTTCTCATTGTGTCCAGCCATGATGTAGTGGTCCACCAAGGGGGCGTTGGCTGTTCTGCACCTAATGCGGCTCCTGGGCTGGCAGATGCGAGTGTTCACTTTCTGCGTAGTTTGCCCGACGTAAAGTTTTGGGCAAGGACATTCAAAGGTGTATGTAACATTACACGTATTGCAGTTTGAAAATGAGCGTCTTTCAACCGTGGTGTTGTTGTGAGTGAATTTCTTACCCTCCACTGTTTATTCACAAACATTGCAACATCCACACTTTACATGGCCAGTGATAGGGGGTAAACCCCAAGCTGTGTCAATGGTGGGCCCTTGCGTTGTTGTTGGCAATGCTGCTCGTACCAGATGATCCTTTAGGTTCTTACTTTTGCGGAATGCAAATAAGGGTCTCTCTATGTTTATAGTGCCAGCATTTATTGTGGGCCAGTGTTTTATAATGGATTTTCTAATTTTATTAGAAACAGGTGAAAAAGTTGTAACACAGGCGATTCTTTCTTTCTGGTTTTTGTCTTTTGGGGACAACAAGACTTCCCATGGGCAGTACCATGCCCGTTTCAAAGCTTGTTTCACTATCCTCTTGGGATAGCCACGGTCACTGAGAAAGGGTTGCTGCCTCTCTGAAGTAGTCAGTTTTGCAGGAGCAATTGCGTCTGATCCTCAAAAACTGTGAATACGGTAATGAATCCCTCAGAGCCCTGGGGTGGTTACTCTTATAGCTTAAGAGCGTATTCCGCTCTGTAGGCTTCCTAAAAAGTCGTGTCAGGAGCTCACCTTTTGAATGGTAAATGGTGAGATCCAGGAAAGCTATGGAGGATTTGTCATGACTGAGTGTGAACGCTAGCCCACAGCAATTATTATTGAGCCAGCGTAAGAAATGGACTAGTTTCTCATTGGTCTGATTCCAGATGAGGAAAATGTCGTCTATATACCGCCTCCATATTTTGATACCGGTGACGAAGGGGTTGGAGACTGTCAAAATAGATCCAGTTTCCAATTGGTCCATGAATAGTATTGCCAAATTGGGGGCAAAAATATACCTCAGCAGGCTGCGCCACCGGTGCGTCACGGAACGTGATGCACCGGCGGCACATGGGGCTTGTAAATCTGCCCCTAAGACTTAATGTTTCATAGAAATAGTTTTCTTTATTATTAATTTCTCCCATTTAAAAATAATTACTTTATTTTTCAGTTATAAATTTGGCACAGTGTCTACTGGCCACTGAGAGCAAGTGACCTGCTGTATGTACATACAACACTTTGTAATGGGGGAAATTAAAATGAAAGCAGCCTCACTCGCTGCTCCCAAGGACACTGGAGCCCTGCACTTACTCTGACCCAGTGACGTGTGGCTGGCCATCGCAAGACGGCTGGCCAAAAAGACATGCGCTTTTTGAAAAGTGTAAACACGGCCCATCCTCCCCCCCTGCTACTATAATAATAATAATAATAAAACCATTTCTAAAGCGCCTGGTTACACTAAAGACAGTGTGTCCCCGCGCTAAGATTGCTGTTCACCCCCAAGAGGCAGATGACCTAAAGCAAGGAGCCAGAGCAGAAGTGGAAGCAAGGGACGTTAGTTAACAGGAAAGAGGTGGGTTTTGAGTTTAAGTCGGAATCTCATTTCTGAAGGTTCCATACGGAGATGGATGGGAAGCTCATTCCAGTATTTACTCGCCAAAACCTGAAAGAGCGGCCGCCCATCCTGGCCTTACGAATACAAGGCACCTTGAACATCATTGTTCCTACAGATCTCAGATTCCGTATAGAACAATGAATAGTTAGGAGTTTTTGCAAATATGCTGGGCCTTTCCCTTGAGCAATGCGATGAGCAAAGCACAGCGCTTTGAACTTAATATGTTCCTTAATGGGAAGCCAATGGAGCTTCGACAGTGCCAATTTCCCTGATGTTTTGCGAGGCAGGTTCAGTACCAGGCGAGCGGCTGCATTTTGAACGCACTGCAGCTGATGTAATCCTTTCTTACTTAAACCTATAAGCAGGGAATTACCATAGTCGAGATGGGGCGTGACCAATGCGTGAATTAGCGTCTTCCTAGCACTGATAGGCAAAATATCTAGTACTTTTCGTAATGTTTTAAGTATGCCGTAGCATCTTCCTGTTACTTTACTAACATGTTGTTTAAAAGATAGACTAGGGTCCAGTGTAACTCCCAAATTCTTCACCGACTCTGAGGGAGAGGGTGTCGGGCCCAATTCAGGTGGCCACCACGCAGGTGACCAGGCAGAAGGAGATTTACCGATAACCAACAGTTCAGTTTTATCACCATTAAGGCGCAGACAGTTGTCATTCATCCAATTTGCCACTGATATAAGGCAGTTGGAGAAGTTGGTTGCATCTTCCTTCTGACCCTGCGTGAGTGTAATCATTAATTGAGTATCATCAGCGTAAGTGACGATGTCTACTCCAAATGATTCCACGATATGAGCCAGGGGTTCCATGTATAGATTAGACAGTATAGGGCTCAGACTGGAGTCCTGTGGAACCCCATGTCTCATCCCCTGGGGGGAGGATTTGAAAGGAGGGCAGTGCATTTGGAAGCTCCTGTTCTAAAGGAAAGATTTTATCCATTTGAGAGCTGATCCTTCTACTCCCATTTCTGAGAGGCAAGACAACAGTGTGGTGTGCGATATGGTGTCAAAAGCCGCACTTAGAACTAATAATACCAACACTGCTGTCTGCCCCTCATCTGCAATTTGCCTCAGACATTCTGTGGAGAAGAGGACAGCTGATTCCGTAGAATGACTGGCTCTAAACCCTGACTGAGTAGGGTGAAGCAGGTGCCCCTCTTCAAGATATTTCATAAGCTGCACATTTGCTATTTTCTCCACCACTTTCATACAAAAGGGGAGAAGGGAGATGGGGCGTAGATTCTGTAGCTGGGAGATATGCAGGTTAGGTTTCTTTTTCAGAGGAATTACCTGAGCCGTTTTCCACACATCTAGCACATGGCACTCTTAAAAAGATAGGGTAGCCATGTGACCGATGTAGTCAATTATGCTCTCAAGCATTCCCTTAAAGCGTATTGGGGGAACTACATCACTGGGGGATCCTGACGGAATACTGTTGGCCATACTCAGCAGTTCTTGTCTATCTGGAATTTTAAAGCATGTCAGGTGAGAGTTATTGACTGGGTTTTCTCCCTTTTCAGCCCGTTTAAGTGACAGATCTGTGCCACTCGTGAAGGAGGCATGTATTTTTCTTCTTTATTCACAAAGTAGTCTGCTATTGATTCACATAGCTCGTTCGAGTAAGTGTCCTGGGCCGATAGTCTAGTGGGGACCTTTGTATATGGCAAAAAGTTCTTTAGTAGAGTTATCTGCCATTTCGATTCTTTCTTTGAGGAATGCACCTTTTGCTGCTCTCAAAAGTTTATGATATTTTCTTAATTCGATCTTATAATTAAGTTTACACCCTGGGTTGTAATTTTTACGCCAGCAGCGTTCAAGATTTTTACATTTGGCTTTGTTCTCCATGAGCTCTTTGGAGAACCAAGGAGCAGTTTTAATCCTTCTGACGGGAGGCTTATATGTCCAGGGTGCTACTACGTCCAGAACATTTGACATCCATTCTTTGTACCCTCTCCATGCTTCTTGTAAAGTGTCACTACGAGGGGGTGGTTCATTCAGCAGGGCAAGCCTAAATGTTTCCTGATTGAACTTTTTCCAGTCTCTTCGTTTTTGAGATCTAGGCTTTTTATTCCCTGTTTCGTGTAAGCCACATTCTACCTCAAAAGGAATGAGATAGTGATCTGACCATGGGATTCTTATCGGGGTGGAGACCTTTATACCTTCCCAGTTGGCAAAGACAGGATCAAGAAGATGACCCTGTTGATGCGTGGGAAAGAGTGACTGTAAATTTAACATTAATGATTTCATTGTTTCGACAACTGTCTGTGCCTCCCCGCAGTCGATATCCTCAAAGTGAAGGTTTAGGTCCCCCAGAATGAGGAATTTCTTGTAGCGGAGTGCTGGCTGAGTTGCCAGTTCTGGCAGGTTGTCGCAGAACTGTGTGGTCCTACCTGGTGGTCGGTATATCAGGAAGCCATTAATAATGTTTTTTGGGCAAATTTTTATTGTAAAGAAGCCGACCTCACTATTTAGCAATCTGACTTGTTCTAGAGTGCATTGCAGCTCACTTTTATAAATTAGCGCCAACCCCCCTCCTCTCTGGCCTTCCCTATCAATTCTAAGTAAATAGTATCCTGGAGGAGTAGCCTCAAGGATTTCGGGCAGCGAAGCTTCATCCAGCCATGTCTCCGTAAGAAAAAGTACGTCAAGTAGTTTATGTTTCTTCATCGAGCGGAAGTTTAAAAGCATCATCCTAACTTTATCTGCTTCCTGTCCTCCGATTCCCAGGATTTGGGAAGCATACGCACAGTCCGCACAGCGTATATGAGGAGTATCTGCTTGCAAGGTATGGCGGCAACTATCTTTGATGTTAGGGCAGAGGAGGAGAAGTTGTGGTCTAGTATACCGTAATCTTTCATTATTACTACCACTATTTCTGTTCTCGTAATGGGCAGGGATTCTGGCCCCAGGCCCCGTCCTGCCGCGGAAAGGCGCAGACGGGCCTGCCTTTGGCGCGCCATCGGCGCGCCCGCTGCGCGCGTCCGCTGTGCAGCCATGATGGTGCGTTACTCATATGCGGGTGAAGGTGGGAATAGCCAACTACTAGAGCGGCGATCCCGGGCTACCCCTAAGATGGCGGCCAAAGCTAGCTCTACCCGTTCCAGCGCCTACTCGGCTGTAAGGGGAGCAATCAGGAAATGGGGGGGATCGTAGTAAACAGAGCGTCCTGCACCCCAGTACAATAATAAAACGGTTCAGTGTCCAGCGCCACAAATACAATTTTAAAATCAAGCAAGTACAATTTAAAAATGTGCTAGTCTCCCGGCTTCCGCCTCAGGAGGATTTACGCGCAACAATCGATCTGAGTGCAATGTAAGGAGGGATTTTTATAAGCAAGCCAGGTGTGGGAGTAGCCAACTACTAGAGCGGCGATCCCGGGCTACCCCTAAGATGGCGGCCAAAGCTAGCTCTACCCGTTCCAGCGCCTAACTCGGCTGTAAGGGGAGCAATCAGGAAATGGGGGGGATCGTAGTAAACAGAGCGTCCTGCACCCCAGTACAATAATAAAACGGTTCAGTGTCCAGCACCACAAATACAATTTTAAAATCAGGCAAGTACAATTTAAAAATGTGCTAGTCTCCCGGCTTCCGCCTCAGGAGGATTTACGCGCAACAATCGATCTGAGCGCAATGTAAGGAGGGATTTTTATAAGCAAGCCAGGTGTGGGAGTAGCCAACTACTAGAGCGGCGATCCCGGGCTACCCCTAAGATGGCAGCCAAAGCTAGCTCTACCCGTTCCAGCGCCTAACTCGGCTGTAAGGGGAGCAATCAGGAAATGGGGGGGATAGTAGTAAACAGAGCGTCCTGCACCCCAGTCCAATAATAAAACGATTCAGTGTCCAGCGCCAAAAATACAATTTTAAAATCAGGCAAGTGCAATTTAAAAATGTGCTAGTCTCCCGGCTTCCGCCTCAGGAGGATTTACCCGCAACAATCGATCCATTCAGGAGCGGCCAGGATGAAAAATAAAATGGTACTGTATTACCATTTTATTTTCCATCTTTGGGGGGTAACTCAAGTGAAGCAACGCTCTCTCTCCAACGAAGGAGTCGCCCCTGCAAGAGCTCTACTGCTATAAAGTTTGCCAAATTAGAGTCAATCAATAATAAAGCCAAACGTAATGCCTCCTTACCTCAATTGATCAATGTGACTGAAAACAAGCAGGCATCAAGCTTTGGATTTACCAGTCTCCTGAAGGTAGAATTGACAGCCTTTAGTATCAGTAATGACCATGTTTGTCTGTTGGCTGAGCCCCCTTGTGCATCGTGTACTGAGATCGCCTACAGCGACAAGACTAACCCAAACAATATGAATACCTAGCCCCCAAACAACAATGATCATTTCTTCTCTTTTGACTTGGATTATAGCCATTTTGGACTGTCGCCTGGGATTTATAGGGCACGGCAAGCGTTTTTGAGGGACTTTAACATGTAAAGAGTAGTAATCTTAAGGACGCGCGGCTGCCATTTTGTTTAAGTGTGATAAAAAATGCTCCTCTCTTTTCTTGTAAATTACTTTCCCTCGTGAGTTTGTTAATATGTATGAAGCAATATTGTGCATAAATGTCTATATTTTAGTCATTTATTGTAATGTTTTATGGGGTTTTATGGGCTGTACTTGTAAACCCCAAAAAATGTATTATTAATATTGCTATTGGTGTTATTATAATTAGCTATGTATAATTTTAATGGCTTGCGAGACGCCGGCAAGTTTCTAACTCTGCCGGCCAAGGGCTGAAACCCACAGGATTGTCTGTACCCCACCCCTTGCAGCAGTCCAAGAGGACCGAACAATCATCACCCCAGACAGACAGGCACGAGCATGCCATGGACACCTGAATGCTACTCTCATACGCCCACAGGCACCCTCGCTGAACATTTCCATCTGCTCAGAGTCTGCAAACAATGTCTACGTTTTTTATTCGAAATGGTGAAAAACTTCCCTCAAAAGGCCAGTGGTGAAAAAAAGGCCACACCGTGCGGGACCCCGAGCTGCAGGGGGCCCTCTCAGCACAGTATTCTACAATGCACCAACGCAATCCCCTTTGAGGTCAGGGCTTTAGTAGTTGTAAGGCAAATCCCTGTCCCACCCTTCTCCTTGTAGCGTGTTCAGCGTTAGTCCCTATTCACTGATGGCCAGATCAGGGAATGCAAACTATTAGGCTGTACTCAAAAGAGTTCCCATTTGAATCGAGAGCGGAGCCTCAGAGAGGGCTCCTCAAGTTTCGTTACGCCACTGCTAAAGACCCCACTAGCTCCATGTCCGAGCATTGTTTATTCCCAATTTCAGAGGGAAGAAACACACAGTGGCCAGTGTAGGAAGGTGGATACCTGACTATGGTTACCCCAGATTTTTTGCCTAGTGTTTAGCTGGTTTTCGACTTAGTTGGCCTGGGATCCTGCTAATCAGGGCCCCAGGCTATCTGCTCTCTCTTTAAAATGGACTCCATGTACCCTAGGTACACCTCCAATTGGATACTGGTCGCCTTATGAGCCCCTGTACAGTGTACTATAGGTACCCAGGGCATAGGTGCATCCAAGGCCTACCAGGGGCTGCAGCATGTATTATGCCACCCCTGGCTGGCCACCCAAATTGACACAACTGGCTGATCACTCAGCTGGGGCAAGGTGGTGTAATCACCCCTTGTTTAGATATAGTATTCCTATATCTAACCTTATATCTAGACACATATATACATATAAGTCACTCCTATGGCAGGTCTTAACAATCCTGGAGGCAGAGTGCTTGGTTTTATGTGAGATGGTGCTCTAGCATGAGCTGAGCCTGTCTGCAGCTTTCGGAACCATGTCCATTAGCTGTTCTAGGATATTACCATACCATATACTCTTAAGTGCATTATAATCCTCGCGGTTAGATGCTAATTATGGTTTGGCTTTATCAAAACATGTCGAGTAAGGTGTCATACGATTTGAAATACTACCCCCTCACCAGTTCTGGCGACGGGGGTAGCATTCCACTCTTCTAGAGGGAGAAGACATGTTGTTCCTCCTATTCCCGGTTAAAGTTAACCAGAGCCTCAGCATCACAAAATGGATGCTGCTGCCACAGACACAAGTCTGACCTCCTGCTGCTGGGAGTCCTTCCAGCGAGGGAGGCTTGGACAATAGGTTTCCTGCCTTGGGAGGTGCTAGCACCCCCCCAAACAGGACTTTGTGTATTGGGACAAGGAGGGCTGAAAGGATTGAGACACTGCCTGGGGCACACAAGGTGTCCCATGCATAGGCCAGTTCAAACCGGTGCTGGGGCACTCCAGCCCCAGCTCTGGCACGAAACTGGACAAAGGGAAAGGAGCGTAACCACCCCCTTCCCTGGTCCCACCCATAGGAGGGACTTAGCAGGTAATCCAGCCCCTAAGATTGGTATATAGGTAGAAGCTGAGTCTAGAGACTTTAGATTATCCTAACTGAAACACTGAAACGAAACTCTGGACCTTCATCACTCTACTTTGGAAGAAGACAACTGAAAAATATCCCTTGTGGTCAAGGAGTGACCACCCTGCACTAGCAGGCACCATCCAGCGATTGACGACTTGCTTTGCCGCCACCTCCCGCCGGAGCCGGAGCCCAGAGCCTGACAAGAACTGGATTTACAGACATCCAACAGCCCGATCCACAGTCCCTGCAAAGCTGAGACCCGTAGAGGCGACGAGAGACGTGAGACCGCCCATCTTGAAAAGTCTGGGACCTGCTAACTGTGCAGCCCCCGAGGCCTCCTCGAAGCTGTGCATCGGGTATTGAGAAGCCCTAGCACCGAGCAGCATCTGCACTGAACATCAGCCCTGCACACTCCACGAGTTCTGCGTGGGGCCTTTTTGCATTTTCCTGCTCGACGCGTCTGCCCGGTCACTTGCCCGTTGGCTAGTGGCCATCTTGGCGACGAATCTGAGAAACTACACTGCTGATCTGGGTGCTCCAGACTGGCTCTTGCTTCCCCCAAAAGAAGCAGCAGCTCAGACCTTGCTGGTCTGAGTAAGAAGACGACATTGTATCCTGCGTGGGTTGCCTTTGCCAAGGCTTGTTGCCTCTAATCTTGAAGCCGACACCGCCAACAGCGAGAACCTTTGTGGGACAGTCCGTGCCTGACTCCTGGTTGTCGTCGATGACTCCTGGTCTACGTGGCTGCAGAGACAAGCTTCCCATCAGCGCCTGATTGCAACGCAACATCCCCTGGTTCCTTCCTGGTTCCATCCTGGTCACTGGATAGTGACCCAGACTCTGTCCCCTCTGCTTTCAGGTCCTCTTCATCTTCGATCCACCCTTGGATCCAACCGGACTCTTCTCTTCTGGCCGCCTGCAGCATCTTTTCTCTAAGGCTCCATTGATCTCCACGACGAAACCCGACACACTTTGGGACCTATTCACCCGCTTCCTGTGGGTTAGGTAACGTGAGTACTACGGTGCTCCTGTAAAGGGTTACACTCCTAGTGTCCTAGTTTCAAGTGGTTAAGTTCTAGTGCAGTCTGAAGACTCCCAAACCTTTAACTTTTAACTTTTACGCACCCTATGACTTCTTTGTGTGAACGCGTGTGCATTTAGACACTGCACACACATCCCGTGGGCCTCCTGCTCCCTAACCATTGTTAGTCCAGTGTAGCCCCAGTGATTCCCAAGGCCCTAGGCCTTACCGTTGTTCGTGACTTGGTACTTATACCACTTTTTTAGTATATGGTTTAGCGGGCCACCCCGGCCTATCCATAATTGTGCAACTTTTGTATGCTATATTTAGGCTGTCCGGAATTCGGTTAAAACCGAATATAAACGATAGTACCCTACTGATTGCAAATAAGATGACCTGGTTTAAACCGAGTGTCACTGATTTTTTTACATATTTCGAGTGTCACTTTTTTTTTTTTTACATATTTGATGCTCCGCTTGGCCACTTGAGGGAGCCAGAGGAGCACAAAAAAGAACTATCCTTGAGGAATGGCCTTTCTCATGATGCACCACTGCTTGCATATTAAAGAGCATCTGAAGATAATAGATAAGCCCGGCGCTGCCCTCATTTACCCTGAAAGGTAGTACAGCATTTTTGTCCTTGTAGTTTTCTGTTTTTTTCAATATTCAGAGGCGGCTCACCCGGATCTCGAGCTTCATGTGAAATTAGCGAAATAGCCCTTCTGCAACATTTCCTGCAGGTGCATGAGGAAAGAGGCACATTCATCTGCAAGGCACTGGCAGTAACTTCTTAGCTGGCTACACTGCGAATGAAGGGTGGGTTGGATTGGGATTGCAATGCGGCCGGGGCTCTCCAGACAAAGTAGCCCACATTCCCAGATCGTCTCTTTATTAATCGCCGTTTTTTACTAGATTGACTGGCATTTTAATGTTCTGGCATGCATGAAAATGTGTAGTAAACCTGCCAGAATGAGCCATAACTGATCGTTAGCAAGACAAAGGCAGAAAAACAAAATAACATTAATATGGATGTTTATAGAAGACTTCTTTAGTTATCACGTCCTGACCTTTGCAGAATCTAGCCGGAAATGTTGTGTAGTTTTATATAGCGCTATCTCAGCCCTAAGGCAGTAGAGCGATTTACATGTTTGCCAATTAAATTACAAAAGATCAAATCTAGTTTTATTTTAGGCCTTGGGAGATTAAGTGAGTTGTCCAGAATCGGAGAAAGCTTAGCCAATGCTGGGACTCTGTCGGGTCACAGAGAGGCCTAAACAAAGGCACACCCCTTCCATAAAGGCCTAAATGACGCTGAGGCCGAGGTGAGAATACCTGGTCCCCTGCGAGGCCCATGCATACTTCTTCCTCCCCCACCCATTATGGCCTGCAGGTGGTGGCCTGACGGGGAGGGGAAAACACTGCTGCTGAGCCGGTCTGACACATGAGGAGACGAGGTGTGAAAGCCCAACGGCCAGAGCAACACTTGGCCCCCAGCCTGGCTCAGGATGTTGGGGAGGGTGTGTCTGAGGCAAACATAGCCCAGCACGCTAATGTCCTCCCCCATCCCTCCCCACCTCAGTTTGTGAGCACCACAGGGGAGTGGGACAGCATGAAATGTTCGGTGGGCTAGTTGACTAAGGCCCTGAAAACATTTAGCGAACATGCGAACATTTTCTGCTTGTGGGCATGAGATACGTGGACATTGTTTAATAGAATTGTACAATTTTATATCGGGTTATATAAAAATTGTATAACATGCAAAATAATTATGCTCTTAGTCAAGCAGATGTGGAGTACATATACAATCTGATCAGGGAATACAGATTCTGGTGACCTTTGTGACTATTTCAATGCGTAAAAAGTTGTACTGTGTAGTTTAGACTAGGTGAATTTGGCTTTTAAAGCATACATAGATTATAGATTTGCACCAAACACACGTTTTAAAAGTGTGTGGTTGCAATAGAAAGAGTAGGGGTCATAATTTCAGAAAAACTATAGCTATTTGAATACATTGTAATTCCCTTTGCAACTCTTCGAATAACGTGCTTGTTGTGTTTAAAAGCAGGTGTAACTGAGGTATACTTTGCTGGTGCCGTTTATATCTGGTATTTAGAGGCTGTTTTTCAAAGTAATGAATGTACAAAACATAAGAATTTGATAACTGTTTTTTTTTTAACACAGATTTAGGCCAAAGTAGCCAGTGTCTTAAAAAACACCTTCTTAAGGAATTTCGGATCATAAACCATCGTGGTGCACAATGTTGTTACACATACATTCTGTCCAACAACCCTTAAGAATGGCAATAGCTTATAACAATTGCTTGTTTTTACAAAAACAAGCTTGTGTGAGATTAACTGAGTTGTCCAGAATCACAGTATGCTTAGCCTATGCTGGGACTCTGTCAGGTCACAGCGGAGCCTAAAGAGAGGCACACCCCCTCCACACGGCCTAAAATACACTGGAGCCGGCCCAGAATACCTGGCCCCGAGCAAGGCCTATGCGTACTTCTTCTTATCCCACCCACTATGGCCTGCATGCTGTGGCCTGGCGGGGAGGGGGTAACACTGCTGCTGAGCTGGTCCGACACATGGGGGGCCAGGGTGTGAATGGCCCAAGGAACACCTGGACCCCAGCCTGGCTAAGATGGAGTGGGGGGTGTGACTGAGGTATAGATGGCCCAACGGACGCTGCCATACTCCTCCCCTTGTTCTGTGGGCTGGTTGACTGAGGCCCTAAAAAAACGAGCCCAGAAGTGAACCTGAAGCACCGACCTATCACCTATTCCGACCCTCATTGGGTAGGGGGGCAGTGAACCCAATATTGAAGATAGTGGAAACAACTTGTCTGTTGCACATAGTACATCCCTCCTAAATTCATAAAAAAGTTGTTAAATTGAAAATGCATATAATTCAGGATTACAGAATCTCCGCAGAAGAGAAGAGGCTCATACTGCACAGATGGATCAGTCCTACAACCAAACTCATTGTAATCAGATTTAGCTCCGAATCGCATTAAGATTTATGCAAACACCCCCACATTCAGTTGATTTCATAAGCTACAAAAGGGACATGTCGCTCTGGGAAGTGTCTTGCTACAGTAGCTCCCCTGCTGCATGGCACTGTTTATTTTTGCGGGATTTGCATTGTTTGTTTCCCTTTTGCTCGATAAACAGTGGAGACTGGGGTGCACGGGTAGTGTGTATGTGTTCCGGAGCCTAGGTTCGTGCTTCGTGTGCCTTTTGCATGCTGGTAATTTGGAACCAGCCCTCGTTTTGAATAATAATGTGCACAGCCCGAACTTTAAACTGTGTTGTGCCTCTTCTGATTTTCAAATCCTGGCCCCCACCCCTCAGGGCTAAACTCCACTATAACAGATAAAGTGTTCTATTTTGAGGTGCTTTCTTGTATCAGGTTAACCACAACCGTTGTGTTTCTTTTCAATTTTGTCAGATTTAGTGTGATGTTTAGCGTGATAATTATGAGGCATATATTGGATTCGTATACAACACCTCTTCCCTTGTCTACCAAGTGTTCAGCATAATTGGTATAGATGGGGAACATCTCCTCAAGAGGAGGCTGGGCGACACTTTTAGTGTCTTTGGCACTGCAAAATGTTCCCTATGAGAATGTTTTCTACTTAGTAAGCAAATAAATGTTGAGGATCAATTCAGGAAATTCAATTTTACAATGCATGAAAATAGCTTGCAATGATGCATAGAAATGCCCCTTCACCAACCATGGCATTTGAAGTCGATGTAGCCTCACGGTGGTACAAATGCTAGATCCCTTCCCTAAAGTGGAATTTTCTCAAGACTTTGAAAAATACTGCTTCATTTTTGACTGCTTTAATAACTCTGAGGGCATATGCATTCAGTTCAACGCATATGTTGCAGAACTTGTCCCAGAGAATCTCAAGCTTCAGGTCCACCTACATTGGCATGGAAAGCTACGTCAGTGGCCAGAGTTGGTGAATTGTGTTCAGGCTGTTTTGACGTTGCCAGTCTCAAGTATCAATGTTGAAAGGGTCTTTTCACAAATAAAAGTTTACATGGGAAGGAAAGGGAGAGCGCGCATGACCAAAGACTCACTTAAGAAATATTGTATGGTGTACTACAATAAGTTTGACTTCGAAAAATGTATTTAGACCTAATATACACTCTACGTACACTGTCTGTAAGCCATGCATCAGTGAAGAAAGCAAGCAATAATAAAAGCAAAGCGTTCCATAAACACCGGTAAAACACTGTTTCTGCTGTTTTTTTATGGCGCAAAATAAATAACCACTGAAAAGCACAGTTTTTTAAAGGTATTGAAATCACTGGAAAACACTGAAAAAACACCACCAGAATTGAACAAAAATAGAAACTGAAAACAGGAAAGCCTAGCTATATTAAGTTACTTGTTTTGCGCTTGTGCTTCTGTTCTCATAAAGAGTTCAGGGGTTTGTTTAGAAAGAAATACATATATATTTTGAATATATATCCTGTGTGGTGTCCTTTCATTTGGTATTAAAGGGATTGCATATGGTAAAACAGCTGGCTTCACATGCCCTCTTGAGTTTAGCCTAAGACTGCTCTGTCCATGCTACCTCTAGGATAGCTGGTCTATACGGTTGACTTTACAACCATCACCATAAGGGTTGTTTGGACTGGTGCAAGGTGCTCACTAGAATAGTGAACATCATATACCAGGCCAACTTCTCACAGCCAGTCTTTGGTGCTGGGATACTGGTCAGTCTTTTTTATTCCGGCCCCGGTATCTCTACACCTAAGTCGGGTCTAGGTGGATCTCTCTTCTTATTGACTTCACTTTGATGTGGCCTTTAAAGTAGATTCCCTGCAGTATATCAGAATTTACTTGTACCGGGCATGGAGGGAAAAGGAAAAGTTACATTTCTATCATGATCTAAAGGTTGGATCTCACAGGCTCAGAGGCAGGAACTGCTGCTCGGATTACAGAGACATTACATGTTTAGAGAGCAGACATATCCTTTAGGTTATCTCGTTACAAGCTCAGGCCGCAGTAGGGATATCAATGTCACATAAGCCTTTATCAATACAGATAATGAAAACCTCTGTATGAGTGATGAAATAGCTGCAGTCGTGGTCTCTGCCATCAAAAGGTAACACCAGCAGTAAGAAACCTAAACTCAGCATGAACTACCACACAAATAGCAGCTTTAAATGTATTATGAGAAGTCAATAATTCCAACGCCAAACATCTGCTCAATATTTTCTCACAATATAGGCATTATGAAATGCCAGTTTTTCCAGTGTGGATAAGTGAACTTATTTCCCCCAAACAAAAGCGTGCATTTCTTTCAACATAACATTTTTGCCCACCCCAAATAACTATGCGGCTAATATTTTTCAATAGATTAGAAATTGGGGTGATGGAGCAGTATTTATAGTGTTTTTCTTTATGATCAAAACTTGTTGACAGATAATAGCTGGCTTTGGCTTATTTAATCAGTAACTTATGTTTATTTCTTTGTTATGTTATGTTAATATAATTTGTAAAACGCCTGAATCACCCCAAAGGGGTATCTCCTCGCTACTGTGGAAAGGCAGGCAGGTAGTATTAGATTTTTAAAAGCTTTAATTTGCAAAAACAAAGCCTTGTGAACGAATCTTGCAAGTTACCCCATAGCGGGTCATGGTGATTAGTGGTTTCCTTGATTCTTTTAGGTTTTCAGTATGCCAAGAGGCACTGTTAAAGTTCTCAATCCCTCACAAATATGCAGGTCGAAGCCGGTCCATCATACAAGAGCCTTAACCAGCCAGTAATCCCTAATGAAACCGGGTGAAACTTGATTATCACACTCAACAACTATATGTTGTACTTGCTTGAGATGGAGGATCTAATATGAATGCACATATTCTTTTTTTTCAAGTTTCATCTGCCCAGTTTGAAGACATCAGGAACAAATCACTGAAGAGGGCAAAAGAAAGTGATAAGACCAATCCAAAACTAGCATTCAGTATTCGTTGGTAAGGCAACACCCACATTAAAACGTGAAGATTCCTATTGGCTTAAGGGTTGCTTTTTTATGTATTTACCCTAGATAATACCCATGGTTACCCCAGACTTTTAGAACAGGCTTTATTATTTGAAATTGTCTGGAAGGGTATGTGGCCGGTATTGTCTCAGGATGCAATGGTTGTGCTTGGTTCAGTCTTACAATTTAAGAAGGCCTTTTATTCTGTTCGGGGTCTATAATTTGTTGGAATGTGCAAGTTGATGGGTATGCGAGAAAGTGCTTTCTTTTTGCTTTCTTATTTCCAGATACAATAACGATAATAATAACTTGTTTTGTGTAGCCTTCACACTGAGTTGTGGTTAAGTTATAGTGTTCCAGATAACAGGTGTGTCAGAACCCCTATCAGAGGATCACCAGGCACGCAGGGGTTACCAGGCCCAACCGTGGTGGTTGAGGCCATTTACTCCTGGGGCCGCATTATACATGCAGCACATTTTCTTTCATTGCACTGGGCGCACCTTTAAAAAGGTGTGCCCAGCACAATTAAGTAGATTTTCCTAATTATGGTGAATACGTTGCCGCCAGGGCATCTGCGAATACGTGCTGCCCTGGGAGCAGCGGATTCAAGTGAAAAACGGATCAGCTATTTTACAGCCTCTCTGTGTTTTCGCAGTACAGGTGGCTACTTGCCTGCACTTTGAAGGGGGAATAGAGATCCCCTTGCAAGAGGGTGCAGTGAGTGACTACACCCACCTGCAAGGGGATGTCTGGGGTCCCTTTTAGGTGGCGCACTGTCAGTGCACCTCCTGAGAGATTCTTTGCCTCTGCACCCTCGTCTGTAATACGGGCCGAGAGCAGTGGCAGAGGCACTCCCTGATTTACATGGGGCATGCCCCCATGCAAATAAGGGAATCCCCCTGAGGATAGTGCGGGTGCTTTATGTACGCCAGTGCTATTGGTATTACAGAAGGGGCGTGCAATGCAAACGCAAATGCCCATTGCGTCCCCAAGGCACTTTGTGTAAAACAGCCACTGATGTCCAGGGGCCCTACCTGCTATGCATCCTGCTTGACTGGGCCAAGTACCTCTTCTGCACTTGACTCTCAGTGGTAGCTGTGGTCAAGAAATCAAGACTCCCTCGGGGGTGTAGATACAGGCGAGTGAACACGACTCATAACTCAAAATCCAAACTGTATGAAAAATAAATCAATGTCCAGCCAAATACTTGCTTTTATAAGAAAAAGTAGTATTTTATTTTAAACTCTAAACATGCAAAGAGATGCAACATTCAAATGCAACAACACAATCCCCTTTGAGGTCGGGGCTCTAGCAGTTGTTAGACAAACCCCTGTCCCACCCTCCTTCTTGAAGCGTGTTCAGGGTTATTCCTATTCACTGATGGATGCATCAGTAGATGCAAATTATTAGGCTGTACTCAAAAAGTTTCCATTTGACTCTTCAGGATTTCAGTCAAAAGTTTGTATGGTGCCACAGCACCTTTAGCATTGAATCCACCTGGGTCCACAAAGGTCCTAGTTCAAGCCTTACTTGCTCCTGCAGCACGTAAGCGTTCGGCGTTAAACTAGGTGCCCTCAGCGCTGGCATTCATGAGATCAGATCCTGCTCGGAGAAGTCAGGTTGCTCGCTGCACATGTGGCAGTGTAGGGAAGGTACAGGCATACTCTCCAGATTGGGTCAGCACTCTCTTCAGCGATTGGAGCAGGTTCCAGCTCACAGCGAAGCAGTAAGTCATGTTCTCCCCTATGGGGGAATTCAGTCCTTTAACTCTCGACAGGAGTACCGCGAGGGTGCATCTAAATGTGGTTTAGGGTCTGGGTCTTCAAAATTTTATGTTGGAGTTCTGCTTCATTTGAAGTGGGAACTACTCCTTTTCATCTTCATTCATGAAAGGTGACTGTCACAGCAAGCACGACTCCGAAGCTGATTGTCCACATCACAATTCATGGGAGTGATCAGAGATCACATCATCCACAGTGATATGTGGATCAAAAGGTTAAGCCCAGACCCCCCTGCCGTACTCTTTATGATTCTCTTATAAGCCTCATCTTCCTTCCTGAGATGTGTCCTAGCCCCTTCCTTGCGATGGATCACTGAATCTTTTGAACTGTAAAGGAAGTCTCTTCCTTTTCCCTCCAGTGTGTACCCACCCAGCTCTCAGGAATGCAGCAATTCACAAATCCTTCTAAGGGGGAGGGATTCCTCTCATACTCATGTCTTTACCAGGCAGGCATTGGCTTCCTTAAATGGAACACATGGTCCCCTATACAATGTACCATTGCAGACACACTCACTCGGTGTACTTTCACAGCACACTTTCAGTCCAGCGCTGTTCATCCATGTGTTGCACCCTTACATGTACCCATGCATTCAGCACACACATCCATACAGCACGCACTGTTCAGCACCAAAGCCTTTTTATTCTTAACCAGGTTGTGCTTATTTAGGAACGTGCACACTGCCAGCACACCCACTCACTATGTGCGTGCTGCACAAGACTTCACCCTTAATATTGTACTCCACGCAAGCACATCTATACCCAGCACATGCTTTATGTACACAGGAACTGCACAGCACTCCGTCTCTCATCGAAGGTATTCCTCTCGGCATACACCAAGGCCACTGGAATTATGAGATTGTTTGGTTGCGGCAGTTTTTTGCATAGTTATGGATATGCCTAATAATATATCACCTGCAGCATTATCCACAGATTCCAACAAGGAGTGAGGCCTTCTTTCACCTGTACTTCTAGCTACCTACTAGGCCAGATTTGTTTTCTAGGAACAGTTACCCTCCAGTAATTGACACATAATCCATCACCTGCAGCATTGTGTTTCTACCTCAAACAGTTCAAAAGTTACCAATAAGGCAGACACATGTGTTGCCACACAGAGATAGGCCCTTTGCAAAGACTGACAGGTCACCTTTATGTTGCTTATTGTTATGTTTTGGTGTTAAAATGGTACTGGTGAGGTGCAACCTATGCCCAGACAGTTACCTAGTGTAAAAATGACAACATAAAGAAGTAATACTATCAGAAAATGTGCTGCATTATGCCGCATAATTTGCCTTTTCTCACTGTATTATTTAGTCAACCCTGTTGCATAATTTGGCCCTCTCCGGCAACATAATTCCAGTGGCCCTGGCATACGTACACCCACTACATTTTTAAAAAAAAGTATTTTATTGGTTTTCAACCCAAACAACATCCCCTTGTACAAGGCCCATCATCAATAAGGGAAAATTACTAGTCACAGTGCTTACAGTCAATGTCTACACTTAGATTTATGTTTACATCAATATCAACTTCAGAGCAAGCGTCCCAGCCTCCTCCCCTTGCTCTAGTTCTCACACCACAACCTGTATCCCACACCCCAACCTATATGATGTGGAGCTCAACATGGAACTCCCGCCGACTCAAGCGTCTGCCGCCCCCTACTGCCTAACCCCTGCCACTGGTGTGCTCCATATACTCTAAGCCAGAATGTCAAATTGTCATCAACATGTTAGGGTGCACCAATATCCCAAAGCATTTGGGCTGCTTTTCAATCCCTGCTATACCCGAACCCGCCTCCACCCTTCAACAGCCACCCAAAGCCTAGCTATATTCAGTGTGCCTCAGCCTGTTCTGGAGGAGCCCCCAAGGAGTCAGAGTCAGAGTCCGATTCCGGCTCCGTCAGTGTCAATAGTACCACCAGAGCCTCCCATGCTTGTGCAGCGTCCATTGCCTTTTCATCATTTGCTCTCCTGGCCTGTTGGAGCCTGACCATACTCTCACTAGCCGCTCAGCTCATAAAGTCAGTTTTCCATCGCTCTATACTAGGGCCCCGTGTGGATTTCCATTGTCTCGTTAGTTCCCTCTTGGCCAACAGCAACCCCAGATCAATTAATTTACTTGTTACCTTGGTTTGTGCCGTGTGAGGGTACCAGTGCAGTATGCATGTTCCCATATTGGGTTCTATCTGTCTGTCTGTCACCCCGCATAGGACCTCAACCACCTCCTACCAGTATGTACTGAGTTGCGGGCAACTCCACATCATATGTGGGAAGTCTGCAGCATTCACACGACATCTAGGGCAACACGCGGATTCCACATTAAAATATGTATTTATCTGTCCTGGGGTCAGGAGCGCTCTATCTATGATATAGAAATGGATAAGTTGGAATCTAGCATTCTGCGTACCCTTTCACCCCCTTTACACCATTTTAGCCCAAGTCAATTCAGGTATATCTTTGCCCAGATCCACCTCCCATTTTTCTCGCATTTTTCTCGCAGCCGAGTCAGTGGCTGAAGCCCCTCCCCCACCATCCGCCGATAAAGGCATGTTACTGCCTTTACCGTTCATGCGGCCATTACTACATATTGGCATGTGGGGGATGTCTGCGGTTCTAGCAGCCCTTCTCCCCAGTGCTCCTGAATTGCTGCCCCCAAAGGGGCGTGCAGCAAGAAACCACCCCTGGGCAATCCATATCTATCGAGCAGTGTCTGATAAGGCAGGAGCGCCCCCTCCTCATACAGGTCCCCAATCATCTGCAACCCCAGTTCTTCCCACTCTGCCAATGCCGACCAGTCCTCTCCATGTCGAAGGGCCGTACACATTCCCAGAGGTATCTCTGGTGCGTATGGGCGAGTCTTGCCTACCCTACGTCTACTTCTATTCCAGCTTGCTCTCAGCGCTTTCTCTTCATAGGTCAACGAGTCAGCCCGCAGCCGCTGGCCCAGAACCACAAAGGACAATACATGCCATGGAAACCAGTGACCCTAGGGCCATCTGGTCCCCTGAACTCCTGAGCAATCGCCTGCGAGAGCCACTGCAGTTGGGCCGCCAGATAGTACAGTTCAAAGTCTGGGACTGCCCATCCCCCCTCCGCTCTAGGTCTCATCATTGTAGTCAGAGCCACCCGCCTCCTGCCGCTCCCCCATAAAAATCCCCCTACCATAGTTCTGAGCGTCTTAAACACCCGTCCCGGGATCCAGATCGGCAGAGTCCGGAAGTAATATAAGAGTCCAGGCAGCACCACCATTTTCAGAAGTGCTACCCTGCCTGCCACCGAGAGTGGCAGAGTACTCCAGAAGGTTATGCTTCCCCTGACCCCTTGCACTACTCTATTCACATTGCCCTCCAGAAGGTCTGCTTGCTCGTGATAAATGTTAGTCCCCAGACCCAGATACGGCAGGCAGCGGGGCTCCTATCTCATTCCAAGTTGTCGGGGATTCCCATTGCTTGACGCACCGGAAACAGGCTAGTCTTCTCCCAGTTCACACACAGCCCCGATGCCTCACCAAACGCCCGCAGCAGCACCGTCGCTCACGTCAGATCTGCGCCAGGGCCCGCGAGAAACATCAGCAGGTCATCTGCGTAGAGCGATATATAATGACTGTCACCACGCATCTCCAACCCATTATAATGCCTCCCCGACCTAGCTCGTACCGCCATGGGTTTAATCGCCAGCGCGAACAACAGTGGAAAGAGCGGGCAACCCTGTCGCGTTCCTCGTACGACTGTGCAGGAAGCCGATACCGCCCACCCCCGTCCGCACCCGAGCTGTCGCTGACGTATACAATATTTGGGTCCACCTCACAAAGTCCTCCCCAATCGCATCCTGCGCATAAACTGAAAGAGAAATGGCCATTCCAGGCTATCAAATGCCTTCTCTGTGTCCATCGAGAGAATCAAAGCATACGGTGCCACGTCTTGGCTGTTCTCTAGAATTCGCAGTAGTCGTCTCACATTAATAGCCGTACTCTTAGGTATAAAACCAGATTGATCTCTGTGTATCAGTTGCGACATATATAGGAGTAGGTGAGACACTAATATCTTGCTTAAGTTTCTCCAAATATCCCCATATATCATCGTGCTCTGAGTTAGCTGGCTACTGTAAAGCCCAGTATAATACTACAAGAATAAGCCATTTATCCCCGATTGCGTGCGCACCACCTCGCCTGACGGGTCTACCAAGCTCAGGATTGGCGTCCCCCGGGGGTCGGATCAGCCAACCACGTCAGCAGCGCAACCTCTCCACCTAAACCACTACTGCCTCTCGAGCTTCCGATATCTCAGTTTGCGCCCCTGGATTCCCAGGTCGGACCCTTTCCACATCCCGTAACTGGCCTTCTGTCTTCTCCAAGTCCGTCAAAATCATTTTCCGTACTCCTGCCGCCTTACTAATACACATCCCTCTAGTCACAACCTTAAACGCATCCCACTCTAGCGCCAATGAAGTCGCGGTCCCCTCGTTCTCCTTGAAGTATTGTTCAATACCCTTCTTCAGTTCCTGTGCAAAAAACAGATCTTCCAAAGCTTCCGGTCTGAGCCGCCAAGTCGGTATGACCGCCCTCTCCCGACTCCATCTTATTCGCACCAGTAACGGGTTATGGTCGGACAGCGTTCTTGCTAGGTCACCTTGGAGTGAACAGCAGGGTCGCATAATATAGCATCTAGCCGCATATGTTAATTGTGAAGGCCAGAGTAAAAGAAATAAGCCCTCTCTTCCAAATGTTGGGCCCGCCAAGAGTCAATTAGCCCCCAGTTGGTTTGCCAGGTGCCTCTTGCTTTGGAGATCCTATGCACTGAAGCCCCAGCTAGCGGGGGATGAGCTTTATCCCGCTCCACATCCGTTACTGAGTTAAAATCTCCCCCCAGTATTGTCGCCGTAGTTAAATATGGCGCTAGGCTCCCCGACAATCTCTCAAAAAAGGAAGGTTGGTCTACATTGGGGGCATACACACTACATAAAGCTACATCTATTCCTTTGAAACGTCCCATCACCGCTACAAATCTCCCCTCCGGGTCAACCAATTGCTGCGTTAGCTGAAATGGGTCTCCCGCTCTGATCCACACCAAGGTACCCCTGGCAAATGCAGAGTAGGTCGTGTAGAATAATTTCCCCCTCCATCTCTTTTTTAGAGCCACCCCCTCAGTTAGGTTAAGATGTGTTTCCTGAAGAAAAGCTATATGCGCCCTCACACAGCTCCACTGATGCAACCACCACACAGCTCCACTGACACAGCTCCACTGATGCACCCACCACAGAGCTCCACCGATGCACCCACCACACAGCTCCACCGATGCACCCACCACACAGCTCCACCGAGGCACCCACCACACAGCTCCACTGATGTACCCACCACACAGCTCCACTGATGCACCCACCACACAACTCCACTGAGGCACCCACCACACAGCTCCACAGATACACCCACCACACAGCTCCACAGATTCATCCACCACACAGCTCCACAGATGAACCCACCACACAGCTCCACAGAAGCACCCACCACACAGCTCCACCGATGCATCCACCACACAGCTCCGCCAATGCACCCACCACACAGCTCTGCCGAGGCACCCACCACACAGCTCCGCCGAGGCATCCACCACACAGCTCCGCCGAGGCACCCACCACACAGCTCCACCGATGCACCCACCACACAGCTCCACTGATGCGCCAACTAAAATCCACCGATGCACCCACCACACAGCTCCACCAATGCACCCACTAAGCTCCACCGATGCACCCACCACACAGCTCCACCGATGCACCCACCACACAGCTCCACCTACACAGCTCCACCGATGCACCCACCACCCAGCTCCACTGATGCACCCACCACACAGCTCCACCGACACAGCTCCACCGATGCACCCACCACACAGCTCCGCCGAGGCACCCACCACACAGCTCCACCGATGCACCCACCACACAGCTCCACTGATGCACCAACTAAGCTCCACCGATGCACCCACCACACAGCTCCACCAATGCACCCACTAAGCTCCACCGATGCACCGACCACACAGCTCCACCGATGCACCCACCACACAGCTCCACTGATGCACCCACCACCCAGCTCCACCGATGCACCCACCACACAGCTCCACCTACACAGCTCCACCGATGCACCCACCACCCAGCTCCACCGATGTACCCACCACACAGCTCCACCGCCACAGCTCCACTGATGCACCCACCACACAGCTCCACTGATGCACCCACCACAGAGCTCCACCGATGCACCCACCACACAGCTCCACTGATGCTCCAACTAAGCTCCACCAATGCACCCACCACACAGCTCCACCAATGCACCCACTAAGCTCCACCAATGCACCCACCACACTGCTTCACCGATGCTCCCACCACAGAGCTCCACCGAGGCACCCACCACACAGCTCCACCGATGCACCCACCACACAGCTCCACCAATGCACCCACCACACAGCTCCAGCGATGCACCCACCACACAGCTCCACCTACACAGCTCCACCGATGCACCCACCACACAGCTCCACCGATGCACCCACCACACAGCTCCACCGAGGCACCCACCACACAGCTCCACCGATGCACCCACCACACAGCTCCACCTATGCAGCCACCCCACAGCTCCACTGACACAGCTCCACCGATGCACCCACCACTCAGCTCCACCGATGCACCCACCACACAGCTCCACCGACACAGCTCCACCGATGCACCCACCACACAGCTCCACCGATGCACCCACCACACAGCTCCACCGTGGCACCCACCATACAGCTCCACCAAGGCACCCACCACACAGCTCCACCGATGCACCCAGCACACAGCTCCACCGAGGCACCCACCACACAGCTCCAATGATGCACCCACCAAACAGCTCTACAGATGCACCCACCACACAGCTCCAGAGATGCACCCACCACACTGCTCCACGAAGCACCCACCACACAGCTCCACCAATGCACCCATCACACAGCTCCGCCGATGCACCCACCACACAGCTCCGCCGAGGCACCCACCACACAGCTCCGCCGAGGCACCCACCACACAGCTCCACCGATGCACCCACCACACAGCCCCACCAATGCTCCAACTCAGCTCCACCAATGCACCCACCAAACAGCTCCACCAATGTACCCACTAAGCTCCACCGATGCACAAACCACTCAGCGCAACCACAGCATCACTCAGCGCAACCACAGCATCACTCAGCACCACCACAGCATCACTCAGCGCAACCACAGTATCACTCAGCGCAACCACAGCATCACTGGTTCAAATATGTTCTTTCAATGTTTCAAGCTGTTTTCAAGCTTTCACGCTTTATTACAAATCACAAAAAGATGTTAATATTTCACTTCTGTTCTTGGATTTTTGTCACAATAAAAAACACTGAACATAATCTTCACAAAAGTTATTTACAAAAGTTTAAGCTATTGCCATTACAAATTAAGTACATTATTTAAGTATTAATTATTTAAAAAAATTAAAGCCATTGTTATTTGTAATATCAATACATCTAAGTCACGTAAATACAAAACATGTTGCATTACAAATGCTATAGGTGTCACATTTGCGAAAGTTATAACTATTGGCATTGTAAATGACAAAGCTATTAATTTAGCTATTTTTAAAAAAAACACATAAATAAAAAAAATTCATTTATAAGACCAATAGCTCAAACTTTCCTAATGCGAGCCCTATTGCATTTCCAATGCTTTTTTTTTTTGGCTGCTGCTTGCTGGCAAGGGGGCGACGTTCCTCCCCCATAGCAGAGGAGCTGCTACTGAGGAATCCAGTCATTAACAGGCTCTCTGTAGTATGATCCAGCACTCCCATGAAAACTCCCACTAGTTTATTCTCCAACTCTAACAAAGCTGTCTGTTTAATGTAAGCCTAAGCAGGGCTTTAAGTGGTAGTAAAGAACTGGAGGGTCTCTCAAAGGGGCGTGGCTAATGTAATTAGGGTGTAACTTAAAAAGTAATCTAAAAATCTCTGCTTAGCCTAGTAACCCAGCCCGACTGATATTTTGCTGCTTCTGTCATTGCATCCAGATATATAATACTAGTAGCATTACACCTGCAACAAGCCAAGAGTATTGGCTTTGCCAATGGTTGCTAGTTGTATAGGATAAATAAGCAACAACTATGGCTTTGTTGAATAGAATTTTGAAAATGCTTCAGTTCTGAAATGATGAGACTGTGAGAGAAATATACACAGTCTCTTTGAAGTTTCATCAAAAGCTGTAACGGGTGGTACTGCTGCAAAGTTCAAAATTTATTTTTCACCCTGAGGGTGAGGGCAAAAACTGAGAGACCGATAGGGACCCATCCATAGCACCTGCTTTTTAGAACTGCTGGTGCTGAGCACCAGCAGGATCCGGCCTACTTAAAGCCCTGAGCCTAAGTGAACAGGATACAGGAAGTGGACGAGCATCATAGAGCAGCATGGAACGTGGGAAAGCCAATTGGGATAAAGGTGATGGCAACAGGTGCACAAACAAGAACAATTGGTGAAGAACATGACAGAGATGAAGAGAAATGGACATGTACCATGCACTTGCCTGTGTTCCTTACACTGCCAATGATGCTTGTAGCTTCACACTCAGTTCAGTTCAGTTCATCTTTATTTGGGTTCAAAGAACCATAGAAGATCATGAAGATAGTATTTACAGTAAAACACAATAAAACGCAATTATGACATAAACTGTCACTTTTGGTCATCACATTATACATATGTTGTAGAATATTATGTGCAAGACTATCATAAGGGGATTCCATGTGTTAAAAGTCTATCTTCGCTGTCCATATTTGCAAGTAGATTACATAAAGTGCATCACACTCACTCTCGCTCCATTCTTCTCGCCTGCATTTCTTAGGAGCGATGCGGAGGTCTTGGTGGAAGCAAGCGGATAACGGGCAGGGGGCAAAGTTGAACGAGACAGCAGCAGTGGGGGTCGAAAGGGGGGTTAGGCAAAGGAAACCACTGGGCTTAGGTGTACAATGTTGTACGAAGCAAAATGGACATAGGTAGACAGCAAGCACCAAACGAAAGAACAGAAGAAGAGTTGTGCTGAAATGGACAGCACCAGTTCTGGTCATGCTTTTCAAAACTGTCATCAGATCACCTGTTTTATGCCATGGTGCAGCAAAATAGTGCCTTGCAAAATCTCTCCTCGTCCGTGGGCATAACGGCTATCAGTGCACCAAAACTGTTCCACATGGCGATGTCACCATGCCAAGAACCACTCAGAGCACTGCATTAGCAAAGAAAGGATATGTGATGGGCCCAGCTACTTCATACTGTGTAATCAATTTCTTCTGGCAATATTGTGCTTGGGGGGGTATGGCGGTCTATGATGTTGTTTTTGAACAGCAGTATTGTAATAGTGGATATGGAGGTACCATTCTGATTGTGGATGTGCAGGTAGCAGATGATTGCTGGGTTAAATGGCCTCGTGGTGCATTCGCCGGTATTCAGGGAGGACTGTAGATTCTCAGGCATTGACCATAGCAGCTCAAATTCGTATTTCCCGAATAGATCGTATTTTTATGACATAGGGCTGTGGATGCAGCAACTTTCTCCTGGGGTCATTGTTTGTCTTGAAACGTCCCTTGCAACCTTGTCAGGTCTCTTCAGTGCATTGTTCTTTTAGAAATAGTGAGATTTGAGAAAAACAAACACTTTGAAGGTTTGAGGATTCATTTTGCATCCACGTTTAATCCTTGCTGTGGCTTTGCATGATGCGTGTCACTGGTGATCACACCGCCTTTCCTGGGGGAAGTGAATCTGGAGGCAACAATATGCTTGTTGGGCTTAGACACAGCGCTATGAGTGTGGGGTTGAAAGCAACGCTGTGAATGGTAGGTTTTGCTCCTTTTGATTCGTAGTTTACTTTATGGGTTCTTTCCTGTGAGCTGCACCTTCAAAAGACCAGAAACTGCCAATTTACCAATCTAACTTAGCAATGTGGTATTCTAATCCAGTGCAAGGACATTTTCGGGAAAGTTTCACTTTCCCAAGTAATTGTAATGCAGTGTTTATATGTTGTAAATTGGTGTCTCGACGCATGTCCGATGGCTACTGCCATTAGGGCGCCGCTGAAGGCAAACACACCTAGGAATGCTGCAGCAGGGTGATTGTGGGCAGGCCCGCCTTTAGTATGTGTGAGCTGCCTCCAACCATAAGTGCATTTTAACCCTGTTTCTGGAGGCTGCTGTTGCCCGTGTTGTATTTTGATTGCTATTCTTGTCATGCTGTCTTTCCCTTCCACCCTCGCTCACCTCCCCACTATCCCTCCCATTATTTCAACACACACAGTTAAAGAGGGCACTTGGGAGGGGGCACCAAACCTGGTTTTTCCAGGGGCGCTCTCTATTGAGAGGCAGCTCTGATTGTGGGGGTGGGACCAGCAGCGAGTTAGGAGGCAGATGTGTGAGTGGGGAGTTTGGGGGCAGCACGGTGATTGGCGGGTTCGTAGGTGGGGTTGGGAATGGAGGGCCGAATGGCTGCACTACAATTGATGATGTAAGAGGTGGCACCGCGAATGGTGGGTTAAAAGATTAGGATTTTGAAGGCAGCGCTAGGTTGAGGGGATCACTGTGCTTGCTGCAAGCGCTGCAAGTAGCACTTAGTATTCTGTGGAGAAACGTGAGATGTGAGGACAGCAGCACTATGATTATGACTCGAGTTTGAAAGCCGAGGATACCACTGTGGGTTTTTCGAGGCAGCTCCGAATACGGTGGGTTTAGGGTTAGTGGTAGAATGATGGTAATTGTGTTTTTTAAGAGCTTTGTAGTTGCTGAGGCTTTGATCACAACACCTCATCAGATTTCAATCTTCCACGCGAGACTCATTTTTATTACAGGACACTCCCCGGAGTGGATACAAATGCAGTAATCACCCTGGGGCTCGCGGCTGGCCTGGGAACGTGACGTGCGCGGGGCCCTGGTGCCCATGACCGCACTGCCTTGTCGCCTCGGGATATCCTCCCTGGTGACATGACGAGAGCCGGGCCCTTTACTTTCCGGCAGTGGCAGTGATTGTCAATAAACACCCCTGTCCTCCTCCCAGCCTGTCAGCAGGGGGTGCTCTTCCTACTCTGGCGGGCCTCTCTGCTCTGGCACGTGCCCGTGTGTTCCGGCTTCTGAGAGGAATATGATCCACGTTACGTGGCTGGGCGGCATGCAAAGCATGTATTCGGTGACTCGGACTGGTGTTATCCCGCGTGACGCTTTGCTACAGCCATGGTGCTGAAAGATGAGATTGCCAATGATCTAGAACTAACATATTCAGGAACACAACTTTAAAATGAACTCGGTGCCACGATGCAAACACAGGGGTGTGGTGCAATTCAATGCAAACATATTCCCAAGTGTACAACGTGCTAATATCTTTCACACACACACATACACACCTCAGGGCAGTGATCGCCCCGCTCTCAGTAGGACAGTTGCACATCCCAGAGAGGATAGATAGGTGACTGAGTCTCTAGCAAGCCCACATAGATTCGGGTACGAGTTTGCACACCATTACTGCAGAAGCCCCTGCAGCTTCAGGTAGCAACGTCCTAGGCTACAACCGACATTGACTACCACCAGGCTCCACCCTAGGAATGCTGCCCCAGGCCCCTATCAAGGGCCAGAGCAACACGGTTCTTGGCAGAGCAGTGCTTTAAATGAGCCGGTACTGAGTACTGGCACTTTCAGTGTTATCCCCTTGGGTACCAGAACTTTTTCCTGTGTCAAGAGAGTACCGGTACTCCAAGAAGCAATCTGGGGTATGGGCATATGCAGGGTTTTAAGTGGAATGGAAAAACTGGAGGTCTCTCCAAAGGGCGTGACTGATGTAATTAAGGGCGATGCTTAAAAAACACTTAAGCTAAAAATCTGTGCTGAGCATAGTGTTATGCCGGACTGTTCTTTTCCTGCTTCTGTCATTGCATCCAGATATATAATACAACAAGTAACATTACACCTATGAGCCAGAACTATTGGCTTTGTCAATGGTTGTTAGTTGCAAATATGGCTTCGTTGTATATAACAATGCTTCAGTTCTTAAATGATGAGACTGAAAGAAATATAGCAAGTCTATTTGAAGTTACCGCAAAGGCAGTGAAGGGTGGTACTGCTGCAGAGTTAAGATTTTTTTTAGGTTGAGGGACCGTTAAGCTGCGAAGCAGCTTCCGGTCCGGAGAATTAATGTCATATAGTGGGGCTTCAGAACCCGCCTCCCTGCCCTGTCTCTCCACCATTGGCTGGCTTCCTAAATGGAGGCCAGCCATTGGAGGAGAGAGCCATCCCTCCAAAGAAGCTCCGTCTTTTTCGGATTCGGGGGCGTGATTTTTTGCATAATTTAGCCCTGTGACGTCGTCTGTCACTCAGGGCGCAAAAAACACGCCCCCGAATCTGAAAATGGCGGCGCTTTTCTTTAGGCCATTTCACAACAACAGCCGCCCCAAGAAGTCGCAGCCTCCTCCACCTGGCAGTCTCTGTGTGCCCAAGAGTACACATCGCGCCTCTCGTTTTCTGCTGCCCACTGCAAATCGAATGGGGACGTCCACCGCTGCCCATCTGTGCCCCACGCACCCAGGAGCAGTGAGAGTCAGGACGCAGACCTCACCAACGTTGTGCTTTGGTTTTCTGCTTCTTCCCGGCACACAGAGAGTGCCCCATGCGAGGCGCCGAGACGCCCCGCCCTCCCCCTGAGTGGAGGCAGAGACAGAGGCAACACCAGCGAGGAGCAGAATATCCGAAGGGAGAGAAATCCTTCGCATTCCAAAGCGCAAGACTTCACCCACAAGCCCCTGCTCAAAGCTCGCACCTGAGACCATCGTGGGCTGAGCAGAGCAGAACAGCGCCGTGAGAAGAGCATACCGGCAGTTATGTTCAGGATGTTACTGTTTATGTGCCCGACGTTATTTTTCCACGCGCTTAAAGGGATGTATATTTAGGGAGGGATGGAGGGGGCATGAGTATACGCTTGATTATTAGGTTGCATTTTTGTTCATCCGTGTTGTTTATCTTCCTATTGTTGTGGGGCAGTTTCTAACGTGCCATTATTTTCGCAAAAATGGATTTCCCCAGTGTTAAGTTCTCGGAACTCCGCCACTGAATTAGCCGTGCAGGCGGGAACTTTACTATAGCGTTATAAAATTGAATTTGTTATCCGGCTGGTGTCTGTGTACGTCTCCATCTCAGAGGGTGTTTTTTCTTGACCCTATCCGTGGCTTTATTGAAAATGGGGAGGGAGGGAGGGGGGAATGGACGCCAACATCATTTAGAGGGTTTTGAACGGCATCCAGTAAGTTCTTGCACCGATTCCTCGGAGATTATGTGGTACTTAACTCCTGTTTCTTGTGTGTATGAGCGAGCACTTTCAGACTTATTTAACATGTTTCACCCCGTGGAGTTCTGTATCTCTGCCTATTGAACGAGGAAACTCCATTTCCCAGGTGTGTGTGCAAAGAGCTGCCGACCTCCCGTCTTGGGCTGTAAAATACCTGTCCCGTGGGGTGCCTTGATCATTCTACCAACGCCAGAGGAGGCTGCCATGGCCTCGGCATCCCACGTGGGGGGCGGCCACGTCACTTCTTGGCAGAGTGTGAGTGCAGAGTGCGAGTGCAGAGTAGTGAGTGCAGAGTAGTGAATGCAGTGCAGAGTAGTGAGTGCAGTGCAGAGTAGTGAGTGCAGTGGAGAGTAGTGAGTGCAGTGGTGAGTAGTGAGTGCAGTGGTGAGTAGTGAGTGCAGTAGTGAGTGCAGAGTAGTGAGTGCAGTGCAGAGTAGTGAGTGCAGTGTAGTGAGTGCAGTGCAGAGTAGTGAGTGCAGTGCAGAGTAGTGAGTGCAGAGTAGTGAGTGCAGAGTAGTGAGTGCAGAGTAGTGAGTGCAGTGTAGTGAGTGCAGTGCAGAGTAGTGAGTGCAGTGCAGAGTAGTGAGTGCAGTGTGCAGAGTAGTGAGTGCAGAGCAGTGAGTGCAGTGTGCAGAGCAGTGAGTGCAGTGTGCAGAGCAGTGAGTGCAGTGTGCAGAGTAGTGAGTGCAGTGTGCAGAGTAGGGAGTGCAGAGTGCAGAGTAGTGAGTGCAGAGTAGTGAGTGCAGAGTAGTGAGTGCCGAGTGCAGAGTAGTGAGTGCAGAGTAGTGAGTGCCGAGTAGTGAGTGCCGAGTAGTGAGTGCCGAGTGCAGAGTAGTGAGTGCAGAGTAGTGAGTGCAGAGTAGTGAGTGCAGAGTGCTGTGTGCTTTTGAGTGCAGAGTGCTGTGTGCTTTTGAGTGCAGAGTGCTGTGTGCTTTTGAGTGCAGAGTGCAGTGTGCTTTCGAGTGCCGAGTGATGTGTGCTGTTGAGTGCAGAGTGCTGTGTGCTGTTGAGTGCAGAGTGCTGTGTGCTGTTGAGTGCAGAGTGCTGTGTGCTGTTGAGTGCAGAGTGCTGTGTATTGGCAATGTAAATGACAGTGCCATTTATTTATGATTTAAAGAAAAAAGAAGAAATGTCATGAGCAATGCCAATAGCTCTACCTTTAATGACGCCGAGACCATTGCATTGTAAATGCTTGTTTCACCCTGAGGTTGAGGGCAAAAATGGAAAGCCTGATAGGGACCGATCACAGCACCTGCTTTTTAGAACTGAGCACCTGCAAGACCCGGCCCACTTCAAGCCCTGGGTATATGGGTACATGCAGAGCAGGTGCTGCTGAATAGGAGACTTTCAGAGGGAGCCTAGACAACAGTGTGCATTCCAGCGCTAGGCTGCTGCTGCTGCCTTAACTCTCACTGACAGTGTGACAGCAATAAAGCGATCTGGCCTGGTGGCTAGAGATCCTGATAATGGAACTGTTGCACTAGGCTGCACTCGCCACTGACTGTCAGAGCTCAGAGCTCTAATGCTTTTCGGCCAAGTCAGGTTCTTGTCTACAGTGCACAATTGGTACTTTTATGCAGTTACATATAGCGCACACTTGGCACAAGGGGAATAAAGCACTTTAAATGTGCAAGTTCTATATAAAAGCATACTTTAACGTATGCCTTCATGTAAAACTTCTGCTTTTCAGGTAAAAGCTGTAATGCCCTGAGGCAAAGTTCGCACTATATAAAACTGCAAAAAAAACAATTACACCCTGCACATAATAGCTGATTTGTTAAATGCCTGTGTCGAAGCCACGCTCCTATAAACCATCAAGACCCATCCCAATCAATTTGACGTGTACCAGCACTTCTCTTCTTCCATTTAAAGCACTGCACAGAGGTACCCCTAAGCTTCGACGATTTAACAAACCTAGGATGTCAACAATGTGACCCCATAACAGATACATTGATTGATGAAGTAACCACCGTGATCAAGGCAGCAATGGCTGAGATGTGCCAGTGTTTCGGCTGTCAATAAATGCACATTGACTCGCACTGGAGCGCATGGCGCCATTCCTCCAGAGTCATGCTGTGATGTAATAGCTGTGGGGGGACTCGTACTGTCATCTGTGCCTCTGAAACGTAATCACGAGCTATGAAGTCTGTGTAAGCTACTGCAGAATTGATCCGTAGTCCGCATGGAACATCACCTGATAAAGATGACGTGCATTTTTGAAGTGCGTACTCCAGACACCAGTAGAAGGCCACATTTGTATGCAGAACTGGTGCTGGTCGGTGAGCATCTTTATCCTGTTACTGGCTGCCCTGTAGCGCTCACTACTTGCTGTAGGAAACTGGCTCTATATATGCTACACCAAAATGAGATATAGTGTGTAAAGAGTACAGGTGACCCCAGAGGTAGGCAGAGGTTAAAGTTAGATAGCACCTTTCTCTCTATTTGTGGTTGAGTAGTCAAGCAGTAAGGCAGTATCAGAGGGCAGTGTTAAGCATTTGATGTACACACTCAGTCAGCAAATGAATTCACACAGTCAAGAACTGAACTCTAGGCCAATTGTTTTTGTATAAAAAATATACTGTTGTTTATTTTTAGAACCAAGCAAGCCTGGCACAGGTAAGCATTAAATACTTTTCAGTAATAAGTTGCTGAATATAGAACAGTTTGAAAATGCAATAGAAATTGTACTTTGTTTGATTTACAGGGGATGCAGTAGGTTGCAACACTTAGTAAATACAGTACATTGAAATGAGTAGGCTTTTTCAGTGAATTACAGGTAAATTACTTTTTACGTTACTTTTCCAACTCAGTGCTGCATACCTAGATTCAGCACTGGGACATTTCCTGCAAACAGGTAAGTAAATACGTTTTGGTTATTTGTGCGATTTTTAAAGAATATTTTTAGATTTAAAACTCCACGCGTAGAAACTTTTTGGATGAAAATTGTCAATGTTATCCTATGGAGGAAACACAGGTTATCGGTTCACAGGTAAGTAATCGACTGTGGTAGTTAAATTTCTGGAGTTAGACTCAGGGGTGCCCCAAGGTCAGTGATGCACTCTTGTTACACCCTCAGCAGCACTAGGGCGGCCGGGTGCAGAGTGTTGAGGCCCAATGTTATCCAATGGGGGTTAGGGGGCCTCCAGTTGGTGGCTGCTGGAAAGCAGGCCATTGAGTTGTGGGAGCAAAGCTCCTAGGGTTAAGGTCAGGGCAAATGGGGAAACAAAGTAGCACAAAAGGTGCACCCTCATCGGCACTGGGGTGGCCGGGTGCAGAGTGCTGTTTCGACGTCGGCCGCCCTGTTATTTTCTATGAGGAACGTCCGATTTGCAAAAGCACTGCAGGCAGGGAGAAGAAGGACTTCTGGGTGGGATCACCACTTGGAGAGGTAAGGTGGTAAGTTAAGGGTTGGTTAGGCACCGTCGGTTTGGGCACACAAGGCTGTGGGGCGTCAGGTGCAGGGGTGCCTTTTGGGGTCGGATCTCCTTACCAGCTCCTGGTAAGAAGACGGGCCTTCTGGAGTTAGGCTGCAGGCATCGGCTGGAGGCTTGAGGCAGGTCAGGGGTTGTCGGATCTCGGGTCAGGATCGCCGGGGTGATCTCCTCGTGGTTTTTTTTCACTCGAGCTTGGGCCGGGTTCGGCGGGTTCAGAGTGGGCTGCATTTGCAGTTTCCAGCTGCTGCCAGAGGTTGCAGTTGAACAAATCCGGTGTTCACGGGAGAAGCAGTCTTTGGAAGTGAAGGCAGGCAGGTCCTCCGGGGTTTCTGAGGTTGCTGGCTGCAGAACACACAGGAATTTCACAGGAACAAGTTCAAGGGGAGACTGGCCGGTAGGGCTGGAGCCATGTCGGTGGGTGTCTTCCTCTTCTTAGCTGGCTGCACGGCTGTTCGGTCCTTCTTTTGCTTTTCTTCTTGTTGTCAGTCTGGATCTGAGGAAGCAAGGTTCAGGGTTCCCCCTAAATACTAGATTTAGGGGCGGTTCAGGTAGGTAGAGTGCAGAGGCCAATGAGTCCCTTCCCTGGGGTGGGTACACCCCCTATTGTGCCACCCTCCAGTGGGAGGGGGCTGGAGTCTGTCCCTGGTTGGTTGGGTCCCCAATCCTCAAGATGGCAGGGACTCAGAGTTGTGCTTCACCTCGCCTCCCCCACCTGAGGGGTGGAGTTGGCACAGGTGGGAACACCTCTCTCCCTCACTTGTTTTTCCCACCGGTTCTCCTGCCCAAAGTGTTGGACAGATCCAGTGGGGACCAGTTTCTGAAAGCAGCAAGTGGTCTGGGGAAGCTCACAAAGGCGGTATGCCTTTGAAGCTTCCCCTTCGTGAACCCTGCCCATCCTGGGGGAGGAGACTTGGCACCTCGTCCCAGGATATACATTGTTTCAGGTCCCCGAGAGCAGAAAGCTCTCGACCCAGGGTTCCAAAAACGTGTCTGCTGATGGCAGCCTAAGCAGCCACTCCGTCAGGACACTAGAGATGGGTTCGTTTTTAGGGGGCATCTCTGAGATGCCCTCTGTGTGCATTTTTCATTAAATCCCACACTGGCATCAGTGTGGGTTTAATGTGCTGAGAAGTTTGATACCAAACTTCTCAGTTTTCAGTGTTGCCATTGTGGTACTGTGGAGTGTGTAATGACAAGCTCCCAGCACCATGTACTCTTAATGGCTGCACTGCACTTACAATGTCTAAGAATAGACTTAGACACTGTAGAGGTACAGGGCTCATGCAACTGTGCCCTCACCACTGTCATAGGTCACCCAGCTAGAGGGGTGACTTATCTAGGCCAGGGCAGTGGGTTGTAGGCATGGCACACAGGGATGTGTGCCATGTCGACTCTTCACTTTGTTCTGCACCAAAACACGCAGCCTGCAAAGGCAGTGTGTGTGTGTAAAGGCACAGGGCATCTAAGGGTGGCACAATAAGTGCTGCAGCCCTTAGAGATCTTCCCTGGTCACAGTGCTCTGGGTACCTGTGGTACCATTTACCAGGGGCTGACCTGTGGCCAGAGATGCCAATTGGGTTAGTTTTGGGGAAAGAACACAGGCCCTGGGAACCTGATTGGCAGGGACCCAGAGCACGCCAAGAAAAAGTGCATCAGTAGTCTGGCAAAAAGTGGGGTGGTTACTGCAACAGAAACCCACTTTCCTGCACTTGCCACACAGATTATAAGGGTTTTCTTTTATTTCACAGTTCCTGAGGATGCAATTAGGATCCAGGTCACAAAGGAATGCTGCCCCCTATTCACTCAAGCACACAAAAAAGAGATCGGTTGTGTCCTTGAATGAAACTCAGCCGTTGGTAACTACTTGTAGAAGCGTCCCAGTCCATGGCTATTTTACCCTGTGTGCCACCTCGGTTTGGATCCCACTGCCTCCATATACCTCCCTTTAGCACTCAGATTTAGAGTCAGTACTAGCCCTATCCCAAAAACTGAAGGTTAAACTCATGCTTACGGACACAAATCCTGCAAGAAGCTCCCACTGACTGCAGAATGAGGCCCCGGGCCAACATATATATATCCAGGGAGACGTGTACCAGTGACTACTATGTTTTGGGTTATTTCACTGTTAGTTTAGAATGGCAGTGTAAACGGGAATCTGTTTTTACAATAGCAATACCAGTCCAGAAAGAGTTTTGAACTGCATGACAAACACATCAATGTGAGTGAGCATACCTTTTACAAAGAGCATAGCAAACATCACCTAGATGTGACAGATGGTTGGCATCATATCTGATTTGCACGGAAACGTGTACATGTCTATGTTGTGTAACATGTACGAAGTGACTGAACTACAAAAGTAATGAACAGGTGTAAAACAAAGATTAATTCAAGCGTTGCACCTATCAATTTTTTGTTTACTTCAGTGTGACACCCCAAGTATGTAGATCTCATGGCCTGTGTGTAGGTCAAATTATGTAAGATTAGGTTGCCTTGGCTTTGGGTGGATTCTAATGTGTGCATGTGTGGGTCACAATACTTACGTGTGAGCCATTTTGCATGCATGTGGGTGCTGAGTTTGATAAAATATTTTGTGCGTGTGTATGTGTGAGCTAAAGTGTGTGTAGGTTACTCAATGTGTTCTTCTCTAACTTCTGTCGGTCCAGAGGGTTAGGTCTAAGTATGGGCGGAAAATCCGTTCCGCTCGCGGATTTTGCGGATTTTCGGTAAATTCGCAATCCGCGAGATTCGCGAATTTCCCGCAAAATCGGCAAATCGGCGAGCAGCGGATTTTATGGCTTGCTCGCACTGTTCGCGTGAGTTCGCGGCTTCCCAGTTCAACTTCGCGCCCCGCGAATAAGCGCTAAATTGCAGAAATACGATCTTAGCAAAACTGAAACTACTTACCAGGTTCAAAAGTTCAAGCTCATCATTAGTAGCCATTTCCTGTAGTGCTTCCTGAGGGGCCCCTCCAGAGTTCAGTTGCCTACTTGCAACTATTATGTGACCCTGCTCTGACCCTCAGAATAGTTACACAAAGGTCCTGAATTACAGCTAAGGCAGACAAGCAGGAGCCAGGCTGGAAGTTCAAATCCAGTGACACATTAATCAGCCCCTAATTCATTATTGTCAGTTGGGGCAGGGCAGGTGTTGTAACTAATTTTGCAACAATGAAAGCACTTAGCAAGTGCAAAAGATCACTAATCAGGAAGCACTAAGGAAGCAGGTGCCAGCTAAAAAAATATTCTGTGACACATTAATCAGCCCCAAATTAATTCAGGTCACTTGAGGCAGGGAAGGTGTGCTTTGCTTTGCCACAATAATGTACACTGGACAACCAGAGGGTGCTGTGATGAAACAGAGGGTGGCATGGGTGGGCCAGAGGGTGGCATGAGTAGTCAGAGAGTGGCAGTGGTGACAGAGAGTGGCAGTGATGAAGAAGAGTGTCCCAAACAGGCTGGACACGTAGAAACAACAAGTTCGCAAAACTTGCGACCCGACAGGTAAGTTCGCGTTTGCGAAATTGTACAAAACCCTCGCGAACTGGCAGAAACCCGCGCGAACACAAAAAAAAAAAGAAATTCGCGAGAATTCGCGGATTTTGCGGATTGCGAGTTCGCAAATCCGCAAAATTCGCGAACGCGAGATTCGCAAAACTCGCCCATGCTTAGTTAGGTCTTCATGAGTGATGAAGTAAGTGGATATTTACTGGTTTACCTTTATACCCTGGGGAAGGGATTTTTGGATGGATGTTGTTACAATTGATTTCATTGACATTTAGTGTTATCATATTGGTTTTCAGTATACTCGTATCAACACATGGATTGATACAGATGACTCTGTAAATGGAACATTTAATTAATCATTACGTTGCCTAATACCCTATCACCGTGTGTGTCTTCATCGTTCATTTACTGTATTCTTGGGCTGAGAATGCGACGTGTTTATAGTAGATACATCCGAACATCAGGCAAGTTGTACAATAATCACTTTGCAAAATTAATTTGAGATAGATTCACCTCGGATCAGCTTTGGAAAAAAACCAGAATATATTTGGTATAAGTTTTGTAAAACTTTTAGGTATATTTTAATTTTACTGTGCCTCCAACTGTCAGTTTTTTTTTAGAAAAGTTTAAGATTTTATGTATAGTACTTACAACATTCATAGATACCAAATCTTGTTAGCTAAATACAAATATAGGACCTGGGTGTGCTGAGTCGAATTGTTGGCTTTGTACATTCAGCTTGTCTGCCACAAGTCGTGGTGTGGCAGCTCATGTTTTTATTTGTTACTCTTTTAGAAAAGAATTCTGTCTTTGCAGAACTTATTTGTGGCAGATATTTGCAGCAGAATCCTGTGTTTGTTTTATTATCATGGCACTCACTTCCTGGCAGTGAGCTGTTTCCCTTATGTCCCATTACAAATATCTATGAGGTAAGTCTAACTGAGAACCTGTAGTCTGATGTAAATTCTAGCTCGTGGGAAAGCTTAATATCCCAGTAGAGTAGAAGAACTGTAAACAATAAATAGATGTGGAATTTTGCAGAATATCTACTTGTCCGAGGCACAAAATGTTGCTGAAATGTATTTGTCATGTAAAGAAATGCCCCTGTTTCTTAATAAATTAACTGAGCCTGCAAATTACTAAGTGTTTTGTTTTCTTGATTTAAACTACTACTCAAAAGTATGCTTTGCAACATTGCTAAACGAAAATATATTTCTATTCTTGCAACAATATGCTACGGAGCTTTGAACTTGTCTTTGGTGTCATATGGATGTCTCGGGTGTGCGTTTTACCAACATTTACACATTGATTTTGTAAGTCTAATACTCTGCTGGTGTAGGGATGAAACTGTTACTGCACTACTGAGAGAGTGATAAATCATTAGGACTGGGCCATGTGAAAGGTAGGTTGCAAACGAATTATTGTAGAAGGCACACTTATTTCGCACTTTGGTAACTGTGACTAATACATTACTAACAAAATCTGCTTTAATGGAAGTAACCCACTGATTTTGGAATTGCTAATCTGAATATACTCTGCCATCAGCATATTTACCCTCTGTTTTGTGACTGAGATTAGAACCTGCTCGATTTGCAGCAGGTAGTTATTAATCCAATTAAGTATCCCACAGGGATTCGAACCAGTGAACTGGGCAACAGACAAAGAACTCTGCAGTAGGCCCATTCCATGTGACATCTAACATTTTAACCTAAATAGTTGTTTTATTTTTAAGGCACACTCTGAATACCTTCATTATTTCTTTTTCTTTCCTCTGCCCCTCTAGCCACACTGTGGTTCATTGGCCCCGAGTCTCTTCTTTCATTTATTTTCCCGTGTTTATTTTACACTAACATCATTTTCCATTATTTTCTATCCCCTCCGCCTTCATTTCTTTTATTGACATCCCCCTTCTTGGTTTGCCTCGTTTCTCCCATCTCCTTTCATCCTGGGCTTGTGCTTTTTCCTTGGCTCTCCACTCAGGGGCGGCCTAAGGCATGTGCAAGCTATACACCTGCACAGGGCCACCAACCCCCAGGGGCCACCACGCCAATATACATCCTTAATATAATAATCCTCTGAGGAAGAATACATATTTCCGTGGCGGCCCCTGGCAGGGATTTGGCGGCCTCCGGCTCTGTTCCACTTCCAAACACCCTGACCCCGGTCCCCCCCTCATCACTGGCCTCCGCGCCTGCGTTCCTCCTCTTCCGGGGCCCCCTAGCTACGCTCCCTGCCCAGGGCATCCATGAGCCTAGAGCCGCCCCTGCTCCGTTTGTATGGAGAAGGTGCTGGTCAAGGAGGAGTGAAATAGAATGGGCACATAAGCGGCGACTTCTCTGCCAAGGCGGAAGAGCGTCACCCCCCTGCTCCACGAGCGGGTCGGGTGGGGCTGGGCTGGCCGGAGCAGGGTCATGGGGAGGAGTGTTAGGCTCACTCTAAAATGCTCAGGGCTATTTGGTCAGCCCTCTTGAGCCGAGGCTCCATTACTCAGCCTGGTATGGAACATGCACAGCTTCCGTGTCCCCATCTGAGTACCGGACGCGGGTTTCAGGCCAATCACAATGCTGTATTGCATCATTGTGATTGGCCAGGGGATTCTGGGAGGCTGTGTGCTTCCTGTTGTGGCACAGAGAAAAAGTCAGAGAGGAACAGCGGCCGGCGGAACCCAGGTAAGTCATTTTCTTTTCTTTTTTAATCTCCCATTCGCTCCCCCTTGCCCACCACCCCCATTCAGTAGCAGCCGCTACTGGGATACAAAGCGGTACAAAAGGGGGTGGTGATGGACGGAGCATCTGAACCAATCAAGCACTCACACCCAGTGAACAGATCTGGGTTTAATCCATCACCGTTCTTTAGCCCACTCTGCCACCCCAGTTCAGACATGGCCATATGCAAATCAGTCTGACCCTGTGCCTCATGGGAACAGTCCAGCCCGAACTGCCAAGCCATGCCTTCCCTGGACCGGAAACAAGCTTCCTAAGACCGGTTTCTGGCATTACAGCCGTCTTCTGCCAGGCTTGCTTGAATCCAGTGGCAAAGTGAGCAAGGGACTCACGTCTGAGCATACCCTGCCAACTTATGGCGAAAAAAGCGGTACAAAAGGGGGTGGTGATGGACGGAGCATCTGAACCAAACTAACACTCACACCCAGTCAACAGATCTGGGTTTTATCCATCACCGTTCTTTAGCCCACTCTGCCACCCCAGTTCAGACATGGCCATATGCAAATCAGCCTGACCCTGTGCCTCATGGGAACAGTCCAGCCCGAAATGCCAAGCCATGCCTTCCCTGGACCGAAAACAAGCTTCCTAGGACCAGTTTCTGGCATTACATCCGTCTTCAGCCAGGCTTGCTTGAATCCAGTGGCAAAGTGAGCAAGGGACTCATGTCTGAGCATACCCTGCCAACTTATGGCGAACAAAGGGGTACAAAAGGGGGATGTGATGGATGGAGCATCTGAACCAATCAAACACTCACACCCAGTCAACAGATCTGGGTTTAATCCATCACCGTTCTTTAGCCCACTCTGCCACCCCAGTTCAGACATGGCCATATGCAAATCAGTCTGACCCTGTGCCTCATGGGAACAGTCCAGCCCGAACTGCTAAGCCATGCCTTCCCTAGACCGGAAACAAGCTTCCTGGGACCGGTTTCTGGCATTACAGCCGTCTTCAGCCAGGCTTGCTTGAATCCAGTGGCAAAGTGAGCAAGGGACTCATGTCGAGCATACCCTGCCAACTTATGGCGAACAAAGGGGTACAAAAGGGGGATGTGATGGATGGAGCATCTGAACCAATCAAACACTCACACCCAGTCAACAGATCTGGGTTTAATCCATCACCGTTCTTTAGCCCCACTCTGCCACCCCAGTTCAGACATGGCCATATGCAAATCAGTCTGACTCTGTGCCTCATGGGAACAGTCCAGCCCGAACTGCCAAGCCATGCCTTCCCTGGACCGGAAAAAAAGCTTCCTAAGACCGGTTTCTGTCATTACAGCCGTCTTCTGCCAGGCTTGCTTGAATCCAGTGGCAAAGTGAGCAAGGGACTTTCGTCTGAGCATACCCTGCCAACTTATGGCGAGCAAAGCGGTACAAAAGGGGGTGGTGATGGACGGAGCATCTGAACCAAACTAACACTCACACCCAGTCAACAGATCTGGGTTTAATCCATCACCGTTCTTTAGTCCACTTTGCCACCCCAGTTCAGACATGGCCATATGCAAATCAGCCTGACCCTGTGCCTCATGGGAACAGTCCAGCCCGAAATGCCAAGCCATGCCTTCCCTGGACCGGAAACAAGCTTCCTAGGACCAGTTTCTAGCATTACATCCGTCTTCAGCCAGGCTTGCTTGAATCCAGTGGCAAAGTGAGCAAGGGACTCACGTCTGAGCATACCCTGCCAACTTATGGCGAACAAAGGGATACAAAAGGGGGATGTGATGGACGGAGCATCTGAACCAATCAAACACTCACACCCAGTCAACAGATCTGGGTTTAATCCATCACCGTTCTTTAGCCCACTCTGCCACCCCAGTTCAGACATGGCCATATGCAAATCAGTCTGACCCTGTGCCTCATGGGAACAGTCCAGCCCGAACTGCCAAGCCATGCCTTCCCTAGACCGGAAACAAGCTTCCTAGGACCGGTTTCTGGCATTACAGCCGTCTTCAGCCAGGCTTGCTTGAATCCAGTGGCAAAGTGAGCAAGGGACTCATGTCGAGCATACCCTGCCAACTTATGGCGAACAAAGCGGTACAAAAGGGGGTGGTGATGGATGGAGCATCTGAACCAATCAAACACTCACACCCAGTCAACAGATCTGGGTTTAATTCATCACCGTTCTTTAGCCCACTCTGCCACCCCAGTTCAGACATGGGCATATGCAAATCAGTCTGACCCTGTGCCTCATGGGAACAGTCTAGCACGAACTGCCAAGCCATGCCTTCCCTGGAGCGGAAACAAGCTTCCTAGGACGGGTTTCTGGCATTACATCCGTCTTCAGCCAGGCTTGCTTGAATCCAGTGGCAAAGTGAGCAAGGGACTCACGTCTGAGCATACCCTGCCAACTTATGGCGAACAAAGCGGTACAAAAGGGGGTGGTGATGGACGGAGCATCTGAACCAATCAAACACTCACACCCAGTCAACAGATCTGGGTTTAATCCATCACCGTTCTTTAGCCCACTCTGCCACCCCAGTTCAGACATGGCCATATGCAAATCAGTCTGACCGTGTGCCTCATGGGAACAGTCTAGCCCGAACTGGGATACAGGCTGATTTTTTGGGAGATCGTAAAAACCTTCAGTCAGTAACAGTGCCAGAGAGCTCTACACACTGCGGTAGATAGAAAATCATACAACCCTGCAGGGAAACGCATACCCCAGCACACCGCGAACCACCCCCTTAAACACACATGCAAGCACACACACTTACAATCCTGCACAGACATACACATAGCCCTGCACGGACACACACCACCATAAGCCCACACACAAACTTTACATCAGATGCATATTCCCCACACACCTAGTCCTGAAGTACCCACCCCGCAGCAAACCCACTGCGCCAATGATCAGGGCTCCAGCATGGATGCATGGATCCCAGGGTGTGGGCTGAGGGTGGAAGTAGTGAGGAGAAAGGGCACTGAGCGATATGGGAAACGAAAGTGCCTGCATGCAGTGGACTACCAAGAGAGCAGGGTTGTAGAGGCTGTACACACAGGAGAGGAGAGCGAGAGCACAGGAGACAAGGCACCTTAAGGAGTTATAGAGGCACCAGTGGGCGCTGCCATGACAGTCTGAGTCAGGCTAGGAGCACACCACACCCCCACACTGGGGCAGATCTGTAGGAGAGAGAGGCGTCCAGCTGAAGGCTGTTATAACAAGACTGGCGACAGGATGTTCCAAAGGCTTTGGGGCTGTACCTCCTATTAGCGCACAACTGTTCCCCTACTGACCCATTTCACTGCAGCTGTTTGCATGTTTCCTTTTTAGCAACTTTAATTTTAAACAAGTATTGGGAAAGCCAATAGGTCTCGCCTATGCGAGAGCTATTGGCTTTGGTAATGTGTTTTACACTAGTGTGGCTGCTGTTAAGCATGGCTAAACGTTAGTGGCGTGGTGGGGTAGAGTGGATTAGGGTAGAGTGGAGTGAGGTAGATTGTAGTCATGTGCAGTGGGGTAGACTGAGGTAATGTTGAGTGGGGTAGATTGGGATAGCATGGAGTGGGGTAGATTGGTTTACAGTAGAGTGGGGTAGATTGTAGTGGAGTGGATTTGAGTGAAGTGGGGTGGGTTGAGTGGGGCAGATTGGAGTGGAGTGGGGCTACTTGGAGTGGGGTAGATTGGATAGATTTGAGTAGGGTAGACTGGATGGAGGGAGGTAGGGTAGAGTGGGGTAGATTGGAGGGGAGTGGAGTACTTGGAGTTGGGCAGATTAGAGTAGGGAAGATTGTAGTGGAGTGGGGTAGATTGTAGTGAAGTGGAGTGGGGTATATTGGAGTGGAGTCGGGTAGAATGAAATGGAGGGGTGTAGGGATGAGGGATGTGTAGTGATACTAGTGAAGCGCCTTACAGTGAAGTGGCGTGGAGTGGCCTGGCATAGAGTGGAGCAGAGTGTTGTAGAGTGACATGATGTAGAGTGTTGTAGAGAGGAGTAGTGTAAAGTGGAGTGGTGTAGTGTGGAATACGCATGGTGTGGTAGCGCATTGCCATTACAGATAACACATTTCCAATTGAAAATGGCCATTACATTTACACAGACGTACAGTTTTACTGCGCACAAATGATATGTGTGGAAATGTCATCACCAAGTGCATTGTTTTGTTTTGATGGTATTAAAATATTTGTTTCCACCACACTTCGGAATTACAAACAAATGTGCTTAATTTCTACTGTTCACATTCTGATGTATTCTGAAATATCAGAACAATTAATTTTTGTTGTGTGCTAAAAAAGGTAACATCCTTCAGCCTGTCCTCTCGCATGGGTACTCAGCAGGATGGATTGCCGCATACATTTTCTCACTTTAAAGTCAGCAAACGGAAGTAAATACTAAGTTCCCTAGGAATACAAAGCCTGACAATTGACCTCTGTCTTTGAATGTATCGCCAATGAGACAAGATACAAACAACATTTAAAGGCCTATTTACAGATAGCAAGTACTCACAGCTCACGAAATCAAGCTGGACAGCCTAAAACAATAAGCAAAGCACAGAGCCAGTTAAGAATGATGCCCTCTTTAGAGTGGCTCAACAAAAAGAAAAAATAGACCCCAATAGTGCGAGCAGTATAAGAACAAAAGTACTTGGGTTATGCCATAGGGAAGGGTTACATGCAAGAAGAGGGAAGTGCTGACTGCAGAACTGACCAGCAAGAAGCAGGCAATTGAGAGTGGCTTTGAAGCCCACCAATGGTAAGTAATGGGAGGGCCCGAAGCCCTCTAATGGTAAACAAAATGTCTTGAAGAGAAGACATAAAAACGTGCTGCTATTGATGCTTTTCAACAGAAAAAAAATTGTGCTGCAGTCCCAACCATCAATGCCAGCTCTGTCCTTGTTCACATAACTTAAATTTAGGTGTCTGTCTGGCAAAATAGATGTTAAAACTTGTGGTTCCCTACAGCAAACCAAATATCTCAGACAACATACATTCCCTGACCCTTATATTTTTAATATGCTTAGCAGCAAAACTGTGAAACATTTAGTTCCTTTGAAAAACAGCTAACGAAAATAAATTAAATTTTCAACATCATACACTCAGAAAACACACTTTGAGTAGAAAATTAAACCTAGTAGTTCCTGATGAATCCCATTTGTTTTAGCTTTAATCCATCCATGAGTGCCTGGGCGTATCTGCCCATAGTTACACTTCATGTGTTTCACTTTGAAATATTCCATCTTTTAGCCAATACAACTTTCCATTCCTGGATGTGTAGTGTTGCTTGTACTCTTAGAATCATGAAATTACAAATTTCAGCATGGAAAACTCTTTTGACTAAAAGCCCAACTATGGGTATGGTAACGAGTGTAGGTGTTATTTAGTGCACCTGATAAATAACAATACCACGGGGTACGTTATTGATCAGGTGCGATAAATAGCACCAGCACCAATTGAGTCTTATGCAGATTTTGGTGTTTAATGCACCAAAATGTACATGCTAAATATCGTACACATTTCCCCTGTGAAATTTCGGCAGGTGAAACCTGCCGACATTTAATAGGCTTAGGGTATTTAACACATCCAATTGTTATGGGATGTGTTAAATACCTTTTAAATCATAATTCCAACCCGTGCGTAAACAGGGCTTTACACACAGGTTGGAATATGACAAGCAAGTCCTGATCAGGCCCACTATCTGGTGATCCAAATCCCGACATAGCGCCAAGTGGTAGCTGTGCACGTGTCCATGTTTGCTTCTGTGTAATCATTCCGTGCGCTAATGTGTACTCTTGTGTGTAAGTATCTATTATTATTTTATATTGCGCAAACCTAGCTAGGAAAAAGAAGAGCTGTGCACATTACACAGGGGTGATATTGATCAAGTGGGAATGGCACAAACACGTCACAGATTTAGGTACAGGGAGATTACACGATTTGCTCAGAATCCCATGATGTTGAGCCAAGTACCGAAGCCAGAATCCGAACCTGGGTCCCCAGGTTAATGAAGCCGGTATCGCTAGCGCTAGGCCACATGTCCTCAGGAACGTGGTGTCTGTGTGTGTATAATGTCTGTATTGACGGGTGCCTGTATGTGGTCTGTGTATGTTCAGACACCGGTAGATGTGTTTGTACGCTAATGGAGGTTGTGTGCGCACATTTATGTATGCAGCTGTGCCTGTGTATGCACTACAGGAAGCCAACGCCATTGCTGTAAGAATGCTCCTTTAACAAGGGTCCTCTTTTCCTGTACAGCGAGAGGATAACATAACAAACCAAGGGCCTCCGGCGGGGAATCCATTCTAGGTCTTGTACTTTTTGCTGGATCAACATCACTAAACTGGGCTGCACGCAAGAATGATTCACAGGGATGAAAAGAAGTTCCTCTGACATGGGATGATGGAATGAGTGGACCAGCGGCTTGGTCCAAAGCCATAGTAGCCTCACCCCCCTGCAGTGTGTGCCCGCGCGGGCTGTCGAGGCTGAAGTCTGAGTGACATGTTTGGGATCTATTTTATGAGCAGTGTGAAATGAACTGGAAATACATGTGAACGATATTGATTCGAGGACTGAGGGATGAAGAGTAAGAAATGAGGGATAAGCATTGAGGAATGAGCAATCTGCCACTAGACCTAGTTGGTTATGATTTGTACATATTTCATTCCCTGTTGTTTGTCCACTTCTCTTTTTTAATGCAGACCCAGTGTATAATTGAGTGATTACTGGTCCTCATGCCCTGATGACTTTGCCAGTAAGTCTTTGTGTGGCAATGAAACATGTTAGCCGTTCACACTAAAATGGTCTAAACATGTGACTTGGTTATAATCATGATTATGGGCATCGAATAAAGGCATATGCTAGATGCCAGATACAACTCATTATTCATAAAAAAATTGATAGGAAGATAGTATAGTCATCTCTTCCTAAATGAGGACCTAGAGAAGACTGATGTGTGGTTTTGACTTTGGAGAAGTACACACAAGAAACACTATTATATTTATTCTTAGTATTGATACCTTACGGCTACATAGATATGTTGCCAATGATGATAAAGCAAGCAAGTTGGTGAGAAACAGCCAACTTGCGTATGGTGGTCGCTTAAGTAAGGCACTTCCTATTTTTTCATACAATCATTATGAATTGTTTTGATTTGTATGTCCGCTGTCATTGGGCCTGATAAAAATATCACACACAGGCATAGGGCTTGTCTCTGAATAGATATCTGAGCATGAACTTCACCAAATGAAAACACAGACTTTAGGGGTTGACTTTTGAGAAATATATATTTTGTGTGATAAATATCGAGGACTGTGTTGTTGACATGATCTTATTTGCTTGGCAACAGTATTCCTTCAATGTTATTTCCTAGGATGGGTGATTCAACTGTAGCTTACAAGGTCACTGGTGTTCAGATTTGGCTTCTTTGGCAGGGAGAATAGTATCTTCTGTCTTGATGGTATCCGGAGGGTACCTTAGGCAAGGAACGTTTTGACGATCATAAGTAGGGGCATTTTGGCGTTAGCTGAAATTTCTTTCACTGTAGATGATGGGATCACATTGGGTGGATTTAGAGTTTCAGGGATGCTTGAAAGAGCCAAAATGTGGCAGATGTTCCATGCTCCATATTTATAGTGAGGCTGTCACCTCTCTACACTCTAAACAGGGCAGAGATAACATCTGCTGCTCACTATCAGATTTTCAACACCTGCTAAGCTCTAAATCAGGCTCATTGTGATCTTAAGAGGTGCTCTTCAAAGACTGGTGCAGTCCTCGCACATTGTAAGTCTAGTCAGGTATGAAGGTGTTCCAGCTGAGTACGCTGCAGCGTGGTATCATCATGATTTGTGTGGAACTGCGTTAGGGTACCCGGATTGGGTTAATATCACAAGGGAGAGAGGAGGCGTGGCTAAGCCGCCTAAGATGGCGGACCGATCCCTGTAATGCTCCGGCTGCCGGCCCGCATCATGGGCAATTTATAACATCCCCTCACCTGCTATAGGGGCAACAAGACCTGCACCGATGGTCGGAACCACTGTTGGCTGCCTGGATCGGTCTGGAGCTCCTGGGCGGGGTCCGTGAGCAGCCTGCGGCCCTCCGCTGTCGCTCCCCGCGTGCGGCCCGGCATGATGGCGGCCGTCGGGTAGAGCAATGGCATCGGAGCGCGATTGATCCGGTGAGAAGTGGGACCGGAGTTCCCTGACGGCGCCCTGCATGAATCCGGAGGTGAGGGGGCGGCTTCCCCGCATCGGCGGGCGCAGCTGGTGACCTCGAGGGTGGAGGAGTCTGCATGGCCCACATAGACCACGCTGCCGGGGGAGGGCCCATCTCCCACCGAACCGAAATGATGCCGCTGCGGCCCCCGAGCACACTACACAGCACCGGGGAGTGATGCAGGAGACCGACATTAAGGGAGACTCCGCTAGCGGCCTCGGGTGGCGGGAGAGACCGCCCCCCCCCCTCTCTCCTTGAAAGGCCCTGACGAGGCTTCATGCAACACCTCCCCACGAAGACCAGAGGCGAGTCGGGCTCCCCCTTTTTTGAGCGACACCGCGGGGACTGGACACAGACCCTGGTCACACCGATGGCCATCCCCCAGCGTAGCAGAGAGTCAAGCTGAGGCCTGAGAACGCCCGGGGGGCAGCGCTGAGACTATAGTACCCTGACCTGTCACGAGGAGTTGGTGGCCTGTGCGAGCCCTCCAGAGACTGTTCACCGCTGACGCACATCTACCCTGGCAAGCTTGCCGTTCTGACGCCCCGCTTGAGGAGGAAGGGCCAGGCCTGCCACACTGGGGGTGACACCCCACGCATCCACGGTGTTGGAACATCCTGCACATATCACCCGCTGACAGCACGCTGGCGCGAACGCAGCGGGGGGACACACGAGGACGGTCACTAGCCACCTGTAGTATATACAAACCCTCAACATCCACAATACGAGGGGGCAGAGAGGAGGGCCCCCCCCCCCACACCGAGTCACGCCTGCGGGGCCCAGATGATCAGGCGGCACCATAGATGACCACGTGGATGTGAACCGAAACGACGCTAACGACCCCCCTCCAGAACGAAGCACTTACCAATTACGAGGCGCGGTGAGCCTCACCTGCATCACATCCACACGGAACGCGCCTGCCAACCCAGATGACATTACAAGCGACCCCATCTGTACGCCTTCGGTTGAGGGGACCCACATAAAGGACCCACAACCCCCACAATGGGCCGCCGAACAACAGGCACCACACACGGCGTGGACCATCAGAAGATGCCGCCTCAGTAGCACCGCTGTGGGATGGACAGGACAGCGTGGACTCTACGTCCCGGAAACTAGACCAAGTTCTCGCAGCCATAGAACACTTCAGAGTGGCGATGGAGAACAAATTCGACACTCTAGCCACAGATTTCAACCTTCTTCGTGACGACCATAGGAAACTATCGGACAGGGTCGCCCAAGGAGAAAAGACGGTGCAGACACTCAACCCGCAAGTGCAACAACACCACAGGGACATTGCAGACCTCCAATCCCGGATCAAGGCCTTTGAATACAAGACAGACGATTTAGAAGGGCGCTCCCGAAGGAGCAACATCCGCGTCATGAATCTGCCGGAGGGAGCGGAGGGGACCAACCCAATACAATTTATTACGGACCGGGACTTTTACACCAGCCAAAGACCTGACTCCCTACTTCTCCATCGAGCGGGAGCATCGTGTCCCGACCCGCAAATCTAAACCGGGTCTACCTCCGCGACCATTCCTGTTAAAGCTCCTGCACTTCCGGGACAGAGACGCAATTCTTAGGGTGGCCAGAACGAATGGGCGACTACAGGTGGAAGATAAACAAGTGATGCTCTTCCCCGACTACTCCCGAGCCGTGCAGCAACAGCGGGCTACCTTCCAGGCGATTAAACACACACTCCGACAGAAGAACGTCCAATACGCCCTCCTGTTCCCGGCAAAACTTAAAATTACCACGATGGAGCCACGCACTTCTTCATGGACCCGAAAGAAGCGGACACCTGGGTGGAGCAACATGTCTCTCGTCGCCTGGCGACGCCGGACACACAAAACAGTCCACATAGGCGGCAACCACGGAGACAAGGCCGCAAGTCACTCTGACGCAGCTCAGTTCTCGTTCTACCCTACCGGGAGGCAGCTCACCCAGATCATCGCGGAGCGCAGAAAAGCGATTCAAGCGGTGTCCGCGCTTGGGCCAACGGATGAGGAATCAAATATGGACAAGGAGCCCCACCTGTTTAGTTCTGAAGACGAGGCCAGCGATGCCCCGGCCTCCCGCGAAGGGTCTCTGATGCCCCTGACAGTACCACCACAGACCGCGGATCTATTGATGTGGCGGTGACAGGTACATGGAGACCGCTTGGTGCTATATCCCGGTGTGCACCGGACCACCCTGCAGGCACTCAACGACCCAGACGACAGTCGAGAGGGATGGGGCCCGCTGGGGAGGCCCGAACCGACTGTGGCGCTTCACCTCACGGCCCGACTCGCCACCACGAAGAAGCCAAATCACAAAGGACACTCGAGGGACCACTTCCACAACTACTCTACTCTGATAGGGATGCCAGCAGTAGCAAGGAGGACATTCGGCCGCAACCCCACAACAACGAACTAAAGAACTCTTATGTGAAATTGTTTGGACGTGTTGCCTCGAGCAATAGGTCCCCCCAGTTGGGAATGTTCCCCAGAGTTATGGTTTACTCCCCTTTACAACGTTATTTTCCTAGTCTATGAAACAGGCGGGCACGAGGAGACAGTATCATGGCATGCGTTTCTGGACCGGTGGGGCGGTGGGAGGCGGGAGGGGGAGTCCAGCGGGATGGACAGGGTTATCATACAAGGTCCACACACCTCATACCTGACCCATGACATCTACACTACCTAACACGGACCTTAAATTTGTGACTTTAAACGTTAGGGGTATGCATACGGCCCGAAGAGATACTCTATCTACGCCTACATAAAGCGACAGCAGGCACAGGTGGCCCTCCTACAGGAGACACACCTGACGGAACGAGAGGTAGGCCGCCTCCATGGAAAATGGTGGGGTATTGTGTGTGCCACAAAATACTCTGCCTTCGCAAGGGGCACGTTAATCTGGATCAGGCCTGGCGTACCATTCAAAGAACAGTGCAGACTGGTAGACAGCAACGGGAGATAGGCAATTGTTAGTGGCCTGTTAGAGGGCCAACCGATCCTTATCGGTTGCGTATACGCCCGAATACAAAACAAGAACAATACTGGGACAAACGGATTACAGTATTAGCCCGCCCCACGACGGTGCCATGGCTCTTAGGCGGGGATTACAACTGTGCACTAGATATTCATCTGGACTGGTCACACACCCCCGCCACACTCCCCAGCGCGCAGACAAACAGAACACTTCCACAGGTGGGTGGAACACTGGGCGCTAGCGGATGCCTGGAGAACGCGGAACCCGGCGGCCAGGTTTTATTCCTTTCACAGCGATACAAAAGGGGATGGATGGAGCGTTTCAGCCAATCAAACACTCACCCCCAGTCAACTGATCTGGGTTTAATCCATCACCATTCTTGAGCTCACTCAGCCACCCCAGTTCAGAGATGGCCATAGGCAAATCAGTCTGACCCTGTGCCTCATGGGAACAGTCCAGCCCGAACTGCCAAGCCATGTCTTCCCTGGACCGGAAACAAGCATCCTGGGACCGGTTTCGGATTCATAATCCTCATCAGCCAGGCTATCTTGAATCCAGTGGCCAAGTGAGCAAGGGACTCACGTCTGAGCATACCCTGCCATGCCAACTTAGGGTGAACAAAGCGATACAAAAGGGGATGATGGGCGGAGCGTTTGAGCCAATCAAACACTCACCCCCATCAACTGATCTGGGTTTAATCCATCACCATTCTTTAGCTCACTCAGCCACCCCAGTTCAGACATGGTCATATGCAAATCAGTCTGACCCTGTGCCTCATGGGAACAGTCCAGCCCGAACTGCCAAGCCATGTCTTCCCTGGACCGGAAACAAGCATCCTGGGACCGGTTTCGGATTCATAATCCTCATCAGCCAGGCTATCTTGAATCCAGTGGCCAAGTGAGCAAGGGACTCACGTCTGAGCATACCCTGCCAACTTAGTGCGAACAAAGCGATACAAAAGGGGATGATGGGCGGAGAATTTGAGCCCATCAAACACTCACCCCCAGTAAACTGATCTGGGTTTAATCCATCACCATTCTTTAGCTCACTCAGCCACCCCAGTTCAGACATGGCCATATGCAAATCAGTCTGACCCTGTGCCTCATGGGAACAGTCCAGCCCGAACTGCCAAGCCATGTCTTCCCCGGACCGGAAACAAGCATCTTGGGACCGGTTTCGGATTCATAATCCTCATCAGCCAGGCTATCTTGAATCCAGTGGCCAAGTGAGCAAGGGACTCACGTCTGAGCATACCCTGCGATGCCAACTTAGGGCGAACAAAGCGATACAAAAGGGGATGATGGACGGAGCATTTGAGCCAATCAAACACTCACCCCCAGTCAACTGATCTGGGTTTCATCCATCACCAATCTTTAGCTCACTCAGCCACCCCAGTTCAGACATGGCCATATGCAAATCAGTCTGACCCTGTGCCTCATGGGAACAGTCCAGCCCGAACTGCCAAGCCAAGTCTTCCCTGGACCGGAAACAAGCATCCTGGAACCGGTTTCGGATTCATTATCCTCATCAGCCAGGCTATCTTGAATCCAGTGGCCAAGTGAGCAAAGGACTCACGTCTGAGCATACCCTGCCAACTTAGGGCAAACAAAGCGATACAAAAGGGGATGATGGACTGAGCGTTTGAGCCAATCAAACACTCACCCCCAGTCAACTGATCTGGGTTTAATCCATCACCATATTTTAGCTCACTCAGCCACCCCAGTTCAGACATGGCCATATGAAAATCAGTCTGACCCTGTACCTCATGGGAACAGTCCAGCCCGAACTGCCAAGCCATGTCTTCCCTGGACCGGAAACAAGCATCCTGGGACCAGTTTCGGATTCATAATCCTCATCAGCCAGGCTATCTTGAATCCAGTGGCCAAGTGAGCAAGGGACTCACATCTGAGCATACCCTGCCAACTTAGGGCGAACAAAGCGATACAAAAGGGGATGATGGACGGAGCGTTTGAGCCAATCAAACACTCACCCCCAGTAAACTGATCTGGGTTTAATCCATCACCATTCTTTAGCTCACTCAGCCACCCCAGTTCAGACATGGCCATATGCAAATCAGTCTGACCATGTGCCTCATGGGAACAGTCCAGCCCGAACTGCCAAGCCATGTCTTCCCTGGACCGGAAACAAGCATCTTGGGACCGGTTTCGGATTCATAATCCTCATCAGCCAGGCTATCTTGAATCCAGTGGCCAAGTGAGCAAGGGACTCACGTCTGAGCATACCCTGCCATGCCAACTTAGGGCGAACAAAGCGATACAAAAGGGGATGATGGACGGAGCATTTGAGCCAATCAAACACTCACCCCCAGTCAACTGATCTGGGTTTCATCCATCACCAATCTTTAGCTCACTCAGCCACCCCAGTTCAGACATGGCCATATGCAAATCAGTCTGACCCTGTGCCTCATGGGAAAGGTCCAGCCCGAACTGCCAAGCCATGTCTTCCCTGGACCGGAAACAAGCATCCTGGGACGGGTTTCGGATTCATAATCCTCATCAGCCAGGCTATCTTGAATCCAGTGGCCAAGTGAGCAAGGGACTCACATCTGAGCATACCCTGCCAACTTAGGGCGAACAAAGTGATACAATAGGGGATGATGGACGGAGCGTTTGAGTCAATCAAACACTCACCACCAGTCAACTGATCTGGGTTTAATCCATCACCATTTTTTATCTCACTCAGCCACCCCAGTTCAGACATGGCCATATGCAAATCAGTCTGACCCTGTGCCTCATGGGAACAGTCCAGCCCGAACTGCCAAGCCATGTCTTCCCTGGACCGGAAACAAGCATCCTGGAACCGGTTTCGGATTCATTATCCTCATCAGCCAGGCTATCTTGAATCCAGTGGCCAAGTGAGCAAAGGACTCACGTCTGAGCATACCCTGCCAACTTAGGGCGAACAAAGCGATACAAAAGGGGATGATGGACTGAGCGTTTGAGCCAATCAAACACTCACCCCCATTCAACTGATCTGGGTTTAATCCATCACCATATTTTAGCTCACTCAGCCACCCCAGTTCAGACATGGCCATATGAAAATCAGTCTGACCCTGTACCTCATGGGAACAGTCCAGCCCGAACTGCCAAGCCATGTCTTCCCTGGACCGGAAACAAGCATCCTGGGACCAGTTTCGGATTCATAATCCTCATCTGCCAGGCTATCTTGAATCCAGTGGCCAAGTGAGCAAGGGACTCACATCTGAGCATACCCTGCCAACTTAGGGCGAACAAAGCGATACAAAAGGGGATGATGGATGGAGCGTTTGAGCCAATCAAACACTCACCCCCAGTCAACTGATCTGGGTTTAATCCATCACCATTCTTTAGCTCACTCAGCCACCCCAGTTCAGACATGGCCATATGGAAATCAGTCTGACCCTGTGCCTCATGGGAACAGTCCAGCACGAACTGCCAAGCCATGTCTTCCCTGGACAGGAAACAAGCATCCTGGGACTGGTTTTGGATTCATAATCCTCATCAGCCAGGCTATCTTGAATCCAGTGGCCAAGTGAGCAAGGGACTCACGTCTGAGCATACCCTGAAAACTTAGGGCGAACAAAGCGATACAAAAGGGGATGATGGACGGAGCGTTTGAGCCAATCAAACACTCACCCCCAGTCAACTGATCTGGGTTTAATCCATCACCATTGTTTAGCTCACTCAGCCACCCCAGTTCAGACATGGCCATATGCAAATCAGTCTGACCCTGTGCCTCATGGGAACAGTCCAGCCCGAACTGCCAAGCCATGTCTTCCCTGGACCGGAAACAAGCATCCTGGGACCGGTTTCGGATTCATAATCCTCATCAGCCAGGCTATCTTGAATCCAGTGGCCAAGTGAGCAAGGGACTCACGTCTGAGCATACCCTGCCAACTTAGGGCGAACAAAGCGATCCATCCCACATGACCTTCGGGTGAGACTTGACCGATTTCTGTGTTCCGCAGATGTCCTACCGAAAATACAGCACACTGACTATCTAGGGGGCATAGTGTCAGATCACGATGCACACACAGTGACCCTCCGCTGGAAGCCACCCCACCCCCGATTCCCACTTGGAGGCTCCCTCAGGAATGCCTCGCAGATCAGGCTTTCCGTCAAACACACGGGGACTTTATCCGGGAACATTTTCAGTGCAACGCGGGCTCGGCCATCTCCAGAGCTATAGAATGGGACGCATACAAGATCACCGCGCGTGGACATTGCATTCAACAAGTGGTAGGGTCCGGAGAACACTACAGCGCACGCTACACACATCGGAGATAGCGCTCGCGCAGATGTCCCGTGACTCGGACCAGGGATGAGCCACCTTAGAACAGGTGACGGCGGCGAAGCTCACACACGCGGAAACACTAAGAGACTTGCGGAAGTATAACTTCCGTATGTACGCTACGCGAGCACACAAGGAGGGTAACAGAGCAGGGGCACTCCTAGCGTGGATAGCCAAACAGGACGCGATCGCACAGCCCATCACAGAGCTGATGGATGAGGCTGGAAGGCTCCACACCTCCCAACTCGACATCCTACACATATTCTGTAAGTATTACATGGCTGTGTACCACAATCCAGAGCCGGCAACGCCTCACACGTTGGCACACTTCCTGGGCACACACACACACTCCCCACAATCTCCGCAGAGGACAAGAAGGATCTAGACAATAAAATTACACCCCCTGATATTAAGCGCACCATCAGGTCCCTTGCACGGAAGAAGGCGCTGGGGATGGATGGGTTCCGGCTGGAATACTATAGCACATTCGTGGCCCAGATAGTACCCCACTTAGCGATCATATATGAGGAGGCCCTCTCCAAAGGGATTCTGCCCGCGTCATTCCACGAATCCACGATGGTGACCTTCCTAAAACCCCACAGAGACCCCACGCACCCGTCTTCATACAGATCCATGACACTCCTAAACACGGACTGTAAAATCCTACGGAAAATCTTGGCCAATCGCTATAGCCAAATTCTGCCAGCCCTGATACACCCCGATCAATGCGGTTTTGTGCCCGGGCGCAACACATCCCACAACCTGAGACGGCTCTTTCATATTCAGGACAGCACGAGAGACCGATTCCCCCACGCAGCGTGCCTGATCTTCGACCTACTGAAGGCGTTCGACACCTTGCTGTGGCCCCATCTGTTCGCAGTCCTCCGGGCACTAAATATCGGTCAGAACTTGATGTCATATACGCGACTTCTATATGGGGGACTCATCTCTAGAGTGCGGATCGGCAAACTTATCTCTGCTCCATTCCCGATAGAGAGAGGGACCAGGCAGGGGTGCCCGCTCTCCCCCCTCCTTTTCGCACTTGCAGTCGAGCCATTGGCCGTGCGGCTGCGTCAGGGAGAAACCTGGGGGATTCCGATCGCGGGGACGACACACTGCGTGTCCTTATATGCAGACGATCTGCTGATTTACGTCCGGGATGTGACGGGAGACCTCACCTCGATATGGGATACCCTGCAAGCCTTCGGAGCCATTTCAGGCTTCAGGGTCAATTGGGACAAGTCGACCGTTTACCCTCTTGGCCCCTACCTGGCACCGCACGAGGTGACGCTGGGCACGCAGGTCTTACGTTGGAGCGGAGATGCCCCCAGGTACTTGGGAGTGCGACTCTATCATTCCCAGACAGATTTATACGAGGGCAATCACCACAGGGTACTGGCGGGTTTGCGGTCGGCTCTCAACTTTTAGAAGACTTTGCCCATGGCACCCATCGGCCGAGTGGCCATAGCAAAAATGATCATGGTGCCCAGACTGCTCTACCACTTTGCCAATCTACCGGTGATCCCGCCCCGGTCATTCTTGTGGGAACTGGACACCCTGCTCACGACACTGATATGGGGTAATGGCCGATGCAGAGTGGCATTAAGCACACTATGATTGCCGACCGCAGACGGGGGCCTGGGAGTCCCATCCTTCGAATCATACTTCCTGGCCGCACAACTCCAGTGGCTATCCCAGTGGACGGCGGAGCGCTGCGTTTGGGAGAAGAAAACAAAGACCGGTAAGATACCCCTTCTGGTCATTAGAAGGATGCTCCTACCCGGGACCAAGCCGTCCCGCACCCACCCGCTTCAGGTCTCCATGGAGCGCAAATGCATGATACGTATTCATCGAATGTCCAAAGACCGGCCACTCTATTCCCCACTGCACCCCTGGTGGGTCTCCCTCGCGGAGAAACACATTACACTACTAGGACCCTGCAGACATGGACAGACCACGACATGACAGAGGTGGAAGCATTGTTCCACGAGGGGCAATTGCGCACCTATGAGCAGGTGGTTGAATGGTTTGACCTCCCACGAGGACAATTCCTTACGCACAGACAACTTTTAGATAGCATGCGACCATTCTGGGGTCTGCAAGATGGTGAACCACCCACGCACCCGGTGCTCCACACGATCCTCCGCATGGGGGCCGGCAGACACCTAGTTACATGGCATTACAAGGCCGTCAGGGAGTTAACCAATGTTTCCCTAGATACTTTTCGTCAATACTGGGAAGACGACGTCGGCAGGGTGTTCCATGACACGGAATGGACATGCGCTTTGGAATACACAAGAAAGTGTCCAGAAACGCACGGTTTAAAAGCATACAATTTAACATAGTACACGAGCTTATCTCACTCCGGACAGGCTTCACCGGTATTACCCGGACACACAATTTAATTGCCCGCGGTGCCAACTGCCGGAACTTCTGCCATATGTTCTGGGACTGCCCCTCTCTGCACCGGTACTGGACCACGGTACACCGAACACTCCTTGCACTAGTCAGCCTACCACACATTAACTCCTGGGAAGTCTGGGCGCTGGGGACCTACAAACGAAAGAAATCTGAGAAGGTACACTCGTGATTTGCATCCCTTGCCCTGCTACTGGCGAAGCGAGCCATCGCTATGCACTGGAGGGCCCCTTCGGCGCCCCCGGAAGCAGCCTGGATTGGGGCGATGAGCAAATGGGGGGAAGCAGAGGAAGACATTATATGGGAAGAAGAGGTGCAGGGACACGCAAACACCCCATCTCCCTGGAATGGGCACAGCTGCTCATACAATTTAAACAGGAGAAAACCCCGGACGATGCATCAGAACCATCCCCACCTCACACCCACACTTCCCCACAAACCCCCGATCTCCCTCGCAGCATGCCCAGAGCGGACGTTCCACGCCACTTAGACATGACAGACTGAATATCGAACCCCCTCGGCGACACCACCCACTGCCCCTGGCGGGACGCCCGTCTCTGTCTTGGGAACCCTCGCGGTCCCAACCCCCCTGGGCCACAGACCCCAACACCCTCAGCCCGACGTGTCCATTGGCCCCAGCCAGCCCGCCGCGCGCTCTCCTACCGCCCATAAATCTAGGAAGAGTTTATCCCCAAAGTTCCACGCTTCGTTTTCAGTCAGCAGTTTGGACACCGACGCACACTTCAATTACCACAATTGCCACTTTGGTAAAGATTTGAATGAACACACACGGGGGCCACATTCACACCAACCCCCGCCAACACGCAGTTTTAGGAATGACTCGTAAGAGATCGTATCACGGTACTTCAGTTTCCTAATCTGCAATCCCGGGGATCATAAGGTACAATTTGTGTTTTATTTTGCTGGACAGGAGAGCATTTACACGTTACAGATAACTTTTAACTGTGAATTTTATGTGACTATTCATTCTGTGACAATTTGGATACATGATTGATGTATTACCCCTCCCAGGGGCTTTAACCTGTAAAACCTTAATAAAAACATTTAAACAAAAAAAAATATCACAAGGGAGAGCATTATTACCATTCTGAGCTATTTTAACAAAACGTGCATTCTAGGAGTTTTCATTATTCTTCATGAACTTTAATGTATTCTCTTGCTCTGTTTCTTAACAAATGCTACAACTACCCACCTACAGCTGAGTATGTATATGAGTTTCATACTGTCCCATACAGTAGGGTTTCGCATCCTTGTCCAGTGTACAGCATGTTCAATCAATCAATCAATCAATCCATTTGCAAAGCGCACTAATTACCTGTAAGGGTCTCAAGGTGCTGGGGGGGGGGGGGGGGGGGGGGGGGTTGGGTGATGCTGCTACGGCTTGAATAGCCAGGTCTTGAGGAGTCTTCTGAAGGTTAGCAGGTCCTGGGTCTGCCGTAGGAGGATGGGGAGGGTTTTCCAGGTCTTGCCAGCGAGGTGGGAGAACGGTCTGCCACCGGAGGTCGCTCTTCGGATGCAGGGGACTGTGGCGAGGCCGGCAGAGCGGTTGGGGGTGTAGAAGCTGAGTCGTCTGTTGAGGTATGCTGGTCAGGTGTTGTGGAGTGCCTTGTCTGCATGGGAGAGGAGCTTGAAGGTGTTCCTCTTGTTGACGGGGAGCCAGTGCAGGTCTCTCAGGTGGGGTGTGATGTGCCTGCTGCGATGGATGTCGAAGATCAGGCGAGCAGAAGCGTTTTAAATGTGCTGGAGTCGTTTCAGGAGTTTGGCAGAGGTTACTGCATAGAGGGCATTTCTGTAGTCCAACCTGCTGCTGATGAGGGCCAAGCTGATCGTTCTTCTTGTTTCGGTGAGGATTCAACTGTAGATCTTGTGGAGCATGCAGAGAGTATGGATGCAGGAGGATGAGACGGCGTTGACCTGCTTTGTGATGGAGAGAGTAGAGTCGAGGATGAACCCTAGGTTGTGTGCGTGGTCGGTGGGTGTTGGGGCTATTCCCAGTGCGGTTAGCCACCAGGAGTCGTCCCAGGCCTAGGGGGTGGAGCCGAGGATGAGGGCTTCCGTCTTTTCCGAGTTTTGCTTCAGTCGGCTGTTCTTCATCCACTCAGCGACGGCTTTCATTCCTTTGTGGAAATTGGTTTTGGCAGTGAGGGGGTCCTTGGTGTGGGAGAGGATCAGCTGGGTGTCGTCGGCATAGGAGATGATGTTGAGGTCATGCAGTCAGGCGACGTGGGCGAGCTGTACCATGTAGATGTTGAACAACGTTGGGCTGAGGAATAAGCCCTGGGGTATGCCGCAGATGATCTCGGTGGCTTCGGATCGGAAAGGGGGAGGCGAATGCTCTGGGTTCTGCCAGAGAGGAAGGAGGTGGTCCAGTCCAGAGCCTTGTCTTGAATCCCAGCGTCGTGGAAGCATGTGCGTAGGGTGTGGTGGCAGACAGTATCGTAGGCGGCTGACAGGTCCAGGTGGATGAGTTCCATGGTTTCTCCGTTGTCCAGCAGGGCTTCACCAGGAGAGTTTTAAGTTTACCTGTCCTTAAGGCTCTTGAATCCTGACTTTAACCCCACGGGTAGTAAGTACAATGTATTGCAGACCACAGTTAGAGGTAAGTCTATAAACTACTAAACTTGAATTGCAGTTACTAAACCTGTTCTGGAACAAAGTACGGCCATTACTCAAAACAACACTCTGGAAAGCTACTGTGAGTTTACAAGCCTTGCATCCCTCCACATGGGAAACTCCCTGACTGTATATTTGAGAAGTTTCCTTTCTGACTCTTAGGGTGGGAATGGACTAGTCTGACCCTTAGATTGAATGCCCCGCAAAATGCAAACCTGTGATTGCGACATTTTCATAAGGCCCACATTTAACAAATGGCGATTTTTCCATAGGATCTGCTGAATTTTAGTTGAAAGAGGGGCAAAAGTAGAGACCACGGGTATGCATGCAATATTAGTTTTTGTGTTCTTCTCCAGGGGAGCTAGACAAGGCATATTCAAAGCCCTCTCACAAGCCTGATTCGCCACCCTCTTTGGGTAGGCCCACTGTTTTAAACGTCCAGCCAGTGCCATTGATTGATTAACAAAAGTGTCCACCTTAGTGCAATTCCTTCTATATCTGAAAAATTGGTCCATGGGCAGATTATCCCTCAATGCCTTGGGATGGAAAGATGAATAGTGCAAAAGGGAATTTGTATCAGTGGGTTTTTGATGGACCGCCATGGATAGTTTAGACCCCTTAGAGGTTATGTCCAGATCTAAATAGACAGCTGAGTCTCTACTAATGGACCATGTGAAACGGAGGCAAGGCTCCACACCATTTATCCATTGAAAAAGAAAAAATGACATCAAATCATCCTCGGTGCCTGACCACATATAGAAAACATCATCAATATACTACTTCCAAACACACAGGGGCCGATTAAGATGGTGGCCGGATTTCCTCCGCCGGGCTGGCGGTAGCCACCGCGGGCCAGGCGGGGGCAATCCATCCGCCATCCTCACAGAAATGACCCCACGCCACATTAGGATGGCTGGGGGGTCTGCGGCAAATGGCAAGACCGTCCGCCGCTTTTCCGCCGGTCGCCTTCGCGACCGGCGGAAAAAGTGCTTACATATGGTGGTGGTGTCTGCGAGACACCGCCAACCATATCCATATTACGATGCATGCGGTCCTATGCCTTTCCAAGGCGGCATTGCCGCCGTGGAAAGGCATAAGGTCTTTGCTTTGGGGGCCCGTTGCGGGCCCCCAGGGTGAAGGGGGGTGGGTGGGGGGTGCACATGGGGGGTACCTATGGTACCCCCGTGCGTTTCAAAGTATAACATGGTAGGCACCGCGCGGAGCCTGTCATGTTGTGCTTTGCAACGCACAACATGCATTTTTAGCATTGCCCACCGCAGTGTTAAAAATGCGGGATGTACCCGCCACTGTGGCGGGTGCATCCTAATTCGACGCACTGGACCTCCGCCCTTATGGCGGACGGTCCCTTCCCACGACAGGATGGTGGACGGACTAAGTCCGTCCGCCATCCTAATGACACCCACAATTCAGAGCGGTACATGTTAGTTTCATCGAAGATTACATTTTCTGTGAAAAAAGCCAGACTTGGACGAAAGTGGCTCTAATTGAAGACCCTTACACTTGTAGGAATAGCTGTTTCTTGTATGCAAAAAAATTCCTAGTCAGTGCCAATCCTATACACTTCAATACAAAACATGGCAGGAAATTATAAAGCCACACATGTGCCCTTAAAGCCTTAGAGAATGTACAAGAAGGAGCAGTTGCACACCTGTTTAAATAAAACAAGATTGTGACGTGTTCTGTGGAAGCTGTGCAATTGGTTCTGCGCCAGAGAACTGCTGCAAGGTATTGACTTAAAGCCTTAGAGGCAGCAATCAAAGTGACATCTTTGTGAATGCTGGTATATAGCAAATCGATGTAAAGGGTTACAAAACATTGTTTGCTGGATTGTATTCAATATCTCGTAAGAGATTCAGCATATCAGAGGTATCCCTTACATGTGGGTTAGTTAACCAGTCTTTTGAAGAAAAACATCTGAAAATTGAGAAAGTGGTTCCAACAGTGACTGGATCTCCAACCTGATCGGGCATCTGGGGGAGGGGGTTGGGACTTGTGGGTCTTAGACAAAATATAGAATGCCGGCACCCGAGGTCTAGAGTTCATTCTCCACTTATTATCTTTGGCTTCCTCAACCATGGTCTTAATGATCCCCTGTAGATCTAGAGTAGGATCCCTCATAAGAAGTATGTAGTTAGTTCTCACACCTAACAGTCATTCAACCTCTGCCTCATAGTCCCAATATTCAGCACCACTATGGCCCCCTCCTTATTGGCAGATTTTATTACTATGCAGTGGTTATCCTGCAGAGATTTTACCGCCAGCCAAACAGATCCAGACATTTTCTGAAAATGTTGTGATTGACCAGATTGCTCCAATTTGGATATCTCATCCCAGACCCTTTGTGCAAAGACTGTTATTTCGGGGCCCATGGCGGAAGGGGGGACAAAAGGCTGATGCTCTATGCAGATTGGTAGAAAAAAGAGACAGGGATCCTTAGGTTTATCCATAAAAGCTTTATGGAGACGGATTCGACACATAGTTTCTTAAAACGCAGGAGGCTGATGTGTGGTTTTGACTTTAGAGAAGTACACACAAGAAGTTCTGTTAGATTTTGTCTTGGTTCCTCCGGTTTTATAGTAAAGTTGCCAATGATGATAAAGTGAGCAAGTTAAGGAGTAACAGCCGATGTGCTCATGGTGGTTGCTCATGTGAGACACTCCCTATTTCTTTCACACACTCCCTATTCATTGTTTTGATTTGTATGTCCTCTGTCATTTGGCCTGATAAAAATATCACACACTGGCATAGGGCTAGTCTCTGAATGGATATCGAAGCATGGCATTCCCCTAATACAGACTCAAACAATAGGGTTTGACTTTTTAGATATATACATAAATATTGTGTGATAAATATCAAGGGCTGTATTGTTAAAACGTTTTTTGGGTGGATGGGTCCTTGCTATGGAAAACATCTTTAACTCCTTGTGTATTTGAGAGAAGAAAATCAAATCAAAAGCAACAACCTCCATCAAATCTGGGTTCAGACCCCAGTGCAGAAAGAGACAGCAAACATTCAAACGGTCTAAGCCCGGCGGTTCGACAATGTTGACTTCTTTCTGCTCGTCCTGCTTGACTTCTTTACAGCTTTCAACAATGCTGACCACAGATTCTTACTGGATACCCTTATATCCTTCATAGACTTCAATGCATCATCCAACAAGAGTATGAGTTATACCTCTAAAACAAAGCAGTGTTCCTAATGAATTCCTCCAGATCGAAGCCCATCCTGTTTCCTTTGGCATGCCACAAGGCTCCAACATCTGGCCAGTGACTGTCAATCCGTTTATGGAACATCTGGGAAGTACTGCTTGTTAGGATGGAGGTCAGAATACACCGCAGATGACATGAAACTGTATCTGAAAGTCACATCTGGCTACAAAATTGAACATGTGAAGGACGGTCTTGCCGAGATGGGAACCTGGATGTCCTTAATCTACTTCAAATTGAACCCCATCAAGGAGCAATTTGTGCACATCGCCACTGGATACAAACAATATTCAGTGCATGACTGGCAATCTGCCCTTACAACTGAACATCACCAGCGCCAAAATCCCTAGGCTTTTGCATTGATATCAACTCCAGCCTCCGTGCTCTTATTGTTCATGTACCTAAGACTACCATCTATCAACTGACCCTGCTCCACAGAGGGAATCATTTCCTAATTTTATCAGGTTTCAAAACCATCATCTAGGCACTAGTTCTTTACCATCATGACAGAGGCAAAGCTCTACTGATCAACATCTCTCAGCTCTGCCTGACTCCACCAAAGAGCTTTCTCCATGTAACAACACGCCTCATTTAAATACTTAACACGTATGACTGGATTACACACTCCCTGAGAGAAGCCAAAGCTACCCATCCCCTATCTGCATCATATTAAAAACATCCTTCAACACATACAAGTTAGTGAATACTGGCATTCCACCTTATTCGAAAAACTAAAGTAAGACCTTTGGGGAAAAATGCAAGGTACTCAACAGTACCACCAGAACTGGAAATTAGGAAATGCAGGAAAGAGTTGATGAAACATAATATATTCTCCTACTATAGTCCTGGATCTGTAACAGTATCTCAATTCAGTTGTGCCGGGTTCCATTCCTTCACGACATCTGCAAAAACACATCTGTTTAGGCACCACCTTGTCATGTGTTAACCAACTAGATGCCGGGCTATATTTAAAGTGTTCACAACTCTTCCAAGTCTACCTCCTTTTTCACCAATGGCTTTCCACTCCTTTAGCTGCACGTGTGTGCCTGTAGGCCTCTTCACATCAAACGTTTCCTCTGAATTCCAATTGCCTGTCATACAACACCCACTCCTCTTTCTACTGCACCATCCAAGGGCTTAATATGTACGGTGGTTGGAGGTGGTGTGCACCGAGGGCCGGGTTTAGGGCAGTGCGAATGGTGCGGCAGTACTGGGCGCTGACCTGTGGAGGGGGCACTCTAACCTCAGGGGGTGCTATGTTTAGCAATATCTTATGATAGGAGAGATGATGGGCACTTTTGGAGGGAGAGAATCATAGGAGACGGTCATGGGACGTGGGGGCGCCAATAGCGATTGTGGCGCTGGGCTCTACCAGTGTTAAATCTGGCCCTGCGTGCACCAGCAAAAGGATGGGGGACCAGGACGTAATCATCATCAGAGTTTGGTCCAGAACAAGTAGAACAAAAGGCAAAATAGAGAAAAGGGAGGCTAGAGAAACCATGACACAAAGAACATAGAGATGAAAAAACCTGCATGAGGTCCAGGTTGGTGAAAGAAAAACATATGAGATGGAATTAAGGGAAGGTAACCTTGATATTCGGCAACCAAGGAATCCAGCAGCAGACTCCTAGGAAAAACGTTGGCCTTTGCACCTATATGTTTTTACAAATTAGACACTGGCCCCACCTTTTTCACAACCACCGCCAGATACAGTGACCCCAGAAAGCTAAGACCTCCTTGCTAACAAGGCAGCAACTGTAGGATTAGTCAAAACCTTGCTATAAAGCTAAATATTGTTTTGCTCTCTGTGATCTTTTTGGGGATGGACTGGCCACCAGTAGCGGCTGGCATGGCTCTTGGGTGGGGAGGCAGGCGCGGGGTTAGCGTGGAGGGTGAATAATAAACATTGAAAACATTTAAACCCATCTTTCCGCTGGCCCGGGTCCCGCGTCTTCACTGCTCCTGCTCTCCTGTCTCCAACAGGAACATGAAGCAGGCAGCCAGGCTCCATCCCCTAAGCCAATCACAATGCTCCAGTGGAGTGTTGTGATTGGTCAGGATGCCGCCCATCCAGGGGCTGTAGAGGATGGCATATTCTCCATGCAGGCTGCAATGCCGCCTGCATTGAGAAGGGCTGAGTGCACATGACTGGTTTGGGCGGCCCGAGAGGGCCACCCAAACAGTCTTTGCACACTCAGGAGTGGGCAAACCACTCTTGCCCTGCCCTTCTCAGTGAGCAGGGCAGCTCCGCCCACCCACCTCCCCGCAATGCGCCAAGAAACATGAAATGGTAATAACCAAAAGTTATTACCATTTTATGTTTTGGCTTTCTCGCACTGCTAGAAAGCAGTGGGGCAACACTCCTGCGCCTTAGTGGAGGAGCTGCCCCTGCTGGCCACTCTTCCGTTCTGGCATTTTCCAAGTGGGTGAAAGGCTTGGGTGATGCTTTTGGGGCAGTATGGGCTGCCATCACCCAACCATGCCTCTTTCGCCCCAATCTAGTGACATTTTCCTGTAACGGGGGGCTAGTATGAACACTTTTACTAGGGCTAATGTGCAGCCTACATAGAGAAATGGGCCGTTGATTAGGCTCTCGGCTGGGGCGCTGTGATTGGCGTAGGGGAGAGACCTGCCTGTGGGTTGCAGCTTCCTGAGGAGAGCAGCGGCAGCAGGAAAACGCGAGACCCGGGGGAAGGTACGCTTTTATTTTATTACCATCCCAGCCCGCTACCGCCCACCAACCCGGCGACCCTCCCTTCCCCCCCACCTGCCCATCATGCCGGCCGCGACTGCTTAGATCTCCACTCTATGTAGACTTTACTTTTAGCTTCAAGTGCAGCAACTGTGCACTGAAGGCCCCACCAGGAGGGATTCCGCACTGAAAGAGCCCACTGTATTTGCAAAGTCTTTTCTGTCAAACAATATTATTGCCACCCTGTGTGCTAAGCAGGGAGCAGAGGACTGAAACTTTAACAACCGACTCTTATTTTCGGCGTCTCTGGTGGGAGGTACAAGGCCTGGCGCAAGACAGGAATCCGCCGCTGAGCCCCAGCTGGGGACTTGCTGAAGGAAAACCAAGTCTGCTGTGGGACCAGAGTAGTTCTTAAAGTCACAGATGGGAGGAACATTAATGCAAGAGAGAGGGGGCTCTTTCTATGCCCTTCACTGGTAACAAGTGCGCCGAGGGCTCAGCTTCGAGGCGTTGGAGTCTGCCAGATATCGAATCTGTCCATGTTCTCAGAGCAAAGCGTCATTCTGCGGGGCCAGACCAAGATGTAAATGCTTAAAAGGTGCAAGCACGGGGACCTGTGGAGGTAAGGATGGGGATATACTGATGCGACCGCACCCCGCCCCTTTATGTAAGGGGTACTTCAGAGGCCGCAGTTGCGTGCTGTCTCGGCCCGGCCTAAGGGAAGGGATCTGTCACTGAGCCCTATCTGGGGGCTGCCCAAAGCAAAACGGGGTACAAGCCGGCACAAGGATATCTGTAAATGTCAAAAACATGCGGGGGTGCGCAAGCGGGTCCGCACTGTTTACCCCAAGGATTTCCAGGTCAGCCATGCATACTCCCCTGCCTAATCATGAGGCATTTTATACCGTGTGTTAGGTGCGACTGCATAAAGTACATTCTGCCTTTTTGTTTACATTTTAGAAAGCATTGCTTTGGATTTTCATGAGTGTGTTAGCTGAATAATGAGGTGTACCATTATTACTGCAAGCAAGAACTGGTAACTCTGTGCTGTGATGAGGTGTAGACAGTGCAAGGTAGGCACCCAGCCACGTTTACACCAACGAGTTTGACTGTGTAGCTAGATTTCAGTGTGTGAGGGAATTGCTTCAGGTTGCGTCTGTGTAAATATTCAACACAGTGCAATATTCTGCCACTTTTGGCATTTCTAAACTTGCAAATTGCATGGACTACCGATAGCTGCCGCCCAGTTTCAAATGTTCATGAATTGACTGTAAAATGTCAGTGATTTCAAGTCTTTCCATGCTAGCGCATCTTTTACCATGTGCACATTTTGCATTCTGCTTCTTGTGGTTCTACATGCAGGTCTATAGTGTTTTTTTTTTTTTGCAGTGGTCTCTTCTCGCTTGGCCTTGAGGTGGGTGACATTCTGACTACAGTACACCATACACACATCAACTCAACTGTGCAGTAAGTGCACACTGTTTTATTTGGATACAGACAGAATAGCTTTCAAGGGGAATGATAAATTCTCGCTTTGCAGAGGGGATTCTTTTGCTCGCCAATAATTATTTTCCCTGCCTTCCGCCATGTGCAGATTTCATTTTGGGCCTGAGGATGCTGGTGGTAACTAACTGCATCAGGTCTATCAATCTGGTTTCCCATGAAGTCTGCAGTGGTCCTGGAACAATTAAAATGCTCCATTTGCCCACTCTTTTTTCAAAATGTTCTCTTTGGGGAGAACCCTCCTACCCCCTAAGATCCCTTTATGTAAGTCAGACTTGCTCGTAAGGTAACACTCACGCCGTAACTTTTACGGCTCACCACTTTTAAATGTCACCAGCCGCCAATGCAACCTGACGAAAGTGCCTCAAGATATGTTCCTTGTCTGTCTATGCCAAACCTACAGCATTATATTAGTGCACCGGGCTAGTAACCAGTAGACTAGAACTGAAAGGCCTGCTCAGAGAAGAAAGACGAGATAAAAATGTTCCGAGTAATCATAGTTGCACCCATGGGCAGACGTGGGTTTTTTGTGTCCCACTCCCGGGAAGGGAGGGGGGCTCCTGCACTACTCCCCCTTCAAAGCTCTGACCTTCAATTACAGACCTCCCAAAGACACTTGGTCATATCAGTGTACCGGACGCAGCAGAACTTGCGAAGAAAGGAGCCCGGGCTGGAAGAAAGGCCACTTGCAGAAAGCTTTGTGCGCCGACTGGAGAGGCTTTTATACGCCACCTTTCGCGCTCTTTTCGTCGTCTGTTCTTAAGGAGAAAAGCACAAAGCGTTCGGGCCTAATGAGGAGGTCTGTCTATTGAGCGGCACGCGCCGCGGGCCGCCAGGTGCGACTTCAGACGGCGCGAGCGGTCAGATGCCGCTAATTAGAAGCCGGCACGGTGCGTGAGACCAGCAAGTTTCCCTCTATTCCTCAGTTGCTCCGAGTAACCTCCGGAGGGGCAGCTCAGTAATTAGCCAGCGCGTGCGCCCCGCTGCCCCCTCCCAGCCAGAGCGACGCACCGTGCACGCACGCACGGGCTGATCCACTCACAGGACGTGCTGCGTGAGCCTGACCGTGGAGCGGGAAACAATCACTCACGTCGGGGCGCACCTTCCTTTGGTTCAGCGTGTGCGATGTCATCGGGCCCAGGGCCTGAAAGGGACACTTAACCCTGATTATTGACGTATTTTACAAATCAGAGAGCAGCTTGGGGTCCCATTTCCTTCCTGGCTCTAAGCCTTAGCGCACTGGCTACCCTATTATTGCATTCACAGTAACACAGGCAGTGGCAGGCCCTACCTCATGCTCACGTTGAATTCCTATTAGGTTTAGCGCGGTAGCAGTTCATTTGGCACCTTAAGACAGCCCTATATGTTTGTTATATATATATTTTATACGTAATGAGATTGTAAACTCGAGCTTCGAGTTTTATAAGCGAAAATACAAATTCCTCAAAGCAAGGCCCTCTTATCTAAAAGCCAACAGTGTTTTAAGATGCATGACATAACATGGGCGCACTTGGCACCTATGTTAAATGACAGAGTATCCCATAAAGTGTCTGAGTCAGGAACCCAAGTGCAGTACCTAGAGGTTGGTTCATTGACAGAGGCTCTGAGCGATTCACGTCCTAAGGTCATCGTGATATTCACAGTCTGTCATCTGCTGACATAGAAAGGATCCCAGTAAGGCCAACTCAAAGTAACCACAAATCCCCCACTGATACTTCAGTTGAATAAAGAGAGGCTCTTAGGGTAGCCTAAGCACAGACTAATGCACTTTGACACATAATCATCCAATTACACTGAGAGGCCTGGAATGCGGTCTAAACACAACCCAAAAAACACTGTAACCTTTCCTCCACTAACAAATGCGTATTTTGAGCTGAACCTAACCACAGACCACTGTACAATCATCACACGTTACTACACTGACATAGGCCTTGACTGAGAACGACCATTTACCAAATTGCAATCCATATATCGTCATCTTGTGACACATACAGGTTTTAGTGGACCACACTGTAGACCAACATACAAAACCTAAAGTCATCCACAAAGAGAGATAGGGGCTAATCACTAAAACAAATCTACACATGCTCTTGCATTAATAAAGGTAGACTCTGAACAATGCCAAAGCACAAACCAAAGTGTAATATGCATAGTAATAAATTACCGCAGCCTGTGAGTGAGAGCCATTAGCAGACCAATATATAATCCACACTCTTGTGCACTGTTGTACTCAGGCTTAAACTGGGCTCAACAACAGATCAACTCGTAGTTGAGATACTGTCTGCAACCAACACAGGCAGACAACAACGTAGGCTAATCTTCAAAGTGATAATGTTCCAATTTTTTAAGCTCATCGTCTCTAGAAAAACAGAAAAATAATCCCACTTGTCAAAATTCCTAGTTGACTTCAAAACAAGGCGGCAACGTGAATCTGAGCAGGAGCTAACTTCCCCAGAAAAGCATCACGGAAGGAAGTGCTTTGCTTTTGGTCCTGTTACCCTGTCAGCCTCAAGTCAGTGAAATCTGTAACAATTATAAAATTACTGGCAGTAGGTTGACCACTAGCAGGCAGCCTCTGTATGGTGTGATAGATAGAAATGTGCCCAGCCTCTATAAGTGGTCTGAACAATACATCAAAACTACTTTACTTCCACCTAAGGGAAACCCCTTGGGAAAACATGGATTGAGATGGTGTGAGAGTAGGAGTTGTGACCTCACTGAGAGACTCACCTTTCCTGATTCATGGACAATTTAATGGACGATAGGGTGGACCAGGCTCAGTGTGGTTTGTGAGATAGAAACAGCACAGGGCTATTGCTGGAATGTATGTGCTGCTAATGTAAGGACAGCAGATAGTAGATGGGGCTGGATATTACAGAAACCACTTGCCAGTAGCTGAGTCTTGGAGTTGAGGCTCATATGCAAGGGATTATAATCGGGGGGCAAGGTGGTGGGGACAAACCTCAGGGATGGCTGTAACCCTTACACTGGCATCCTCAGTGGAACGTGGACAGTCACATATTAAGTTTTATTAGACACACAAGATGGGTCAGCATGATCGCTTGCTTTCTGTTAGCAATATTCTGCTTCTCTCTTGTTGTCCATTGAATTTACATCCCTCTCGATTATGGCCAAAGGTACCATAGTACTGTATACATTTGTTTCTACTGGCTGTAAGGGTGGCCAGGCCTCTAGGTATGTGAGGCAGTACGCTCCCTTTCTCCTTTTTGATAAGGCTCCCTTGAGCTGACGAGCTCTGGTTGATGCACTTGCACTTAGTGAGTGGTACAGAGGTCTGAGAAGATTGTGAGCAGCATTTCCAGCACCTCTAAAACAACTTGTTACTCTCTACTGAAAAGTACAGCATTCTAGCAACGTGTCTAGAGATGCACAGCACTGGCTGCCCCAGCAATGGCAAAACTAAAGACTTTTCCTGAAGTAAGAGTTACCATGCACTGCATTTATCATAATGTATCTGAGCGAACTGGGTGCTGGGGTGTGAGGTAGTGTGCTTCCTTCCTCTTTTTTTTGATACAGCCTCTAGGTATGTCCAAGAATTCTTCAATGGCTCCAGAAGTTCATTACAATGGCAGACCGCCTAGCTGACCTACGTGTTCACGTTAAATCATGCTTATAGTGTGCCACCTCGCTACATCGAGACGTGCCCAAGTATCTGCTGTGTGGAATCTCGGTAGGTTCGGGCTGGGACAGAAAACAGACCCGGACACCAAAATATATGCCCCCCCCATTAGTGAATTAGATAGCTAGAAAAGTGTCCAATATTTGCAAACTGGGCAGTTTTAAACTTGTAACGCCACACGGTATTGATGTTTTGCAACGTATGGGGGAGTGCATGAATTTATGCTTGCTGAAGCAATGTTTGTTGTATTATTGAAAAAAAAACAGCCCATCAGACCAAAAACTGGTCCTAAAACAGCCACAAATATTGTTCTCCACATAGCCTTTCTGACCAGCCCACCGGACACTGCCTCACTACTTTATAGACCAATCCAACAAGGGATGTGCACCCGGTCAGCTGCACCTGCCTCTGACCTCGAGTGAGGCTGTATTTAGAAATAATTTCTGGGTTTAAAAGTTAATGCTGGAGAGTTTCTTCTGTGTAGGTCAGTTGTCAGGCAATTATCAAAATGTCAAGATAACTTTGTGATTAATGTTCCTGCTGGACAAAGATTGAGTTTTGTCTAGTGGCAGTCCTGACTCATCAAAAAGTAGCACAGAGGGTTAATAAGCCTGCTGCAAAGAATATGTACCATAAGATTACAGCACTATATTTTATGTGAAGTGTTTAGTGGGTTACTGCTTTTGTCACAGAGATCCTTTTGTTTCTTGAACTTTACAAGTTACAATCCTAATATAGCACAGTAACCTATGAGCTGTCACCAAAGAGCTGTAATGCAAACTGCAAGAAATAGGGTTGGGGCCTTAAGTTTTATCCCAGTCTTTCATTATCCTAATATTGCTAAAAAAGTTTAGTTTGGTTAGAAATACATTCTTATTAGGAAAGACAATTCCAACCACTGTGGTACATTCTAAATCTAGAGTTTGTGCTTCTCCAGACCAAACACTTTTAAGATATACTGCCCAACAGTATGGATGATGTGATTCCTATACCATGTAATCCCCATTGTTTAATGTAACATTTCTTATAGACTGATTTATACTCTAATCTGAACAATGTGTGTGTGATGTAATGGGCTTTGATACCACACTGGAATACATAGCACTATAAAATAAATGAAATGCATATGAGAGAGGAGCTATGGAAAGAAAAGGGGCACTGTTGGAGTGGTAGTGAGGGAATCCATGAAGAAGGCCGGGTGCTATCAGCTAAAACCAGCCCTGAGTCCAACCATGAATCTGGGTGATGCCAACCCTGTGACAACTTACACAAAAAGCAGCTTGAGAGCAAAAATAACTGTACGCCCACAAATGTCTCAGTAAGCAGTGAAAGTAGACTGACTATGGTGCTAGAACCCACAGGGAATCTGCTGCTGAAAGATGTGGACCAGAAGAGCAATGGACGAAACCTCAAATAATACACACAGGCACATACTGATGCATGTACTGAGACAGCCAGGCAGACACTCATCCATACACTAACTCACTCAGTCATACACTTATGCATACCCTAACACACCCAGGCACATACTCATGCATACACTGACACACCCAGGAACACATTGACGCATACACTAACACACACAGGGACACACCAGTGCAGACACTGACACATCCAGGCATACAGCGGTGCAGACACTAACACACCCAGCCAAACACTAATGCATTCAATAAAACTGGCAGGCACAAACTGATGCACACACTGGTACATCCAGGCAAACATAAGTGCATAGAATGAAACACCCAGGCATACAGCAGTGCAGGTACTGACACTCCCAGCCAAACACTAATGCATCCAATAACACTCTAAGGCACACACCAATGCATACAGTGATGCAGACACTGATAGACCCAGGCATACAGCAAAGCAGAAACTCACACACACAGCCATACACTGATGTATGCAATTACACACCCATTCACACACTGATGCACACATTTACGCAGCTAGGGACATAACAATGCAGACACTAACACACCCTTGCATACACCTAAGTAGACACTGATACACCCAGCAGCCAAACAGTAACGCATCCACTAGCACCCACTCTCACACTATACAGTCACTGATGCATTGAAAAGACAGAGTTAGCTCTTTGTGTGACCAGATGGTGTTTCTAACAAGAACCATTTTTTTCTAGAAGGCCTTTTTAATATATTTTTTACATTTTTCTATTTTTTTAACTAAAAGTGAACAGGGTAGTAAAAGGGTAGGGATGAGGAAATGCCTAGAAGCAACTGGCGTCAGTCTTCAAAAAACATTATGTGGTCACTGGGGCAAAAGAAAAAAAAACTAACAGCGATGCTACTTCACTGTTTCAAAGAATGCACCCACAGAAGACATTTTTACAGGGATAAGCAAGTGGTATTTTCCACAGTGAATAACCATGTCACTCAGATCTTCACAGGCAGCTGTTATTGTAATGACTGCAGCTGATGATGGTTCTACCAAGGCTGCTGTAGAGGCCGACTGTCATCCTGCCTCACCAATTTTCTCATGATTCATCTGGTTATAGACCTTTTCATGAATTGTTTTTAGCTGCTTCCACATGGAACTTGTCCCATTTGAATACTTCTTTGCATTGCTTCTGGATAACTGCTTGCCACAAATATTGCACTGCACATATTTTCCTGTTACCTTCTTTTCCCCAGAAGGTATAGTAAAACACTTCCACACATCACCTTCTTTTCTACAAGGTGGTGTGCCTTCCTCATCCTCAACAGGTTGTGGATGCCCATCTTGCGCATCTTGGACAGACAATGTGATGTAGCTTCAGCCATTGTATAAAAGCAGAGCACCACTGGTTCTCAATCCTCCTTCACTGGAGAAGTAACTGGTTTTGGGTGCGGTTTTCCATGTGCAATGGTGGGTTCTTAATATATCCAATCAGAAGACAAGGAATGGGTGTGCTTGCGAGTGAATTAACATATCCGGTGCGCAAATTCACAGATTTGCAAAAGTTGCAAAATGGGTAACTTTGTTGGAAAACATATATAGGTGGTTTACAGAAACTAGTAAAAAATGTGATTCATGAGAATGGAGGGGTGTACATATTTGCAATAATCTATAAAGTTATTGGAGAATCTGCGAATGCAGACTTGCAAATTCGTTCTGATCACGTGATTGGGGTTAAAAACCATAGAGTAGTAGTCCGTCTATTTTCACAGGCCCCGAAGGTACCGCAGTGCCCAGAATATATTTCAAAATAATTAAAATGTGTTTATTTAGATTAAAAAAACTTCAGATACTTTACATTAACTACATATGTGATTTTTATGTTTTTAAGCATATAATAAGTATATTTATAAAAAAAGAATGTCTACAGTACAAACAAAACGAAATAAAAAGTCAAAAATATTTGAATACACTTAGTATTAAAAGTAACCCACACAAATTAACTAAAAAAAAACTAGTGAGTGAGTGGATGTGTGAGTGGCTCTATGGATGAGTGAGCGGGTTTGTGAGTATTTTTATGGACCTGTGAATGGGTATATGAGTGGTTGTGTGGGTGTGGGAGTGGCTATATGAATGGCTGTATGGGGTGTGAGTAGGTGTTTGAGTGCTTCTGTGTATGATGTCATTAGTGAGTCATGAGTGATGTCATGAGTGATGTCACTGACCATGTCATGAGTGATGTAATATGTGACATCATAAGCAGTGCATTGTGGGTGTGTAAGTTATAGTTAGCTCTGGCAACTATAACTGCCGAATTTCTATGGTTTTGTATGAGTGAAATCCGAGCATAACTATATCTTCCCTGTAACCTGGGGTATTTTCAGTGAATTTCTATTTCCTAACTATATAGTCGCTGTAAGCTTTGTTTTATTCTGTAACTCTATGTATATATATATTTTTTTCAAGGTGCGTAGATGTGGAGTTATAAATAGTAAATCTAAACTTCCTCTATACGTACATACCTTTTGATATTTAGGTCCTCGATATTCTTACATCATTATATTTCTATGTCAAATATTCAGAAGCACAATCGCCAGGAAGGGGGAGAAATCAATCAACCCAGTCCAGAAGGACACCCTTGCTGTGTTGGGTAACCCCACAAAGAGTAGCGTTCAGCTGCAGAGTGCGCACCGGCCTGAATTTGATCCGTTTCTGCAAAGAAACGGTGCTTTTGAAAACTGTGCCACGCCCTGAATGACTGCAATATTTCATGATTTTCTTTTTCTCATTTGCCAGTACAACATACAATTTATAGACAGTATATTTAGATAATTGTGCTCTAAATTAATGACTTGAAATTTTTTTTTGCTTTCTTCAAGGTGACATTTCCATCAGCCTCGATGAAGAGGGTGGAACTCGATTGCAACCAGTTACGCTGGTGACTTTTCAAAGAGGTGAGGCATAAAAGTTGGTTGTGAGTTTGACTTAGTGAGCAAAGTGAGTGAGCTCAACTGATATAAAGTGCGTTTGTGGGGTATCTCCCAGAAATTTCTAGAAAAGAAAGAGGAGCAAATGCTCCTCCAGGCTGCAGATTCTTTGATAATGATAATGATAATGATATGTATAAAGCGCGCAAATACCAAAAATGGTGTCTCGGTGCTAAAACCATGAGAAAACTCCAACTGACACCCCTCACTGGAACAACCAGGTTTTCAAGTTTTTTCTAAAGCTCAGAAGAGAGCTGGCCTTCCTAATCTCAGGTGGCAACAGGTTCCACAGCTTAGAAGTACCATACTGAAAACCCCGTCCTCCTCGGCACTGTAAGTAGTTTTGCACCCGTAGAGCGGAGTGATCTTCCTGGCTGGTACCACACGAAAAGCTCCTGCAGAAACAACGGGACCTTATGTGTCATGGCTTTAAAGGCCACACAAAGCGCCTTAAATTTGATCCGTTGCACCACTGGAAGCCAATACAGCTTCCAAATTTCCTCCGAGATGGATTTATGCCGGGGTAGGCTCAGCAAAAAGCGAGCCACTGAGTTTTGAACTGCCTGAAGTTTCCTCGGGCTCTGCTTCTGGGCATTCAAATAAAGCCTGTTGCAATAATCCAACTTGGACTGCATGAGGGAAGTCTTGTATCAAACTACTTAATAGTACTCCTGGTGATTATATGGTCCATTATGGGATATACCAACCTGTGGTTAGCACACAAGAAAACTTTTAAAGGTGCACTTTTTTGTATAATACCAATATCTCCATATACAGATCAACAGGACTGGCTAGTGTTTGGGGTCACTCTTTTACAAATGTAGAACTTTTATACAGTAAGATTCAGAATGTAAATACAAATTAAATGTCTGGAGGTAGATGGATTCTTCAAATTACATTTGCTTTTGATTTACAAAAATAGATTATCCTCATTTAAAACTTTATTTTTACATCAAAAAAGAATTTCACGAATAGGGGTATTTACTCCAATTTTCATCTAACTAGTCATTAATAAGGTGCACAATGATAATTTCTGTTTGTTAACCATGCAAATCAAGAGCTATGAATGCTTCATCTTTGAAATTTTCATTTACCGTTTACTCCTTTCATAACTAGATGCTTCATCATTGAAACTTCTATTTCCCATTTATCATTTTACAACTTCTTAAAGATGACAATGCATAATGAATTCCTTAAAAAAGGCAAATTATTACTGCAGATATAATTATTGTAGCAGGACCAATGCACGGTGCAAATCTGTGCAAGTAATTTCAAACACGACACACTTTCACAGATGCTTTTTATTGTAAGGGCTAATGCATACTGGTACACTTCGAGGCCTATTCCGATGTCGGACGGACCTAAGTCCGTCCGACATCGGGCATGAGCTGTAACCGACCGACCTGCTGTCGTCGGTTACAGCCCTGGTAGTACGATGCGACCAAACAGGGTTCGGTCGCATTCGTATACCTTACAATGCAAGCATGCTTTCCGACCGGAAAGCATGCTTGTATTGCTGAAAGCAGGGGTGCAGTTCCTCCCTGCACCCTGTGGCTGGCACCCCAAGGTGCCTGCCACTGGGTGCAGAGATCCGGCAGCCTCACATCCATGGGGGCCCTGCTTGGGGCCCCAGAAACAGCTTACGACTGCCTTTTCGCGCCGGACAGACCGGCACGAAAAGGCAGTGAAAAGCTGCCATCGTACTCCCTCTGTCGCACAGAGGCGACCGGGGGAGTACTGGAGGATTTCCAGACTGCGGACGAGCCTGTCGTCCGTAATCCGGAAATCGGAGTCGGATTCCTTCCCGACCGAGCCCATCGGAATGGCTCGGTCTGGAAGGAATCCGACCGGGACTGACCGATTCGGTTGGAAGTGCTCCGAACATGGTTCGGAGCCCTTCCGGCCGAAATCGGTCATGCTTCGTCATTTTATTTTAGTGCATGACATTTTCTGTGCTTCACGGCACCATTTGTATTTTACTGCTGTCATCATTGCTTCATGTTATCATCTTGTTTTTTATTTCTTGGGCTGGTTGAACACAGATATTTTCCACATGATTATTGTTGGTATTCTTTAGACATCTGTGATTCTCTCAGGGACCCTTTATGATTTCATGCTTTCCTTTTTCTTTAGAGTTGTCTTTTTTTTAAACTTTACTGCGTTCTCCCAATGTTCAATTATTTATATTTGCTTCCCTCTCGATTTTTAGTCAACCACGACGAAGGGTGTTATCACCCAAAATGTATTTGGTCATGTTTCCAACCATGAATATCTTCCAAATTTGAGAATGTCATTCCTTCTCTGTATACAAGTGTGAAGTAACGGTTGTAAACAACAGAACAAGCCCATAAGTAACCAATTAAACACCTTTGTATTATTACATCATTGTTTTATTGTTTATTGTTTAACATTTTTCTCTTATATGGTATGTGTATCATGTTTACTATGAAACCCTAGTTCACACAGCTGTGCGTATTGGGTCTAGTACACCTTGGTGATCTAGCTTCTTAAAACAAACCTTTTGCCAGGCCCAAACCCGCATTTTTAATACATATGTCACCCCCTAGGGTAGGACCTGGATTGCCCAGAGGGCAGGGTGCAGTGTATTTTAAAAGTTGAACATGTACTTTTTAGTTTTACTTGTCCTGGTAGGAAATAACCCTTGAACTGGTGTTCCACTACTGAAAGGCCTACACTCCCATGTGATAACACTGGAGTTACCTCATTACATTTAATAGGTGATGAATTCCAAATGGGAGCAGGTACCTAGTTCATGTTTGGTGTCTTTTGAAATGTGATGAAAAATCCTCTTTCATAGTGAAGCCGGAATTTCAATAGCAATTTTGACAATGCAACTTTTAGTTGGTATTATCTTTCCCAATTTTTTCCTTAACCATTTAGTGCATTCAGCCATCTCTGGGTCACATGAACAGGCGAAGAGGACAGCTGGGCTTTGTCTATTCTGCCTAGACAGCCACACACAATAGGGAGCTTAGGTGTGCCTGGATGGGCCATCACTGGCAGGATGGGAGGGTGGAGCTGGGTACCACCCTACTTACACCTGAATCGGCTGTTCCCTGCCTCCACACAAAGGGCTGCATACCCCCTGTAGTTAATCTGGAGCCAGGACAGGGAAGGCAGGAAGCCTGTGGACTTTAAAGGGAAACCTCAAGAAAAGGTGTCTCTAACTAGTCGAACGCATGCTACCAGTAGCTCCCAGACGCCTCTGAGTAGCTCACAGCCTTGAGTTCAATTTTAAATATGCACAAGTTCCTATTTTCCTTTTCAAGTTAAGGGAAGGCTTTGTTCATTTTCCATTATTGTCATCAAGCTGTAGATAGCCGGGCCTGTTAATGAGTAGTGCTCAGTCAGATTTATGACCCAGGCTGGGGCCGGGTCACAGAGGAGAACAACTGAAGCACTGAGGTATTGAATTCTTAAATACAAGCCCTCGTCAACTCAATATTGGAGCTGTGAACAAAATGATGTTTCTGAATGCTTTTTAATGGAAGAAAATTTGAATATAAAGTTACCTTATTGATTAATATAACTCTTCATTTCAATTTTCTCACATTTCAAAGTGACACTTTAACAAACAGCATTCCCCTTACTCACAGTGGTCAATAGACAGTGTGCCATAAGTATAACGGAAAAATACAGCCATTTGTTTAAAATGAGAGAAATTTAAATAGAACATTTTTCCATATTATACATTTTTTTGCAGACAGTTTTCTGCACTAACAGTTTCTACCATTTCAAACAAATTATTGTATGTTCGTGTTATACATGTAACTACCACATATGGTGAAAGGTATGTCCTGTGCTACAAGTGCATAAAACACAGGCTGGCAGTCACCGTACACTTATATACCATTCATACGCACACATGTTCATACATCGCCAACGACCACAGTCTCACTGACACACATGGCAGCCCTTTCATAGTGCACTCAGTCATAGTATTCTGTTCAAACCATAGTATCTGGCTCTATGGACGTTAGGCATAAAGTCAATGAAGCTGGGCGTGGGGGTATCTGGTAACATTGCATGAGTGCCTTGGCCTTCAGTAGGTCACAAGGATTTTCACTGATCAGAAGAAGCTTCCACTACATAAAATGTTGAGGAACCCTACTCTAGAAGCTTGTCCCACTTCAAAGAAAGGTCCAGGTATAAATATTGGACCCCAGAAACCAACTCTTCAGTACACTTCCGGACCTGTGGACACTCTGCCAGGAAGAAGGACTACTGTGCTTTTGAATGGACTGCCACTCTGAGGGAATGCTGCTCTGAAGGACTGCTGCCCTGCCCTGCTCCCCTCTTGCCTGGGTGGTAAGGACTGGACCTGCATCTGCTGAACACTGGACCCTAAAGTGACTCCAAAGGCTAGTTTGTTGGCCTTCTGACTAGAGCCTTGGGGACAGAAGGCTCCAACAGCCTTGAACCCAGCACCTGGACTCTGCCATCTGTGAGTCCTATCTTGCCAAGTGGTGCCACCCCAGTCCTGGACCCTTGGAAATGGACCTCAAATTGCTCTTCCAGGCCACCTGCTGATACAATAAAACTGAGGCATCTCCTCTGCTGTGAGGATTCTCTCAGCGCAAGGACTCGACATCAACTTCACGGTCCACATCAGAACCTTATCCCAGCCTGGAGCAACCAGATACCCACAGTTGGCACTGTGGGCTTTTTTGTGCTATGTTTACAGAAGACTCTAAAATTGCATATTTCCGGTTCTACTGATTGGATTTTTGTCATTTTGATCTAGTTTTATTTATTAAAATATACTCTTTTTTGCTGGATTGATGTAGGAATTTGCTTGTTTGTCTTTCAATTTATAACTGTTTGAATTGCTGGATAAATGCTTTACACATTGCCTCTAAGTTAAGCCTGAGTTCTCTGTGCAAGCTACAGAGCGTTTAGGTTAATTTGGGGTTTGCTTGTGCCTCACTCTGCAAGGATTGTGGATGCTCTTTGAGTACGGTTTCACCTCTTCAATCAGTAACACAATTTCTCACAATAAATATGGTATATACGGCTCTTAACTCTTTGTAGATCTTCTACATGCTCATGAGCACACTTCGCATATAATCCAATGTTGATTGCCGTCAGTGAAGAATAGGTACAGGGCAACAAAATTGCAAGGTCCAGTTATGCACATCAATGCACCCGCACAAATGCTTGCACAGAAGCATCTCAACCTTCTTTTCCTTAACAAAATCATTACTCCACAGGCAGCAATAGCAAAGGCAGAGGGTGAGGTGAAGAGAGTCAAGCTTGGAGTAGAAAGAGGAGATGTTGATGCAGGCAGAGGTGAGGGTTGTAGGTAGAAGATTGAGGGGAAGAGTGAGGAAGGTGAGGCACTGAGAGGGAGGCAAGTGAGGAAGAGTGAGACGGAGGTGTAACAAAAGCCCCTGCAGCACAGGCTGGGCCCAACACTTCAGGGGCCCACATACCCATCAGGGAGGACCACAAGACTGTGGAGTTTAATAAAATAGCTACTTCTCCGGGATAATTTGCTTCACAAATCCACCTGTCCTGTAAAAAAAAATGCCCTTGTCTCTTTGGTGCCACGCAGTGGGACAACAAATAATGATAGCAATCTCAATATATAATAGCTCTGATATTAGCCTCTCTGATTATACCAGGGCTCATACTATAGTAGGGTTGAACACTAACAATTCTGTTATTTTGCAATCTTGGAATGCCCTTTTGAGGTGTGCAAACCTACTAGCTTACATGTTTTAGGTATTTTCACCAACTCTTCTCTAGTCTTTTCCCATCAGATTGGAAATTTACTCCTGACAAGGGCAAAAGTAAAACTTCTTCCACGGTTGGCAAAAAAGTGGTTGTAGGGAGAGTGAACTTGTAAACGCTCAACAGATTTTCACATGATCAAATCCCAACAAGCATATTTGCTGCTACTAAAATTCAGTTCACAGATATTTTCTAGAACTAGCATTTCCTCGCCTACCTCTGTAAATTCTTGAGAATTCATGAAATCCGTAAATCTGCATGAATGCAAGAACATATACCATAGGCACACTTTTGTAACTTTCTTTAAGAATTGGGCCCCTTATTAGGTATAGCGTTAACTAACACCTTTTGTGTTTTTTATTAAAATTCTCTCTCTCTATTGACTTCACTGTGAGTGCCAGCATTCTGCTCTTTCACAAGGAGCATATCAGCACACACAGTAGTTTTGTTCAGTGCCAATCACTACTTGCAATGTGAGCTTTTTGACACCAAAAAATATTTTCGCTATTTGCTAACATTTCTTATACTGGTGAAGGCCAACCAGCTCCTACAACAATAAAGTTTAAGAAAAACCATGTCAAAACAAGACATGAATTGACAAAACCAAAAGGCTGACTACCAATGTCAAACCTATTTGCTTTGCCAATACTTGTTTATCGTTGGAACTGGTTACACTGATTTTCCATTATAAATGTTTTTGGAAATACAAGCATGCACCAACACATTTTACTGAATGATGCTTCAAAGAAATAGTACCTTAAATTTCCCATTAGTTTAGCAAAACCTTTTATTTCGAAGTTGCATTTTTGTGAACATATTATTTTGAAAGCAAAGAGCACTAATCCTGGTTTCAAGCTTCTTTGAATATATGCATCTAGTCAGAAAGCATTCTAAGAGCATTATACGTAGCCTCATATTGTTAAACTTTGCAAATGTACGTACAGATTTTATACTGGAACCACTGTCAGTAGTGCAGTCTGAGCTTACAACATTTCTTAGAGTGCTAAGAACGGCTTTGCATTAATGAATCATAAATATAAGGTCAAACAGCATTAACATATGGACATAAATATTACTTTAACTGCAGGAAATACCCTTCTCTGATCCATAATGTGGTACTGTAAACAGCCAGCCAAAGAGTTTGTGCTGGAGGGGGCTGGGCCTACGCTTGACCCCAAACAATATGTACTGGGGGTCGGGCTATAGGAATTCCAAACCTGAGGGCCCAATTCCGCCCAAGGCAAATGTATATCTCAGGGACTTGTCTTTATATTCTCCAGGAGCAGGGGCATCATTTTATGTTATGCCACTGAAGAAGGAGGGTGGTGAGGTGGATACCGTTGAGGCGGAGATAAAGCAGGGAGAGAGAGTAGGGTGAGACGGAGAGAGAAGCACGAGATGGAGGTGGATGCACAGTGACTGCATAGCGAGGCAGAAAAAGAGGCAGTTAGGTGGGAGAAAGTTGATGGTGATGGCAAAAGAGAGCGAGAGGAGGAAGTCATGGCCGGGAGAGAGGAGGGTGAGGTGAAGAAAAAGGTGAGTGAGGCAGAGAAAGAGGAAAGTGAAGTGAAGAAACAGGGTGAGTTGGGAGGATGAAGAAGGTGAGGTAGGCCGCATAGCAGGGTGAAGTGGAAAGAAAAGCGGCTGAGGTAGAGAGAGAGAGAGAGAGAGGAGTGTGAAGAGGAGAGAAAGGATGGTGTTGCAGAGGGAGCAGAAGAGCTAAAGTATATAGGTACAGTGCCCCAGAAATACAGAATTAAAACAAGTATGCATGACTCTGCAGGTAGATAAAGTATGCAACTCATCCCCTTACAAAGACTCTGCCGCGTGTTGAGACTCAGCTCACAGACACCTGGGAGATGCTAGGCCAGGCTTCTCCAACGAGTAGCCCAGGAGCCTACTTAATTAGAAGCTTTTGCTTGGATGAATTAATATACCTATACCAAAATTGAGAATGAATATACAAGATAAAATGTGTGGGATTATTTTTAAAACATATAAGCTGATATTTGAAGAAAAATGCGTGCATGTCAAAATATATTTAAAGCTGATATTTGAGAGACGCATCAAGTAGCATTGGGGAGACGTTTTACAAATGTTATTTATTTCCTTTGTACTAGAGGCATTGAAGCTATGGGTGTTTTGTATTACCTATGTAGAGGCATTCCATATTGCCAAATCCCTTTCTAGAATACTGCAGGCAACCTGAAGCACTGAGGGGATCACTGGTAGTAACTTGTCTGGCCCGACGGGATCCCTATTGATCCGTTTAAATTTAATATTGAGCTCTGGGGCCCTATCCTAACTTTGCTTTTTAAGCTTGCCAAATCCAGGGCTTTTTATCCACCTGGCCTGAGTCACTTATTGTCCCCATCTTTAGGAAGGGTGACCGCAACAACCCAGCGCAATACAGGCCCATTTCTCTTTTGGATTGCCTGGCGATGGTTGCTAGTCGCATGCTTTTAGGACGACTACAGGAATGGGCAGAAACAAATAATATCCTCTTGGACCTACAGTACGGGTTTAGGGCTGGGCTGGGAACTGTAGAGCAGGCCATAAACTTAGATCTAGTAATTGGCAAATATGTGCATATGAAAGGTGGCACTCTGTTTTTAGTTTTTATTTATTTATCTTCTGCTTTTGATTTGGTAGCTCACAATAAGTTATGGGCAATCATGGCCAACATGGGCGTGGATTAATGGCCCGCACTACCATTGCCCTGCAGCGTCTGGTGGACGAGTTCGCTCAGTACATACGAAACCTTGGGCTAAAAATCAACATAGGCAAAACCTTTGCCATGAAGATCGGGAAGAAGGCCACTCGCTGTTGTGACATTTTTATTGAGGGTTCCACCATTCAGTTTATAGAGTCTTTTTCATATTTGGGCAATGTCTTTAATCAATCAGGGAATTGGCAAGGGGCAATTAAATCAAGGCAACTCCATTCTATGAAAACTACAAAGGCCCTATTAAGTTTTGCCAGACAGCTTGGCTTTAAACACCCAAAGGAGATGATGATCCTCTGCCATGTATGGGGCTGAGCTATGGGGGCATGGAAAGATTGCTGTATTACAGCTTGAAGAAAATGTTTCTCTCAGGTCTTTCCTTGCACTCCCGAAAATTAGCCCAACTTATGTGAGTCAATTCAATTCAATTCAATTCAATTCAAATCTTATGTGAGTCAATCGGAACTAGGTGCCCCCTACATAGCAGACCTGATTTGGATCCAGCTAGTGCTATTATGGCATAAAATATGGTCATCTGAACATACTATTTTAAATCAAGCCATAATTGCCGACTGCCAAAAATCCCCAAATGTTTTTAACATCCTGTGGCTCAAATATGTGCACAATGTTCTGATAAACCTTGGTCATCCTGAATATTTTACTCTTCTCGAGAGCCTGGCCAATGTGCAGAGGAAAGCCTTGAAACTAAAATGCATTTCATTATTGGAAGAAATCAGATTAGCATCTGAAATCTGTAAACCAACTCTGTTGAGGAATCAAATGATCTTGACTAGTTTTCACTTGCAACCATACCTAGCCAACGTCTATAATCCTTGTCACAGGTTTGTGCTTACCCGTTTCCCGCTGGATATCTTCCACCACTTAATTAGCTTTCTTACCGCCAACTACTGGTCACCTGAACTGGGGAATTGAACGTGTGATGATATTTCACCTCAGAACACCATGCACATCATGCTTTTCTGTAAACACTTCTCAAGGTTGAGACAGAAGTATATTTATCTGCAAATGCTACCAAATATTTGTATCGGTTTAGTAATGTCACGTTTCTTGTTGGCTGTCATCAACTATAGGAAGCAGTTGTGAATAGTACAAATATGATTGTGCTGCGATGACAGTCTTTTTAATACTTTGAGCTTTCTTACTTTTTACATGGAAGAATTTTGTATCTTGTTTTATATTGTATTTTGGTTATTTTAAAGTATTGGCATGGATGTATTATGTAGCTTTTATGGTTCACTTTGTGATTTCGAATAAAGCTTACTTTGATTGATAACTTGTCTGATGTTGTCAGTATTACAACACTCATAAATATTAGAAGCTCTCTATGTGTTCAATTGGAAAATTGGTAGCTCTGCTTAAAGACAAGGTTAGAGACCCCTGTGCTAGACAAATCCATTCTTCTTCATGGCCCACCTAGATTCCACTTCCTGGATGCGGGCCTGCAGAGATTGTATAGCCTTTTTTTAAATCTGTTTTATTACGTTTTTTTAACAATACAGACATACACAGTATACATAATCTTTGGGTTTCAGCCATTCTGTTGGTTCATTAATAATGAGTATATAGTGATATAGTTTCAATCAGAATGGGTATATGTACCTATGGGCAGCGCGGACGCGCTTCTGCTGTGTGCACGTGTTCCTCACACATCATTATTAATGTCAACTGTAAATCCTCAGTGTTTAAATACATAATGTATGTCTACCCTGTAATTGCAAGCTGTATAGTGGTCTGATAACAGGGGAGGTGGGTAGTAATGAAACGGGACAACATAAAGCATAACAGGTGATTGTGTGGTAAATTGGACCTCTCCCTGATACCGAAGATCAATGTGTTCCATTGCTATCATGTGGAAGAGGAATCTGGTATGTACCCAAAGGGTGGTGCTAGGTAATAAGCGATCGTGTCCGCCAGCCATTGACTCAGAGCAGCATCCCCGGAAGCGTTGTGGTTTTGATATTTGAGCCTCACAGCGCAAACAACAGAGCTATCCCTTGGGTTACAATGCCTCAGACAGCAGAGCCGCTCCGTCAGTTACAGAGATCATACAGCCTTAGATTGCATGCAGCAGAGCTATACAGTGCTTAGTTTGTAAAATAACGAGTGGAGGTGAACAAATCTTTGCTCAAGATCCCACAGGCAGTACTATGAATATAAAGGGTGCCCTATACCAAGGCCTCATAGTCTTGATTCCTCCTCATACCGCTTTAATCCACCACAAGGTACTGCCTCCTCTTTATCCCACTCTTTCAAGTTCCTTTCATCCCTGTGTTCTCCCTTTGTTAGTGTTTTTCAGTAATTCTGTTCTTCCTTCTTTCCCCTGGTGTGTTTTTCTTTCTCTTCCTCTGGGTCAAGTCAAGTCAAGTCAAAGAATTTATATAGCGCACTACATACCCAGAGGGTCTCAAGGCGCTTAGGGAGGGGAGGAGGATTACTTGTCAAATATCCACGTTTTAAGTTGCTTTCTGAATGCTAGGTGGTTCTGGGTAAGGCGAAGGTAAGTGGGGAGTGAGAGTGAAAGTCTGATGAGGAAAAATAAGTGTAAGTCCCCAAATATAAGTGGCAGTGGGCCCTACCTGCAACCACCGACTCAAATTAAGCACTGGCTATCTATCATGTGAAACGGATATCAGAGGCTCGGACAACAGAAATCAGAGCTATCCCTTAGATTACACAATTTTACAAGCTGATGCCTTAGGCAGCTGAAGTACATCTGTGGTAAAAGACGGTTGCTCTTCGTATTCGTATCTCAGATCCCTCTGTGAGGATGTCAGTTAAATATTAGCATTTCTTGTTTGAAGAAAGCTTTTGGAATTCTTGAATCATACCATGAGACATCACACTGCACACAGCTAGCCACTGGTAAATGGTGCGAGCAAGAGGTGGGCCAGCCACTGAAAGCTTGAACCAGACTCGAGCCTGAAGCCTGGCTCTGGCTCAAGGTCCTGTTGGAACCATGAGCCCATAACGAGCCGAGCTTTCACGTGGCTTCTGCCTGCTGCCCTTCCTATACCCAGGATGTGGTGTTATGGGCAGAGCTGCCGACTTCTGAACTAGGGAACCAGGTTCAAGTCTCGTGTCGGCTCAAAATTCTGTGATTCTGGCAAAATTACTTAGGGCTTTATTACATGTTTGGTGGTCCATAAGACCGCTGAACCTGTGGTGGCGGTCTGACCACAGCCACACTATGAGCCCGCCTGCAGTATTATAAATGTGGGGTGAGACCGCCAACACTGCCAAGATCAAGGATCATGCTGGGTCGGCGGTCTTTCACTGGCAGGAATATGCTGGTGGTGCCGCAACCTGCACAGCCGAGCATTCCGAGTTGCCATTTCACCATCCTTTTCATGGCGGTGAACCCGTGAAAAGAGTGGTGGAATGGCAAAAAAGGGGGCCCTAACAGGGCCCCCTGTCGGAATTGGGCTTGGGGCTGAATGCAGGGGCCGCATGTAGTGCCTCTCTGTATTTGTAACCTCATTTCCTGCACGGTGTGAAATGAATGCCACACCATGCAGGAAGGAGCAGTCAGATCTCTGGCAGCAGGGCTCTGCATGTGAGGCTCTTCTGTGAGCCTCACAGACTGCTGCAGTCAGACCACTGTCGGACGGACCGCCCACCAGACCAGGATTGAAGCCCTAATCTGGTGGGTGGCAGCACCTCGACTTTGGCAGTCCTACAGCGGACGGACATTGCACTGTCAGCTGTAGGACAGCCAAAGTCGTAATAAGGCCCTTAATCTCCTAGTGCCTCTGAAAATTAATGTGACCTTGTGTAATGTAACTGGTGCTTATGTAAAGAGCTCCAATGCCTTTGAGTGGAGTTCAACCTAACTGCAGAGATATATAATGTCAAAGCTTCCACATGTTAAAGAAGTACACTTTTATGGACTTTGACTAGACAATCATATTTTACATGAGGTTTGCTGTATGATTTACATAGTAAAAATGTTCAAGGCTCGGCTCGTGCATGTGTTCTAAGAGCCAAGCTCGACTCTTGGCTCAGCTCAGGCTTGGCTCTCTTTGTTAATTTGCTGACTCGCCCACCTCTAGGGCGGGCCCTGTATTCTAGAGCACCCAGATATGTGACTAGTATGGCAGAAGAACAAACGATGGACGGAATGCTGAACAAATCAAACACTCACCCCCAGTCACACATCTGAGTTTAATTCCTCGGTATTTGCCCGCCATTCAAGTTGGTGTGATAGTAAACAAGGTGGGAAAACCCCTACTGGAAGGAAAAGATTTCACCCTAGCTTCAGGGCATTGATAATAAAAAATATAGCATGATCACAATCTCGTACACTACCCCACAGATGTAGACCTTGTACCCCTGATAAGGTTGAAATATAACTTATAACAACATTGAACGCACAGCCTTTTAAAGCAAGCTTTTCGTTCATTGATTTGTGTTTAATCATCACTTGACAGATTTCCCTCGGGCTCGGGGTGGCTGCAGAGACATGTTTACGCGTTGAGAGCTGTGTGAAGCACGAACACGGCAGGGCCGATTAAGTTTGAGTGCACCCTGCAAAATGTATATTTCGGTGGGCTTGTTTATGGCCGCGGTGTATATGTTAAATAAATAACTTGCTGGTTTGTGCACTTTGTGAGTGTGAATGGCGGCAGCAGAAGGCGAGAGAATGAGCGTGAAGCAAACGTGAGGAGCCGGCGAGGCGTTTGCAGACAGATGAGAGGGCACGTGACAGGCAGAGATGAAGACGGCGCGAAACTTCACAGGCCAAGGTTTGTGTGATGGAAAACGGGCATTCAGAGAGAAATCCACACAGGGCGTGTGATGCAACAGACCTCCCCGGGGAAGGCCGCGAGGATGCTTAACAACGTGGAGCATCTGCCGCGCAGCAGAGCAGGCGCGAGCGCAAGGGGCGGGGCCTCCGCCGTCAAGGGCTGCCCCTGCTGCCTATGGTGCGCTAGGAGACCTCGGAGCTTGGCGAGTTCTGTAATGTAAGGCGCGTGCAGACAGGGGCGGCTTAAGAGGAGTGCGGCCAGGGCAAAAAAAACGATGGATTTAGGCCCAGATTTGTGTACTGGGGTGAATGTAAGACATTGTTCTGCATTCTGTCCATCAACTGTGTTTTTTGCAATTTTCACCCGAGTGGGATGGGTATGCTCAGATGTGAGTCCCAGGCACTCCACATCACTGGAGTCAAGCTACCAAGGCTGATAGCCAGAAACCGGTCCTTGGATGCTTGATTCCGTTCTAGGAAAGACATGGCTTGGTAGTTCTGGCTGGACTGTTCCCATGAGGCACAGGGTCAAGGCTGATTTGCATATAGCCATTGTCTGACCTAGGGTGGTGTGGAGTGCAAAAAAACGATGGATTTAGGCCCAGATTTTTGTACTGGGGTGAATGTAAGACATTGTTCTGCATTTTGTCCATCAACTGTGTTTTTTGCAATTTTCGCCCCGGAAGGAAGGGCACCGACCGTGGGGGCAGGGGCGCCGTGTTTAGCAATAACTTATGACTTAAAGTGCCTACTGGAGAGTTCCTTGTGCATCACACTTTCAGACAGAAAGAAAAATGTCAAGATAACTCTTGATTAATGTTCCTGCTAGAGAGCGAGAGAAAGAGATGAGAGTTTTGTCTAGGGGCAGTCTTACACCTTCTACTCCCTTGAGAAGGAGCATTTTACAAAAATAAAAGTAATATAAAGTTGCACAGAGGGTTAATATGCCTGCTGCAACAAACAGATCTGTATTTTATGTGGATAACTGAGTGGATTACTAAAGCCAGCATTTACCAGCGCTTTAAAACAAATGAAATGCATGTGAGAGAGGGGCTTTGGAGAGATGAGGGGCACTACCAGCGCCTATCGTCAGCACGTGAGAGAAGGGTGCAGTGGGGTAAATCCCGCTTTGAAGAGAGAGCTACTCCAGGGTGGTGTGTGCCATAGGTCAGTGGCTCTTAATGTTTGTCGTCTGTGGACCCCCACTAACTTAGTTTTGGAATCACACTCCGGCTCTGCACCAGGTGGCATCGACCAGGTAGTCCAACTCGACATGCTGCTTTAAAACGGACACCTTACAGCTTACTTTGCACAATGTGTCCTTTCTGGTTCTCTTGCACTATATGAATTTGAATTTACAATTTTAACCATATCGCAGTTTTTAATGGTATTTATTATGTTGTATATTGTAAGTCCTCTTTAAATATTGCAAATATTTAAATTAATCATACAATAAAGCATTTACCCAAAATGTTGGAATCAGGGACCCCCCATGGAGTCATCATTGGAAGTTGACACCCCCCCCAGCCTGAGCAATTTCTTCATGCTGTACCTCAAACCAGTACACAAAAATATAAAACAAGTACACAACAAACAAATGTTCAAATATTGAAATATTTTGTTTTATTCACAATCAAAAATAGAAGTTGTTTTAAAATGTTCTTTTTTGTATATACTTTATTAAGTTCAATTTGTTAATTTTAATATTATTTCATTTTTTAAAACAGTCATTGCATCCCTGAGTAGACCTCGCGGACTCCCAGGGGTCCTCGGACCACAAGTTAAGAACTATTGCTCTAGGGAAAGAGACTGCTACTTCAGCCTTAGAGTGATATGCACCCACTGTGATTTGAGAGAGAAGTGTGCCCTCAGCCGAAGAGAGGCTATATCCTCTCTGTATGATATATTTCAAGAAATAAAGAGTAAACAGACCTGCCAACTCGGATGTAAGCAGCCAATGCCGATCAAGGAATGTGAAAACACTTCAGGGCATAGGTGACAGCCTCAGCAACGTTTGTCTTTTTGGGTGGGAAGGGGCCATGGGGTGGTTTATGAGGGGGCGGTGCTTCTCAGGTAGCTCTAGGCACAAGGCCCACACCCTCCAAAGCCCTCTCCACCTCCCACTGTGACATTTTTTGTCGGTTGGCAAGTCTAAGCAAGGCAGGGTCATGCCCTCAGGATGACTGATATGTGTCATACAATGTAAGAGATGGTCTGTGCCAGGGGTTTAACGCAGGCCTCTGCAGCTCCTGCTGTGCAGAGAGGCTCGACACTTTACGGGTCCCTCAACCATCTAGGGCAATGAATGTCTGGCAGATATTGGTGACTCAGTTGTCCTTTCTGTATTCTTCAGGGAGGCCCCATCATTTTCTGGTAGACCACTGGTCTGTGCCCAGGGTCAGACTGCTATCAGAAAAATAAGGGCGACCCTACTCAAAGGAACCAGGGCATACACTATATTTAAGAAAGCAATGGTTCTCCTGGATAATGTAATAATACTTAATAGTATGTAAGAACAATGGCAAAAATAAAACTGAGGTAGGGTGCTGAAGGAGAAACCTTATTCAGAACTCATTAAAGAGACCAAATAATGGGGTCTATTAGGATGGCGGCCGGTTGACCACCGCCGGTCAGGCGGTGGCAACCTTCAGTCTGGCGGCGGGCATCCACCCATGATCGCAACCCAGAAAACCGCCAGTCCCATTAGCATGGTGGTGACGACCGCGGCGGTGCGATTTTCCGCCTGCCACTTTTCCGCCGGTAGCAGTCCGCACGCTTGCCTGGCAGGCAGAGCTGGACTGCTAAAATGGGGCCAGTGCAGGGGCAGGCTCCGCCGGCATGATTATGATGCCGGCGGTAGCCAGCCTTTCCGCGGCGGTGGAACCGCCATGGAAAGGCATGCAGAGATTGTCTCCGGGGGCCCATTGTGGGCCCCCAATGTGTTGGGGGGGTATGGGTGCAGTGGGGGGTACCCATGGTACCCCCCTACATGTCCCTGTACCAGGTGGCAGGCACTGTGCAGTGCCTGCCATGCAGTGCAGGGATATGCAGGACAAGCTTTTTTGGACATCGCGGCGGTGCTGCTGGTAGCAGCAACCCTCGCAGTGTTAAATGCTGCGATCCGACCGCCGCAGTCGGATTTCGACTATGCTGCGGTCCTAGCGGGCGGTGTTTTCCCGCTACAATGGCGGTTGGAGTGATTTTCCGACCGCCATCCTAATGACCCCTCTAAGTTTTGCAAAAAAAAATTTGACTGTATTATCAACAAACAGACCATGCTCGGTGTCTCATGTGAAAAATAACCAACATAACAGGAGTAACAATTTACAACATAGAGCAGGGTTTCTTAATACATATAAGTACAGCCTCCTTCCAATTTAGAAAGGCTGGATATGGCTTGTTATAGTATGAGTCGATGACGTTTCGACTCCTTAAGCAATGGGGGGGGTGTTACCAGGACCTTGAAATGGCAGACATCTGACGACACATAGCAATATTGTGTCAGAATTGGTTGGTTGCACACCAAACAAGTGATTAGGAAAGGGTTACTCATTTAGGACCCAGCTGGGCTCCTAGTGAGGGGTGAAGGCCCTAATCTGGCAATTGGCAGAACGCAGCAGCGTGTTATGATAGGCCAGGCTGAGAACAGGATAATCCTGATTGAATGGGGGCATGTCAATCTGTGTCAGGTAGGGAAAACGGGGGCTGCCTGGTCTAGGAGGCCACAGTCTGGCAATGAGCAGAATGTGCCTTCATCGGTTTTGAAACGCGCTGGGTGCACATGAAGTGCCCCTTCTCACCCCGTGCACCATGTGCCATGCACAACATGGTGCATGACACATGGTGCACAGACCTGCAGGAGTTGCTGCACGGTGGAGGCATGTACTGCCGCCCTTTTCCATGGCCCCAGCATGTCCCTGCCGTGTTACCAATGCTTTTCTGACTGCCAACCCAGCTGTTGCATCATAATGCGGCAGTCGGACTGCTCGCATGCTTGTTGGCAGTCTCCTGACCGCAGCAATAGCGCTCGGAGGTCCAACCGTCCAGTATCATAATAATGCCCTAAGTGTGCACCACCAAAAGCCAATTGGCCAAGTAGACAATTGGTCAGGTAGCCAACCATTACAACATCCTAATAGAATGTCCCTATTACCAAAATAATGAAGACAAACATACTCCCCTAATGGACTACTTCGAGTACACATGGGTAGGCAGACTGCATAGAACAAGACATAGACGCCAGCCAAAATTCTATATACCATGGTGCAATGTCTATGACAGCACCTTGGCACAGGATGCAAAATTAAATAATGCATTGGAAGAATTGCATATTGCCTTCCAATCCACACTGGGTATAACTCAACCTATGCTATACAAATTACTGAAAGCCTTACAAAAAGAGCCAAGCTACCATGAACGTATAATAGAACAATCTGTTACCGAAATGTGTCCTAAACTAACCAAACAAACAATAAAAAGTTATGAAATGCTACAATTCAAAGTAAGAATATTTATAGATAATAAAAGACTAGGCTACTTAGAAATAACAAACAAATCTATCCTCAAAACCACATATGATATCTACCCGGCATCTAACAAACTACAACACAGAAAACCAAAATCATTTAAATGTATATATATATATATATATATATATATATATATATATATATATATATATATATATATATATATATATATATATATATATATATATATATATATTTGAACTAATAAAATATAATATTATATCGGTGAAAAAAGAATCCTACAATATGCATTGCTTACTGAGATATTAACAATATTAATACTAGCAGTTAAAACATGTTTTAAATGATTTTAATATATAGAACTAACAAACTACACATATTTTTTAAAATACATCACATACTTTTAACAAAACAAAATAACAAATATATCAACATAAAATTGTTTTAAATATATAACATTTCCCACCCACAGTAAATTAATAAAGTTAAGTTATGATTTTGTTGCTGCAGATCTCTCTCTAAATCTGCATAGTTTAAAAATGTAATCCACCACAAAGGAGTTAAACAATAGTAAAGAGACCTAAAAAAAGCGAGAATGTCGTTTAAAAAAAAATCAATCCCTGGATGCAATCTACAGTCTGTAGTTCCATAAAAAACCTATTTTTTTTAAAAAAAGCACCGCTCCAAGAAATGCGGAAAATGAGGAAATCTATTTAAAAAAACTTACCTTATACAAAAACAAATTCAGGTTTCCTTAAAAAAAGAAATCGGGACATCTGACTTCCCACACAAACGTCAAAGAAACTGAAACCTGTGACCAATATGTAAAACACCCTCCCACACAAAACCCTTAATTCCCAAATATATACATACTAGCGGGCCGATTACGATGTCGGGCGGAAAGCCTCCTCCTGACAGTCGGAATCTCCTCAACCACGTTGGAGCCCTTCCAACAGACTTGGATGGTTTATATTCCGACCGCCCGATTATGCTGTTCGCGATCAGAATGTAAACCGTGCGGTCATTCTGAATCGGTTCCGACCGACACGCAGAGTATTCCTATGGACATCGTTTCCACCCACAAGATTACGATGTCCATTTCCAACAGCCTTTCAGCATCGGCCTCTTTGACACGGAAAGGCTGTCGGAAAGTGACTGTGGGGGCCCCTGGCAGGGCCCCATAGCCCCCGCAACCTATGGTTGATGGCCGAAGAGGTACCTAAGGGACCCCCTTATAAAATCCTTCACTGTGGGGTGCCTGCGACAGGGTGCAGGGTTTTCTGTACACATAACATTTCCCCATAGGAGCCGTTTTTATGGCTGGTTGTCAGGCGTAACACAACCTCCCATGAGAAACAATGTTTACAAATATAATACATGTACAACAATATTCCATAAATTCATACAAAAATGTTAAAATATATGTTAAATTATTATATTATAACATATATACAATTATTAAATGTATATTAAAAATATTTATATCAAATAACACTGAAAATGTATGTAAAATATGTGAATTTTTTCAAAAAATGTATAATGTTTAAAAAAGATAAAAATGTATATTATTGAAAATATATTCAGAAACATTTGTTCTGTATTTCTTTAACAACTATCCAAAACTATGTTATATAGTAAATAAAAAAGTTTATTAAAGTCGCATTACGTGTTTTTTCAAAATAAAAATATTAAAAATTATGTATTTATTGTGTTATTCTAATACTTATTAAAATAATAATGAATTGCAAACGTTATGCATTTTTACCATACCAATGCAGACTGCTTTTACAAATTATTTAATGCTACAAACATAGCACATACTAGATCCACTTCCCTACAAACAAAGTAAAAACATATGTGTAACACTAAGGCCCTCGGTACTATGTCAGGCAGACCACCACCGACAGGCCGTCGTTGTCGGTTGGCCGGAAATCAAGGTCAACAGTCCGACTGATGGACTATAATGCCGGTGGTCGGAGTGCCGTGGTCAAGGGGGAAAAACACCACCTCCGACAGGCTCAAGGAGCCCGTTGGGGCAGTAGTCAGATTGTAATCTCTGCAATGGAGGCTGTGTCTGCACAGGCACCGCCATAGGGATTATCAAGTGCCTGTCCTTTAGCTTTTACACAGCGGTCCCACCGCCATGTGAAGGCAGATGGAAAGGGTCTTTAGGGGTATCAAACAGGGCCCCCATCCCCCGTGGGCCACTAGAATCTGATCCTGGAGACACATGTAGTGCCCCATGCACATTCATGCACATGCCTGGCACACGGTGCATTCATGTGCACAAGGTGCTCAAAAACACGGCAGCTTGTGCTGAGGGCCTTTTCCAGTGCCGCAGTGTTATTGAGCACATTTCGACTTCCATGCTGGTGGTCCTATCATAATACGGCTGGTGGGATCTCTGACTCCTTGTCGAGCGGTCTCATTCCTGCTGCGATGGCGGCCAATTGTCTCATCGACTGCCATTGTATTGAGCCTCTAAGGTCCTTATTATAACTACGCAGGTCCAGGGATGGGAGTGCTTGTGTGGCGGTTTGACCGCCACCACACTGGCGGTCCGACCACAGTATTACTATGGTGGCAGTGGGACCGCCCCAAGATCCAGGAACCCGTTGCGGCGGGGCTCTGAAAAGGAGCTGAAAATGTTGGCGTTCCGATGCCAGCACCACCAAGCATATTACAACCTACATTTCTACCACCCATTTGATGGCGGGGACCCTGCAATGAAAAGGGTGTCGGAAATGCAAGTAAGGGGTGCCTAACAGGTACCCCAGGCAAATCTGGCCATGGAAATGCATGCCACAGGGTCTCTCACGGTAGCGGTATGCTGTTTAGGATGTCCCATGTGCATAAATTACCTGCCGCCTTGACACCCCGTCACACCACCTGCCAACCTGGATTTAACTTACAATCCAGTGAGCGTGTTCACCACGGGATTGGCGGTCTTCCTGGGGCCACTGCTGTAGTGGTCCCAGAGGAAGTCCACCAAACTCATAATGAAGCCCTAAATAGTTAAAATTCTCTACGCCCACTAAAATACAACTTAACTCAAAGAAGGGTTAAGACACTAAGGGCTGGTTATGAGTTTTGCGGGGCAGAAGCGAGTGGTACACCACCCCCCACACTGCCGAGACTCGCTGCATTGACTTAACAGTGGTCAATCAGGCGGGAAGCATGGGGGTCCCATGGCGGTGCCTCTTTCAAAGTTCCTGCACGGCATGGACTCAAAAGTCAATGCTGTGCAGGAATTGTTGGGCATGCAGACATTGGGGCACATGTTATGCCCCTGTGCCATTCACATGCAGTGGAGGTACAGGAGCCCTGTAGGGCCCCCTTTGTTTCCTCTCCACCACAGTGTTCATGGAAGAGGAACCTCCATGACACCACCGGCAGAGAGGAAACTCATAATATGCTTGGAGTGACCATGGTGGTCCCGCTAAGCATATTGCGACTTATGAAAGCCTTAACATCGCCAGGGAACGGCAGTTCGCTGGTGGCTTTGACAATCCCAGGGCAGACTGACCGGCTAACTCGTAATGGGGCGGTTCGACCGCTGGACCGCCATGCCCTCGAGTCTGGTCGTCCTTCGACAGACTCGTAATCAGGGCATAACCGTGTTAAATATACTATTCCCAATCCAATATAAAATATGTCAGGGAAGGTGTTGGACACTAAAGGGGCAACATTTAATATTCCCACTCCAATATTACTTAGCTCAGGGAAGGCGCTGGACACTAAAGATGCAACAATCACAAATCCCACTCCAATATAACTTATAACAATGAAGGTGTTGGGCACTATTTAAACAAAAATTACAATACCCCCACTACAACAAAAGAAGAAGCCTAAAATATAGCACACCAAAAAGTTACCATTTACTATCAACACCACAATATCAAAAAAGTGAACAAACATCTATGTAAACATCTCATAAAAACATATTTATCCTAAATAAACAAAAACATAATTTTTAAAGCTTATTATTAATATGTTTAAAAATATTTTTCATACAAAATTGGATACGATATTTATATAGAAATATATTTAACACTGCAATATTTGAAAACATCAGGCATTTAAATAAAATGATATTAATGATTATGAATAATATAGTTACAAAATATTTTTAACTATATTAGTGTCTTTTATTTAATTAATACATTTGCATTTAAAACATAGGAATGTATTTTTTTTTAATGTTTCCTATTTATAAAACAATTTATCAAAATATTTTTTTACCTAAATAAACTATTTTCAAATTCACTATCATATTACATTTTTTATATAAACAATGTTATTATAATTGTAATTTTTTTTTTTTAAATGTATGGTTTTTAAAAACTATTTTGTCATCAAATATCACACAACACTTTTTAATTCACTCTATTTCATTTTTTAATACTTAACAATAATTTATCGATTGTTCGACCTTTTTTTAAAATATAAAAAATTCCAAACATAATTTAAAAATGTTTTAAAATATACAATCTTAAAATAATTTCTTTTAAATTACTTTCATTATTAAAAAAAGGAATGCCCACACCCTTATCCAATATTATTCGCACCCCCACTCCAAAATAAATTCAAAATTAAATGTATTATTATTAATAAATACACATCTAAAAATAAACACTAATACACATTGTTTTAAATACCCCCCACCCATATCCCTATAAACCCAACATCCCACTCCTATTTTTTTTTATTTAACATAAGAAATACACAGTAATACTTCATTTTACAAAACACTTACCAGCTCCGAACGTTTTAATTTTTTTTAAATAAACATAAAAATATATTTACTAATACTATATTTTTTAAATACTTCCCAACTTTATCCCCTATAAACCCAACATCCCACTCCTCAACATATATAATTATACTAAAAAAATCAAACAAATTAAATTACAAAAAAATTCTTATAAAACATTACAAAAAAATTATAAACAATTACTATAAATAAAAAAGCCTATAAAAACAGAAATACAATATATTACACACTTTTACCACTAAAAAAACAAATTATTAACTATGATAGTAACTACATTGATATTAAACACATCAATATCAAATACAACACCTAAAGCAATATTTTTGACAACGATACTAAAGACAAAGGGCCATATTACAAGTATGGTGGTCTTTGACTTCCAGATTTGAGGTGGCGCAGCGCTGGCGGTCCTGTGGCCGCCAAATTCCGAGGTGGCCATTCAGACCACTGTGCTGGCTGCACCAGGGAACCACTGTTCCCTAGCGGTGGCACAGCGGACAGGGGTGTACAATATGCAAGGCAGTACTGCTGCGTTTCCCCGAACAGATGAGATTCCCCACCGCCAGCCTTTTCATGGTGGTGAGCACTCTATTCAACTGCATTCGTCACTGTACTGTGTGCGCTGCACTCTATTCTGCACCACTGTAGTTTACGCCACTCTGCTCTATGCCCCTGCACTCTCTGCCACTCTACATTACTGCACTCTATGACACTCTACTCTGGAACACTGCACTCTCTGCCACTGAACTTAATGCCAATCTACTCTGTACTACTGATCTTTACGCCACTGCTGGCTGCAGCACTCCACTCTATGCCACTGTACTCTGTTCTCCTCTATGCCACTGCACTCTACGCCACTACTCTGCACTACTCTATGTTACTGCACTCTATTCCACTCTACTCTAGGCCACTCTACCCTACTTTGCACCACTTCCCACTATGCCACTGTATTCTACATCACTGGACTCTACTGGGAATCACTCTAATTTATGTCACTGCATTCGATGATGATGCATTTTACACCGCTGAATTCTATGCTGTTGCACTCTATGTCGCTGTCCTTTGCAACACGCTATGCCAGTGCATTCTACACCAGTCCACTCCACTGTACGTCACTGCACTTTACTCCACTCTGCACCACTCTACTCAACGCCACTGAAACTCTATGCCGCTCTACTCTACACCATACTATTCTTTGCCACTGCACTCTAAGCCACTCTACAAAACTGCACTCTACAACACTGCACTCTACGCCACTGAACTCTACACCACTCTACTCTGCACTACTGCATTCTATGCCAATGCACAGTATACCACTGCACTATGCGCCACTGAACTCTACACCATTCTACTCTGCACTACTGCATTCTATGCCAATGCATGGTAAACCACTGCACTCTACGCCACTCTTCTCTGCATCACTCCACTCTGCGACACTGAACTTTACAGCACTCAACCCTACACCACTGTACTCTATGCAACTGTGCTCTACCGCACTATACTCTACTCTGCACCACTCTCAGTCACTCTACTCTGCACCACTCTATTATGCACCACTGCATTCTATGACACTGTACTCTCTGCCACTATACTCTGCACCACTCCACTCTTTCGCCACTGGACTCTACTATGTCTTGGTCTAATCTATGTCACAGCATTGTATGTTACTGAATTCTATGCCGGGCACAAACTCCTTGCTGCAAGTATAAAAACAAGTACTAAAAGTCCTTCTTATCAGCATGTTTCTTCCAATAATGTGCCAAAGCTTAAACATCAAGATATGTTGTAATAATATAATTTCTTTATTGTTATTGTTTTGTGTGCTCTAACACTCATGCGAGTAAGGGGCTTCACTAAGTGACTCATTTGTTTGTGCTGACTTTGATGAATCATTCATTATTTCCAATTGGCAGCAGGTGTCATTTCTGGAACAAGCTCAAATGACCTGCTGACCCTTAAGACTTATTTGTTTGTACTGATTCTAGTGACTTCATTGTTGTTTTTCTTTAGAAGCAGGTGTTCGTCTGGAACGTCCTCAAATGAGCCGCTGACCCTTAGACTCATTTGTTTGTACTGATTCTAGTGACTTCATTGTTGTTTCTTTTCAGCAGCAGATGTTTGCTCAAATGACCCATCAGTCTGTTGACTCACCTGTGTCTGCTGACTTTGATGACTTCATTGTTGTTTTCATTTGGTAGCAGATACAAGTCCTGCAACATGCTTGAAGGCACCGCCTTCTGAGCTAGTACCAATTTTTAAAGAGGTTGTGTCCTTTCAGCTGTGCTTGCTATTCATGTTTGGTTTTGGTAGGGACTGCCACATAGAGGAGCCAAACACCCAAGAGGTTTTCTCGACTTCAGAGAGCTGTTCCAGTCTTCCTACAGATCAAGGCTGCACATGTTTCCTGACACCGTTCTCTCTAACTGCTTGCTTTCAGTCTGCCACTCACCTTCTTCAGACATTCAGATGAGGTACTAACCTTCTGGCGCTCAATTAGAAAATCTTTAGGTGAATTGGGGAAAAAACAGCACTTGGGTAAAGTGGCAAGTTGTGGGATATGTTTAGGTCTGCACTAGTGGTTAGTTAAGGGAGATCAACCGACTATAGCACAAGTGACACATTGGGAGCTAACTCCTAGTTCCCACTCAGGAGAGATTTGTCTTTGGATATATAGGCTTGTTTTGTGAACTCGACATGAACCTTGAAAAGAACTGCTTCAGCTTTAGATTCAGGAATATCAAGAACTTTATGTTATTTAACATAAGAAACTGTAATGCTGGACTTTGCTGTCTTAGTGGAAAAAAAACAGTGTTTTTGTGTGAAATGTAAACATAATTTTTCGTGAAAGTAAAACTTAGAATTGTTGACTAACCTTTTTTCTTCCAGGTCTCCTTACCTGCACTACCCACCCTAACTTCCATTCCCCCCATTTGGCCACATCAATACTCTGGTGAAATATAAAACTCTGAGTCTGTGCTGCCAGAAGGAGGGCATCTTGAGAACATCGCTTCCAAGGAAGTGGGACAGACAATGCTGCTGCACTCTACGCTACTGCACTCTATGCAACTTTACTCTGCAACACTGTACACCAATGCATTCTACACTGTCCACATTACTCTTCGCCACTCCAATGTATGCCACACAACGCAACTCCAATCTATGCCACTCCAATACACAGCACTCTGTGGCACTCCACTCAATGACAGTTAGAACATACTTTCAGGAAAAATCAGCAGCTACGTAAAGAAAATTAAATATTTTGTTACTTAGGTGATTGTGTAAGGGATTCAAGGGATTCGACGGCTATTCCCTGGCAGGGCAGGTTAACAAAAAGGACTAGTAGGCCAAAATGAAAGCAAACACCACTGGGTGAAGACAGAGAGGACGTTGTTAGGCCCGAAGCTGGAGCTGGGGCAGTGATGTCTATGAAGATTCTGTAATGTGGTAGATGGCAGGGTAAAACAACAGTTAGTTCCTTATCACGAGTTTTGTCTTATAATGGGACCGCCACCACGGCAGTCCCAGGAAGACCACCAAGCCCGTGGTGAGCCCGCCCACCAGTTTATGACTTTAGTCCAGTGCTGCGGATGTCTCACAGAGGCGGTTGTGTTAGGCTCACAGGAGAGCCTTAACAACAGACCGCTGCCGTGAAAGTGCCTTGCAGCACTTTCCTGCATGGTGGGACATGCACCATGTCATGCATGCCACACCGTGCAGGAAAAGGGTGCAATTCCAGGGGAGCACAACATGTGGCCCCTCGCATGCACCCCCAGGCACAGATTTGGCTGAGGGCTGTATTAGGGCCCCCTTACCTGCATCTCTGACACCCTTTTCATGGTGGGCTCCCCGCCAGGAAATGGGCTGTGGATATGCAAGTTGGAATGCGCTCAGCAGTGCCGCATCAGCACAGCCAGCAAATTCAAAGCCCTCTCCTCTCCGCCACCGCCGTAGGATCCGGGATCCCAGCAAAGGCAGCGGTCCTGTGGCAGTTCCACCGCCATCATCGCAATACGGCAGGTGGACCAGCCATGGTGGTCTGAGCACCACCACGAGTACGGTAGTCCTGGGAGCCCCGTACTCGTAATTAGCCCCTAAGATTATCTCTGCATTTGTTGCAATGTTAGGCTAGTTCATTTGTACGGTACTAGGGCCACAATGTTGGGTTTGTTGTAGGCTGGAAATTGTAAATGATGAATTCAGCCTTTGTCACATCCTTGCTGGTGTTTTGCACTCAATCCAAAAACTGAGGACAGAATTAGCTTTCTTTTCCCTGCAGTTACTCAGGTCTCGACTTCCATTAGTGCATTCTGTCAGCAGCTTGGATATTGGGTAGGTCCCTGGTTTCCAGAACAATAAGGAGGCAGAAGTCCTCTGAAGGGAACGTGAAAAACACATTTCCTCAGTTCTCTTAACAAATATTAGCACTAACTCGAAAAACTTTCAAGTATCATTACTTGCTTCAAGTAGCCAGGTGGCAACAAGGTAGTCGTGACATACGAGGCCCCGCGTGAGGGGGAGATGGTTTGTTGTCTGACTGCCGAATGGTGATTGGAGGGGCTGGATTGGCCCAGTTTCTGGAATTATACAGCCATATCACTGATGAGCCTTTAACAATGGACCAGTTTCTTTGAGCAGTATGTAACATGGAGATGTGTCCCAACCGAACCGATCAGGCCGGTGGCGGGGGGGTGTTGTTGTGCACTTTTGGTTGACCATCACTACGCTGTTTTCATGTGATAAATATGTTTTCTTTACTCGTAAATGCCAATAAAAACGTATACGTTAAAAAAAGGCAGCAGTGGCATAAAAGCCCTGAATAAATATGTAATGGTAATGAATTCATCGTGGACAAAGCACCATGCGTTCAGTGGTTAACACCATCTACAGATGTAGGTTTTAGGATTTTATTTAGGACTTCATTATACCATTTGGCAAGGGTGCTGTCAGACTCCCACTTTGCTGGTGCAAAGTAGATGTTGAATTTAATGAAACTGAGAATATTTCTTGACCAAGCCACTCTGTGCCTAAGGGCTGTTTTGAAAGTTCCCATTTTCCCAGACACCCTGAAGGGAGCACAAAGCAAGCGCCTTTAATACAGAGCTGAATGTAAATGTCGACTCGTGCCAAGGAAAGTGTCTCCCTGACTTCACACTCGTCCACCATGAAGGTGCTGAATGTATAAAATGTTGGCATGCTGACACCAATCAGCCACTGCTGCAAGAATCTCAGCCTGAAACCAGCCATGATCACACCACCTGTCTGTCTGCGCGCCAGGATTTGGGGAAAATTTCCCATTGACTCAGACAGGTGATGAACAAAAAATGTGTTTAAGGGAATGCACATGCCAAAAACAAAGGGATCAAACAGTTTTTAGCTCGTGTTTACCCTCTTCTAGATATTATATTTTGGGTTTCAGAGTAGCAGGCTACTCACCGAAAAGTGTTACAGCACCTAATCAGGGAAGAAAGCACTATATAAATGCAAACCCTTTCCTCTTCCATCCCTCCACTATACTTTTCAAACTAAAAACAGACGAACATTTCCACCACTCAAATTAATTTCATATTTTCCTAGACTAATTCACCACTAATCCTTTTCTGGTTCCGAAGTAGCGTGCTACTCGCCAGGGCCGGACTGGGAACCAAAATCGGCCCTGGCAAAGTGCGCGGCCGGCCCCCTCCCTCCCCACGCGGGGGGGGGGGGTGTTGGAGGTGCCGCCGAGCGCTTTGCTAGGGCCGGTTTTTGGCCGATTTTGCAGGGGCTCAAAACCGGCCCCCACCCTTGCGGCGCACCAGGGGAATTGCCCGTTGCCCGCTATGGCCAGTCCGGGCCTGCTACTCGCTGAAAAGCAATTCAACACCTCATCAGGGGTAGCAAGCTCTAAAACAATGCAAACATTTTCCTCTTCTATCCCTCCACTATCCTTCTCAATCCAAATAACAGACTAACATATCCACAGCTCAAACTAATTTCATATTTCACTATACTAATTCACCACTAATCCTATTTGAGTTCCGGAGTAGTGTGCTACTCGCCATAAAACAGCTTTGAGGTCTCATCAGGGCTATATAAATGCAATTACAATACAATATTTGAATTGTGTAATACTGTGTTGTGCTTTGTTTAAACATCATGTGATGTATTATAAATCCATATGTCTTGGATTCCAGATTAGATATTGCTTCTCCCATACAAGGAGAAGTTGCGAATATATGTAATTTACAATAACCGTTTTCAAAAGGTGATGTGGTTACTAAGATTGTTCTTGGCTTACTAGCTGTATGCATACTACAAAGCACAGTGAAACTGTTCTTCCATGTGCAGACCATGGGGAGGGCACAGTTTCCTGCCTTTAGTCCATTTTCAATTTCAGTGGAAGAGCCGCAAAACACCTCCTGGAAGTCCATCTGCACCCCACTTATTACAAGCTCTGGTGACCTATGTTGTGGAGACACTTCAGTCTCTGTCTGGTAGTGGGTGGAAAGGTTTTCTGTTTCTACTGAGCCCTGAAGCAAAATTAACCCCTCTACCTCATGGCTGTGCCTGTGATTGACAGATTTACAAACATGTAATGGAACGCAGCTGTCAGAACGTCAATTGAACACTGCCAGGCAAAGACAGGAAAAAAAGAAATAGAACGGGATGCGAACCACAAACCCCATGATCCTACGCGGCACCACCCTGACGCACACACTGAAGGAACAGAACCGCGCTGATGCACACATGGAAGAAGAACTTTAAATAAAGATTCTTCTGTTTCTGGAGGCGCAGCCGGTTATTGTGATTGTCGCTCTGCAAGGTGGCGTTCCAGGAAGCTCTATTCTTGGCATGGTAAGAGTGCGTTTGCACCAGAGACATTTCCAATGTTTACCCGTTTCCTAGTTCCCATGCAGATGAAAGGATTACTTGCCATGTATGTTGAACCGCAGCCATAGTTATAAACCTTTCTGTTGGTGAGCCCCACGGACTTCATAAGAGGCTACCCTTCCGGTAGGAGGGTATCACTGAGGTGTACTCATGCGGGGAGGAGCGCTCTTGCTGGCTCACAGGAAAACATTGAATATGTGTTGATGTGTGAGATATAAAGTTTCCAGTCGAAACCCAAAGATGTGCAGGCTTTACGATTTACAACCATTCATCATTACTTTGGGCATCATCAATGTGGGATCAGTATTTGATCTCAGCAGACACAGTGATATATATATATATATATATATATATATATATATATATGCTCCAAAGTTCCCCACCGGAACAAACACGCACTCAGACATCCGCTAGCACCAGGCTTTGGGGAACTTTGGAGCCTATATAATATATATATATTATATATATATATATATGTATATGTATATATATATATATATATATATATATATATATATATATATATATATATATATATATATATATATATATATATATATATTCACTTAAAAAAACATAGGTTTCAGGCCTTATATAGTTAGGAATTAGCATTTTAAAAACCTTGCAAATTCACTTAAAAAGCCATAGGTTTCAGGCCTTATATAGTTAGGAATTAGCATTTAAAAAACCATTGAAATTGCTCCTATATAGTTAGTTGTACTAACTATATTTCGCGCACCCGCAATCCACTGCTGATGATGTCACATATTACATCATTCATGACATGGTCAGTGACATCACTGATGACATCACTGATGACATCTCAAATGACATCACTGATGGCATCACTGAAGAAGGTGGCCAACACTTCCTGGTTTGTACACTTGTAATGTTATGAGGACTTTATAATCTCAACTGAAATCCTATACAGAATCCCGTTTACACACACAACTTTTTAATATGATTACACTACCCTTCACCATTCACAAACCCCTCCACAATGCTCCATCAACTCACCCACAGCTTGGGGATTACGACCAACACCAACCCATTACCCTGACACACAGAGGGTAAACGCCTGACATCCATTGATTCATGATAATACAACTTTGCCCACTGGAGGGCGATAACAACGAACATAGAAACACAACGTAACAATAACAACAGTGTGTAACACAGTAACAAAAACACATATTATTTTCCTTACATAGTCTGCCAAGACACAGGATTAATATGACTGTTTAAAAATGATTATGTGATGCCAGAATCTATTACTGTGTCACCCGCGGTAAATATAAAACTCTGTAAAATCATGGACTACAAGGCCCACAATCCTCTCAGGGGCGTGGTTTAACGAAAATGTTTGTGGTGTTGGTAATGTCCTATTACTTACCGGTAATCTTCATTACTCGGGGTCCCGTAGTCCTCGACACCTTCATACTAACAAGTGGAGATAACCATCTCCAGACAGAAAAAAAAACAAGAGGAATGCTGGGACACTAATACTGCCCCTCCCCCCGGGAGTACATAAGCAGTACTTACCCAGCAGACCTCCTGTACCCAGACAGGAAGGCCGGCCGCCCGGGAGGGAGGGAGGGGCGCATGAAGGTGTCGAGGACTACGGGACCCGGAGTAATGAAGATTACCGGTAAGTAATAGGACATTACCCCCAGGCCCCTCCGTCCTCGACACCTTCATACTAACAAGTGGAGAATACCAAAGCAGAAAACCCGGCCTTCCGCACGCACAAGCACACCCAGGAAACCACAACAAAAGCAGCCACCCAAGGGAGCACCGAGAAGGAGGAAAGGAAGACCGCAGGAACAGGCCGGCCCGCAACCCAGAACAGGACAGCAAGGACAAGGACCGGAGCCCCAAAGAAAGGAGGCCACCAACCCGAGAAACCGGCAACCGGGACCTGGACCAGGACCAGGACACCAAGACCAGCCAAAACAACCCACCGGAGAAGACCGCCCAGGCCAAAACCAGCAGGAAGGCACACAGGGCCAGGCAGACCCACCAGGAAGACGAGACAACCTGGAAAAAAGCCAAAGAAGGAACGGACAACAGAGAGCAGGCACAAGCGCCCAGCCCCAAAAGGAAGGAGAAGCACAGGCCAGAAACACGGCCAAACTCCCAAAAGAAGGGACATAAGCCCAAGAGCACCGAGGAGGAAACCCAACCGCGGAGGCCCAACAGGTAACAAGCACCCAGGAGCCGAACAGGACCCAGAACCCGACCCAAAAAACAGGGAAGGGAAGGAACCCCAGAACCCAGCCGAAAGCCCACCAAACAAGGAGAGGCCAACAAGACCGGAAACCAGGCAACAAAGAAAACTCAACCAGGACGGGAACAGAGAAACCGACCACAAGCCCCGAAAACCCCAACCCCAAAGGGATGGAACACAAGGCAGGAGGTGAGCACAGAGCAACCGGGAAACCCCAGCAGCCGGCCAACGTGGCACAGAGGGCAGCACAAAGAAGGCGCCCAAAAGACACAGGAAACCTACACCCAGGCCAGGCAAGCAGCAAGGGCAGGAGCAGCGGGAAAAGGAAAGCCCAGGGAGCACAGCACCCAGACCACAACCACAAGGCCCCAACCCAGCAACGCCGGAGAGGAGCCAAGCAAACCACAAAAAGAGTCCAACAAACCCCAACAGAAACGGGAAGCCAGGACCAGAGCCAAGCAACCCGAACACGCCGGAGAAACAGCAGGCCCAAGCAAACCCCGAAGGAAAGCAGAGGACCAAGCAGCAGGAAATCACAGACAACCCGCAGCCCGGAGGGAGGGACCCGCAGAGTCACGAGCACCACAGAACAGCACCCCAACCAGAGAGGGAGGGGCAGCCAAACAGACCCACACAGGGAACAAAGCCCGGGAAAGCAAGGGAGGAAGGAGCAAGCCAGGAACACAAAACCAGGAAAGAACCCGGAAAAGGCCGGCAACAAACCCCCAGAGCAGGCCAAAAAGGACAGCACAGCCCGAAACCCAGAAGGCACAGCCCGGAGCCATACACAACCAGCAGGAAGCTGGCAGAACCATAGCCACAGAACCCCACACAGGCCCCCAATACCGGGAAAAACAAGCCCGGGAAGAGAACCAACAGCATGAGAAGGCCCAGAAGGAACCACCAGGAAGCGGCCTCAATGCAGAACACCCCGCCAGGACCCCAAGGGACACCAACCAGGAAGCAGAGCCCAAAAAGGAGCCCAACAAGCAGGAGCGGCACGCCCCAGCCAAAACCACAGCCAGGCACCCACCAAGGGAACCAGGCGAGACCAGAACTACACAGCGAGATGACAGCATCCAGCAGCCCCAGGAGGCCAGTCAGGCACCAACCCGGCCCAACCAAACACAAACACCGCGCAGACAGCGGAGCACGGGGCAGCAAACCAACCCGGAGAACCGGAGGCACCCCAGGAAACGGCAGCAGCCAGGAGGCCCCAGCCAGGAACAAAGCAGGCAGGCACCATGGCAGAAACAGGAGGGGCGGACAGAAAACCCAAGAAGCAAGCCAAAGGCAAGCACAGGGGGAGCCAGCGCACAAGCAGCCCATCCAAGCACACAGAAACGGCCCCCGGACAACACCAGAAGCCACAGGCCGGAGCAAAGGGAGGCAGCAGGAAGACCCAGGCAGGCACCCAACCAAGCACCCGGCAGGGAACAGACGAGAACAAGCGCAGGCAGGGAGGAACAGAACCCCAGGGGACAGAACACCCCAAAGAGCCCCCGGCACGGCGCAGGCAATACTCAACAGGAACCAGGCGCAGCCCAGGGGACGGGAGGAACCAGGCCAGAAACCAGGAGCCCCAGACACCCACCATCCACATAGAAGCCAGCAAGGGAAAAACCAGGACACCCAAGCGGAACAGAGGACACAAGAGCCAGCCCGCAGCGGAGGCAAGGGAGAACAACACGGCAGGCCAACCCGAACCAGGGGAGCCAACAGGCCTACCCCCCCCCCCCCCCCCCCCCACGCATGTAGCGGGCCAAGGAGCAGAAAACACCGACCCACCAGCAGGCGGGGCAGGGAGCCTGAAGCGGACGGGCACACCAAAAGAGCAGCAGAGGGCAAGGGGCAAGCCAGCAGGCAGGAAAACCCCAACAACACAGGGAATCCCAGGAGCAAGCAAAGGCAGAGCCAGCGAAAAGGAAACAGCCACCACAGAGTCGACCAGAACCCACGCCAACCCGAGACAGCTCTCAAACAGAAAGAGCAAACGCCCATAGAGCCATCCAGAGCCGGGGCACCCCTGAAGAAGAGACCTAGCAGGAGTAGACCCCCGGAACGCCCACCACCGCAGAACAGCAAGACCCGGGGCGGCCCGGAGGCAAGGAAGAAATGAAAAAGACGCACTCCAGAAGGCAGGCCAGGCAACACACCAGGACAGGCAGCAGCCGGACAGCAGGACAGCCGGGGCCAGCCCCGAACCCACGGGCCACGAGCAGAAGGTGCAGGCCAACGCCAAGCAGCTCCAAGAAGCAAAAAAGGGGGTGGCGAAAAACAGCCAGAGCGGGGGCCAACACCACAACAAGGCCCCCAACGTAAAGAGACCAAAACCAGGTCAAGGCTGAGGCACTGCACCCAGGACATTCAACAGAGCTAACAGCAGGAAGAAGGCGCCAACATCCAGCCCCAGCGGAGCAGAAGGCAGGAGGGTCGAACTGGAAGGCCCATTGCAAACCCCCACAAAACAGGAGCCCGCTACAACGGCACCACAGCAGGGAACGGAAACAAAGGGATGCGATACCCACATCTCCAAAAGTACACATGCCACAGAGAAAACAAACAGTGAGGACATGGGGCGCAGCCAGTAAAAAAGCCACAGCACCACACATAAGCACGTACACCACCATGCCCAAACTCGAAAGTGCGAGACCGGGATTTCAGGTCCGTGGAAATAAGAGCCCAAGACCCACCGAGGAGGGGAATTGAACCCTGGTCCCGGGAAAGACCTCTGCAGCAGGGTCCGTCGCTCTAACCATTGGGCCACAGTCCTCCACTTGAAGATACACAGCAGCTGAAAATCAGACAGGGAGAAAGCGATCCACGCCCGCAACATAACACCCCGAAACGATCAGTGTCAGGCTGTACATAAAACAGAGTCATGCAGCAGACGATCCCAACATGATAGACAGACATCACTCAACATCATGCAACAGTAGACATGAGCAGGAAAAGCGATGTGCAAAGAACAGGATACAAATCGGATACCCAGTTCCAGCGTAGAACCCCCCGTCATAGGAGGAAAACATGCACAGGAGAAACATAGCCCTGGGACATCCCGGCACAAACCTCCCCACAGTACAGTTCAGAGGCAGAGCGTAAGCATCCCATGCATGAGGCCCCGGGCTCAATCCTCGGCATCTCCAGGAGTCTCCGTTCAGAAACTTGGCATTGTACCAGAAGGCTAGCCTGCCATCAATCCGCCACAGCAAACGGAAAGAAAACGGGCAGGAACTACTCATAGGCCGACAGCAGCACCAACACAGCCATCTCCGACCCTCCGTGACAGCCCACCTACGAAGACAGGAACATACAGAGGAACAAAAAGGACCCTGACACGGGACACACCCGGAGCGGGGGCCAACCCCAGGAACAAGGCCCCCACCCCACCGGTGTACGAGAAACCAGCAGGAGTCACCCCAGCGAGGCTACGTAGGGCACACAGAGAGAGAGAGCAAATTACCGCAAAGCAGGACTCACCCGGAGCGGGGGCCAGAGCATCACCAACAAGGCCCCCACACAAACAGCCGGCACCGGACTCCAAGCATCCAGCGCAGCGCGACTCCCACCCGGCCAAGCTCGGGGAGACGCGCACAGCGACCCGGAAGCAACCGGGAGGCGGCGCACCAGCCGCAAAGGGCCGGTAAGAATCCGGAATACCAGCCAGGAACAAGCCATGCCTCCCAGCAAGCCCGGCAGGCCGGGAGGCAGGCACACCAGGAAACATCACCACTGCCCGCGAAGCCAGGCAGCCGGGCAAAGGGAGCAGAGAAGAACCTGCACGCCACCCCAGCCCAGCAGGAGCAGGTGCAGTAGCAGCAACAGCAACAGCATCCATCAGTCCATTCTGTCGAAGACAGAAAAAAAGAACAGGAGGTCTGCTGGGTAAGTACTGCTTATGTACTCCCGGGGGGAGGGGCAGTATTAGTGTCCCAGCATTCCTCTTGTTTTTTTTTCTGTCTGGAGATGGTTATCTCCACTTGTTAGTATGAAGGTGTCGAGGACGGAGGGACCTGGGGGTAATGCCCCCTTGGGTGAGTGACTCTGTATGCAACTTTATTGTTTCTTTATAAGTTGTGGTAACGCACTTCACAAACTGACCGTGACCAAGACAGCGGAGGCTGTCGAAACGCGTTGGTTATTGCTTTGTTTTGATACCCTAATGGATTTAAGAATAAATTAACATGAACTCATTGCTGTGTGGATTACGATTAATTTACTGCGACTCCAAGCTTTCCTCCATCCGGAGGAATTGTTGTTGTGATATATATATATATATATATATATATATATATATATATATATATATATATATATATATATATATATATATATATATATATACATATATATATATATATATATAAGAATTCAAAGAAAACTTTTCTTTATACTTGGATACAAAGCTATGTCGTGTATAATGGTGTGATATGAGTAGAAATTACTCACTATCAATCTGACTACTTAATAGCGCAATTACATTTTCTTTGCTGATACTAACAGGGGTCCAGTTGTAGAGCCTTTGAGAAATCCTCATCTTACCCCTGTGAAGCTAGGCTTACATATTGATTGGGTAGGTGTTACATTTTCTTATTGTAGTTGCATGGGGGCAGGTGGATACAGGAAGAGCAGAAAGTAATGTTCAGTGTTTGGGAGACATATATTTATCTATATAAGTATGTTTCTTTCTCCTTCCTTACAGTAGTTCACCCCTATGTGTGGATACATATTAACCATTTGAATCTCAGGATCACATCTATGTCTATGTGAACAATAGAGCTGTCTTTCTTACCTTTACAGATGGGCGGAGCGATCTGCATTTACCTCAGCTGTTGCACCTTCAACAAGTTTGTGGCACTTGACTTTCCTCTTGTATTACGCTGGGCGCTGACGAGGCTACACAGCCGAAATGCATACGCCTGTTGTGCCTTATTTTGCTACAAATAAACCTTCAAGTTGTTCCCCTATCGTGACCTCTGCCTTCTTTGTTGGAGGGTACTTTGGACATTTTTCACATGTTGCTCTGTGTTGTGTGAGAGGAAGAGAGCGGGAAAGCGACATATCTACTAAGGTACAACACTGTTCTGCACTCTCCCCTGCATGGGCGCACAATCAGGCTACATAGCGCCACAAACACACCAGTGCAACATAGTGCAAGGTGTAATGTCTGATGTCTTGTGCAGGTTTTGTACTGAAAGGGTACCCTTCCAATGCAAAATACTATGGGCCTTATTATGAGTTTGGCTGTCCATTGGACTGCCAAACTCATGGTGGTGGTCAACCGACGGCCAGACTGGCGGTTTGTCTGCCCTATCAGGACATTGGGGGTTGGACCGCTACTAGTCCACTGCTTCTGCCAGGAATTCCAGATCCTGCTGCAGTGGCACAGTGGTCGGGCAGAGAAATATGCTGGTGGTGCTGCTGTGGGACTGCTGAGCATATTACCAGTTGCCTCACTGCCAGCCTTTCCATGGCGATGAGCCTGCCATGGAAAGGATGGCGGTGAGGCAACTCAGGGGTCCTTTACAGGGCTCCCTGTCACCTCTGTGCATAGGGGTGCACATGTTTTGCCCCCTTATAATTTAGCACCCCCAGTTCCTGCACAGTAAGGCATGCATGGCGCATTACTTCCTGTCCAGGAACGTGCTGCAGCATTCCCACTGCTGTGCCTGTTACGGCTCTCCTATGAGCCTTTAAACAGGCACTGCCATGCGACTGCCGCAACATGAGGGCCCGACCTGGATTCAGGTCTGAATCCGACAGGTGATCTAATTTGGCTTTGGCGGCGGGGTGGCCCCGCTCACATACCGCCAAATTCAAAATAAGGACCTATGCCTAGACACACTTCAAAATGTTTCCCATTTTAGCTATGTGCTGTACGGTGCAGCACACATGCAAAGTCAGAAACTTTTGGTGAAATATTAGCATTTCTCCTTTTTACTCCTGCCTCAAAGACGTGTTATTTGTTGGTACAAAACCTGACCTATTATTGTTAGTAGATAGGATTTGGCATCAAAAACCATGAGTGGTTGCATGGGAATACCACCCAAGGAACACTCCCTTGTCCAAAGTAATGCGTTTGCACTGTTTTGCAGTACTTTCAGACAACTTTCCCATGTTTGCACTGGAAAGTAAATTCAAAATAAGCATTTTGTGTGGTTTGCATCACAAAATGGCGCAGAATGTTTGTAAATCTGCCCCTACATGTCTCAAATTAAGATTATGCGCTAGTCATTGAAGAGTGTACCCGTCACTGCAAGACTTCAGCTGTAGTTTCACGAGTGTGCCAGTCATTTCTAAATTGAAACAAGTTGTTCTCTACATGCATGAGTCACCCTAGCATTGCATCTGTCAGTTCCAGACTTAAAATGTTTCCGACATGCACTTTTCATCCCAACATTGTACCAGTCACTTCAAATTTCAACATGTTCCCGCCCCCCCATCTTCCACACTGTGCCTGTCTTTTCAAGATTGAAACTGTGGTTTCAAAGATCCACCTGTCATTTCAGGCTTGAACATGCTGAGCCGGGTTTACTCATTTGTAATGTAATGCAGCTAAGCAACTCAATTTGTTGCAATGGATTGTGCAAGGGAAAAAACAGTAAAGAGCAATACCTACTAACTTTGGTCTACTGAGCTAGCTCTATAAGGCTGCCTTGGGCAACGCACAGCATCTGGGGCAGAGCAGAGTGCGCACTGTCCAGCATTTATACTAGAAACCTACCCTTCCATTACAAATGTCAAGGCCTAAGCACACTCAGAAGGAACCCAGGCATTGGAGGGGTGTTGTGCGCAACACCTGGTATTTTTTGAGAAATTAACACATTTCTCCTTGTTAACACCTGCTCCGAGGAGACAGTATTTGGTGACAGAGAGCCTAGCCTGGCTACCTCAGAGGAGCAGTCTTTGCAAAAAGAAACTGTGGGTGTTTGCACTGATCATCACAAGTAACTCCCTCTTGAGGCAAAGTGAAACAAAGCAACTCAAAGTGAAACAAAGCAACACAAAGTGAAACAAAGCAACACAAAGTGAAACAAAGCATCACAACGTGAATCAAAGCAACACAAAGTGAAACAAAGCTTCACAAAGTGCTTTTTTGCACTCAGAAATGGCCACCTTTACAGCGCAAAATAACGTGTGTGCTTGAAAGTAAATAAATGCTTGTGCATGAGCTTGCTTCGTGCCAGTTTGCATCACTTTGCGCCAGCATCGGGCCGTAGTAAACTGCCACTAGTTTCATTTCGGGTTTGGCCATTTTGAATATAATGCACACCTGTCACGTTTCAACATTGTTACTTTAATTTAAAACGTCTGCTTGTTTACAGCGCGCAGTTGCCATCTCAACGCAGCACCTGCGCTTTCAAGCTCCGACATGTTGTTCCCAGCACGCAGCTGCCATGTCACCCCTGCATTTCTGATAACAAGCCTCAGCATGCTTACAGCACGGGTGCGTCGTCTCAACGCGTGCCCGCCATTTCTAGGCCTCCTTGTCTAAGGCCCTGCATTGCTCGACTCCTGAAACCGTGAAGGAAGCCATCGTTCAACGAAACCAGCAGGCTTCTTTGACTGTTTTTTCGATTAGACCATGATCTAGAAGAAAAAAAGTCTATTCTTGATTGGATTTAGGCTGTTTATAGCACTAGAAGAGGCGGGCGGGCGGGCGGGCGATGGGGGGCAGCAGGACGCTAGTAAGGATACCAGAGGCCCTGGTGCAAGCAAAGAAACTGGCAGCTTTGACTGTTGTTGGGGGTGGTAGAGTACGGCAAATGCCAGGGTTCAATTGGCCCATCAGTGTGCTTGGCCCCGGTGCCACTGCACCTGGTGCACCGCTGCTACCTTCGCCCCTGAGTGAAGCACTCATTAAAAGGTACATTCACAGGATTTCCTTCGCAGAGCTATCAAGGCAGCTGGAGTGGTCGCAACCCCTTCGCGCTAGATTTCATCCCAGCGTGATCCACTCTGCCGAGGGCCTGTGCTCTGTTCAGCATCGCGTGTGTGGGACTTGTGTGCATTTTAGAAACAGCGTCAGTCAATTAGTCCTTCCCCGTCCCTGTGAGGATTTCAAATCAATGCGCAGCAGGTGGGTCCGCCATAAATCCCGAGGGTTTGCTAAATATTGATCAAACTAAATTATTTGCCATCAAAACAGCTTTGGTTTTTTTACCCTGGCTGCTCACGGTGTAGGTCGGCCAGACGCACATTCTGTTTCATAATACATAAGGTCTATTTTCTTCCCTCATAGGGCAATATAACGTGATGTTTATTCGATTGACATTTCCCTGAACATTCTGTTGTTCCTTGCTATGCCCATGCAGAAGTGATGGCTGCAGGGCTGTCTTTCGTTGGCGTGTGTTCGGCTGCGAGGAGGCCCGGCCGCAGCGCGTGCGGGTTTGAGGAGTCTGTGCACACTCTCTCTCCCTCCATCTTGCTATCTGCCCCGCCTTTCTCTTATTTCCCCTTTCCGTCTTCCCCATTTGTTTATCGCTGCCTTTTCTACTCTTCTCTGTCTCTCTTTCACTTTGTCCCGTTTCTTCCTGGCTCTACATTTTCTTTGCTCCTTCACGTTGTCCCTCCTCGCTGCCTCCCGTTATCTCTTTTTCTTCTGCCATCGCTCTCTCTCCACAAGCCACTGGCGCTCTCTTGTCCCCTCTCTTTATCTCCCCTCTCTCTTTCTTATTGTTTTTCCTTCTCTATTTCTTGATCTCGTTTTCTTGCTTCCTCCTTCAAACTTATGTATCAGCCCCATGCACCGAGTTCTTCCTTTCTGCCCCCCTTTGCGCCCCACTAAGTCATTATCCAAGCCTCCCTAGGTGCAGCATGGGGGGGTGGTGCTGGCCACTGTAATAAGCATTCTTGCTACATTGGTACCCTGAGTACGAGTAAATAGGGTAACAGAGGATCCAGGTATTTACAGCACTTAGAAATTGATCAAGAAGGCTGAAGTACTCATTTGAAATGTTATTAGTATAGGTCACTGTCACCTGAGACCTGCTGCTATCTATGCCGCCGTCTTTTCATCCAAACAGCATCCCTGAGATAAATCTGTCTCATTGTAACTGTCCGTCCCTTTGCCACCCATGTTGTTATCTATTCAATAGCAATAAAGCAGTGTGCCCAAATCCTGTCCATCCTTCTGTTATCATGTTTCCGTGTTGTCTCTCTTCCGCCCCTGATTGCTCCTTTAAAGTTTCCTTTCACCAGCACCTTCACACGCCCACCTTTGCGCCCACACGCCTTCACAATACAACTCACACATCTGTAGACCTTATAAACTGGGGCTACAATTACCTAACATAGTAGCACTCAATTTATCATCCTCAGTAGGATGAAAGGCTGAAAAGTCATCTGGCAGGTTTAAAACTCATGACCAGGAGGTCACACACACGTTAGCATCAAATTATTAGCTCACTGAGGTGGTTTGCCGGCTTTAACACCTTTTATTCATTCATACATACATATATTCAGTCTTTTCCCGCAGCTGTCCTGCTCTTTGTGGAGTGTACCAGAATAGAAGGGAAGGCATGGAAAGAAAAGGGTTGATGGGAAGTGCCAAAATGCACCTCATTGTGGTGGCCTAGATAGAAGGTTTGTTGAGAGGAGAAGGAAACACAGCAATAGTAACAGAGGATTAAGAGGAACTGAAAAAACTCATCCCCTTGGTTACCTATGGTTTGTTTTCACCCAGGGTATTGCACCTCAAGGAGACCCCTGCCAGCGGTGTAAGGCCCCCGTCTGACCTTTGACACCACAGATCTTGCCATCATGATTTGTTGCTTCTCTGCACTTGAAGGATGGTTCTGCCTCCCTTGGTTTTTGGTGTTCAGCTATCAGCTCACCTCATCAACTGGTCTCAACAGCTCCTAGTGGTCCTCAGCTTGTATGGCTCCCGTCAGCTCCCACGAGGAGCTCCACACGGAAGAGAAGTGTCAGCCATGACCTTCAATATTTAAATCCATCCCTTCCTAAAGACTCAGGGCGGCCTCCTCTTCCACCTCTGATCCCACAACTCACAAGGTCCTAAACCCCTCTCCGTCATTGCATCAAGATGGCAAGGAGAGTCCTGAAACTTAAAGAATCCGAAAAATGATCTACTGATCTTCAGCATCAACCATCCCACCATCCTCGTCTCAGCCACCCAAACACCACCACTCCTCAAAAGTCAACCCTAGAAACAAGGTCAAGATGACCAACGGTGTCCAGATCGGAATTCTGCCACAACGCACACTACTACAACCTTCCCTTTCCTCTGCGTATCATCTCTGCCCTGATGCCACTCAGTAGGAGGGGGCACTACCATCAACTTACAACGGAAGGCGCAAACTCACACCGTGTTAGTCTGCCAAGACACAGAGACCCTTACCTCATATGTCTCAAAACACTGCAACAAGTATTTTGTAATCCACTGTGCACCCCCTCCTTCTTAGCCCACAGCAGGTGGGGTGATTCAATTCTTAAAGCTGCGATTAATGATTTATCAATTCATACATTCATGTGGTCATTCAAGGATTTGGGAGGAAGCCTCAAGAGTTTAGAATGTGTTAGAAATAGAAAGAACGAGGAGAGGGCCACATTATTGATGACAGCACAGGGTGAGCACTCACTGGGAGACTGACACAAAGAAGTACATAGCTCAAAGGATGCACAGACAGGGGAACATATCACATCAACCATTGTCAAAGCCAATAGGTCTTGCTTACCTTCTATTGGCTTTGTAAATTATTTTTAGCCGTGCTGTACCGCATCGTGGCTGTTGGGTAGCATGGCTAAAAAAACAAAAACAAGTAATAGGTCTCGTATTTTTGCTTTGCCAGTGCTAACTTACTGGCTATGCCACTTCTTTTCTGTCAACGCTGTTCAGCATTGGTAAAAATAAACAAGCATTTGCAATGCAATAGGTCTCGCATTAGGAAAGCGTGAGCTATTGGTATTGTAAATGACACATTTTTTAAATATGTGTTGGCTTTGAAAATATATAAATTAATAGCATCGTTATTCACAAAGCCAATAGCTTACACTTTCCTAATGCGAGTCCTATTGGCTATGGCAATGCTTGTTGGTAGCAAGCAAGGACAGTGCTGTTGTGGTGCTGAGTGATGTGGTGGTGTCCCCGAGTGATGTGGTGGTGTCCCCAAGTGATGTGGTGGTGTCCCCGAGTGAAGTGGTGGTGTCCCTGAGTGATGTGGTGGTGTCCACGAGTGATGTGGTGGTGTCCCCGAGTGATGTGGTGGTGCCCCTGAGTGGTGCCCCTGAGTGATGTGGTGGTGCCCCTAAGTGATGTGGTGGTGTCCCTGAGTGATGTTTTGGTGCCCCTGAGTAATGGGGTGGTGCCCCTGAGTGGTGCCCCCGAGTGATGTGGTGGTGTCCCAGAGTGATGTGGTGGTGTCCCTGAGTGATGTGGTGGTGTCCCTGAGTGATGTGGCGGTGTCCCAGAGTGATGTGGTGGTGTCCCAGAGTTATGTGGTGGTGTCCCCGAGTGATGTGGTGGTGTCCCCGAGTGATGTGGTGGTGTTCCCGAGTGATGTGGTGGTGTTCCCAGAGTGATGTGGTGGTGTCCCTGAGTGATGTGGTGGTGTCCCAGAGTGATGTGGTGGTGTTCCTGAGTGATGTGGTGGTGTTCCCAGAGTGATGTGGTGGTGTCCCCGAGTGATGTGGTGTTGTCCCTGAGTGAAGTGGTGGTGTCCCCGAGTGAAGTGGTGGTGTCCCCGAGTGATGAGGTGGTGTCCCCGAGTGATGTGGTGGTGTCCCCGAGTGAGGTGGTGGTTCCCCTGAGTGATGTGGTGGTGCCCCTGAGTGGTGCCCCTGAGTGATGTGGTGGTGCCCCTGAGTGGTGCCCCTGAGTGATGTGGTGGTGTCCCCGAGTGATGTGGTGGTGTCCCCGAGTGATGTGGTGGTGTCCTCGAGTGATGTGGTGGTGTCCCTAAGTGATGTGGTGGTGCCCCTGAGTAATGTGGTGGTGCCCCTGAGTGATGTGGTGGTGTCCCAGAGTGATGTGGTGGTGTCCCAGAGAGATGTGGTGGTGTTCCTGAGTGATGTGGTGATGTTCCCAGAGTGATGTGGTGGTGTCCCCGAGTGAAGTGGTGGTGTCCCCGAGTGAAGTGGTGGTGTCCCCGAGTGATGTGGTGGTGTCCCCGAGTGGTGCCCTTGAGTGATGTGGTGGTGCCCCAGAGTGATGTGGTGGTGTCCCCGAGTGATGTGGTGGTGTCCCTGAGTGATGTGGTGGTGTCCTTGAGTGATGTGGTGGTGTCCCCGAATGATGTGGTGGTGTCCCTAAGTGATGTGGTGGTGCCCCTGAGTAATGTGGTGGTGCCCCTGAGTGGTGCCCCCGAGTGATGTGGTGGTGTTCCTGAGTGATGTGGTGGTGTTCCCAGAGTGATGTGGTGGTGTCCCCGAGTGATGTGGTGGTGTCCCCGAGTGAAGTGGTGGTGCCCCCGAGTGATGCGGTGGTGTCCCAGAGTGATGTGGTGGCGTCCCAGAGTGATGTGGTGGCGTCCCAGAGTGATGTGGTGGTGTCCCAGAGTGATGTGGTGGTGTCCCCGACTGATGTGGTGGTGTTCCTGAGTGATGTGGTGGTGTTCCCAGAGTGATGTGGTGGTGTTCCCAGAGTGATGTGGTGGTGTCCCCGAGTGATGTGGTAGTGTCCCCGAGTGAAGTGGTGGTGTCCCCGAGTGAAGTGGTGGTGTCCCCGAGTGATGTGGTGGTGTCCCCGAGTGATGTGGTGGTGTTCCCGAGTGATATGTTGGTGTTCCTGAGTGATGTGGTCATGCCCCTGAGTGGTGCTCCCGGGTGATGTGGTGGTGTTCCTGAGTGATGTGGTGGTGTTCCCAGAGTGATGTGGTGGTGTCCCCGAGTGATGTGGTGGTGTCCCCGAGTGAAGTGGTGGTGCCCCCGAGTGATGCGGTGGTGTCCCAGAGTGATGTGGTGGCGTCCCAGAGTGATGTGGTGGCGTCCCAGAGTGATGTGGTGGTGTCCCCGAGTGATGTGGTGGTGTTCCTGAGTGATGTGGTGGTGTTCCCAGAGTGATGTGGTGGTGTCCCCGAGTGATGTGGTGGTGTCCCAGAGTGATGTGGTGGTGTCCCCAGTGAAGTGATGGTGTCCCCGAGTGATGTGGTGGTGTCCCCGAGTGATGTGGTGGTGTTCCCGAGTGATGTGGTGTTCCCGAGTGATGTGGTGGTGTTCCTGAGTGATGTGGTTGTGTCCCTGAGTTATGTGGTGGTGCCCCTGAGTGGTGCCTCTGAGTGATGTGGTGGTGCCCCTGAGTGATGTGGTGGTGTCCCTGAGTGATGTGGTGGTGTTCCCGAGTGATGTGGTGGTGTTCCCGAGTGATGTGGTAGTGTCCCCGAGTGATGTGGTGGTGTCCCCGAGTGATGTGGTGGTGTCCCCGAGTGATGTGGTGGTGTCCCAGAGTGAGGTGGTGGTTCCCCTGAGTGATGTGGTGGTGCCCCTAAGTGGTGCCCTTGAGTGATGTGGTGGTGCCCCGGAGTGATGTGGTGGTTACCCCGACTGATGTGGTGGTGTCCCTGAGTGATGTGGTGGTGTCCTTGAGTGATGTGGTGGTGTCCCCGAGTGATGTAATGGTGTCCCTAAGTGATGTGGTGGTGCCCCTGAGTAATGTGGTGGTGCCCCTGAGTGGTGCCCCCGAGTGATGTGGTGGTGTCCCAGAGTGATGTGGTGGTGTTCCCGAGTGATGTGGTGGTGTTCCCAGAGTGATGTGGTGGTGTCCCCGAGTGATGTGGTAGTGTTCCCGAGTGAAGTGGTGGTGTCCCCGAGTGAAGTGGTGGTGTCCCCGAGTGATGTGGTGGTGTCCCCGAGTGATGTGGTGGTGTTCCCGAGTGATGTGGTGGTGTTCCTGAGTGATGTGGTGATGCCCCTGAGTGGTGCCCCCGAGTGATGTGGTGGTGTCCCAGAGTGATGTGGTGGCGTCCCAGAGTGATGTGGTGGCGTCCCAGAGTGATGTGGTGGTGTCCCTGAGTGATGTGGTAATGTTCCTGAGTGATGTGTTGGTGTTCCCAGAGTGATGTGGTGGTGTCCCCGAGTGAAGTGGTGGTGCCCCCGAGTGATGTGGTGGCGTCCCAGAGTGATGTGGTGGCGTCCCAGAGTGATGTGGTGGTGTCCCCGAGTGATGTGGTGGTGTTCCTGAGTGATGTGGTGGTGTTCCCAGAGTGATGTGGTGGTGTCCCGGAGTGATGTGGTGGTGTCCCCGAGTGATGTGGTGGTGTCCCCGAGTGAAGTGGTGGTGTCCCCGAGTGATGTGGTGGTGTCCCCGAGTGATGTGGTGGTGTTCCCGAGTGATGTGGTGTTCCCGAGTGATGTGGTGGTGTCCTGAGTGATGTGGTTGTGTCCCTGAGTGATGTGGTGGTGCCCCTGAGTGGTGCCTCTGAGTGATGTGGTGGTGCCCCTGAGTGATGTGGTGGTGTCCCTGAGTGATGTGGTGGTGTTCCCGAGTGATGTGGTGGTGTTCTCGAGTGATGTGGTAGTGTCCCCGAGTGACGTGGTGGTGTCCCTGAGTGATGTGGTGGTGTCCCTGAGTAATGTGGTGGTGCCCCTGAGTGGTGCCCCCGAGTAATGTGGTTGTGCCCCCGAGTGATGTGGTGGTGTCCTTGAGTGATGTGGTGGTGCCCCTGAGTGATGTGGTGGTGCCCCTGAGAGAGTGGGAGAGAAGAGAGCGAGAGAGAAAGCTGGAGAGACTGAGGGAGAGAGAAAGCTTGGGAGAATGGGATGGAGAACATGAGAGAGGGAGAGAGATAGGAGAGAAAGAGAGGGAGAGAGGACAGGAAATGAGAGAAAGAAAGAAAATGTGAGAGGGAGACAGGGTAAAAGTGAAAACGATAGAATAATTCTAAGGCTGAGTGAAGAAGTGACAGAAAGGGGGGGCAGTGAGAGAAGGAGAATTAAAGTGAGAGTGGGCTGCGAGTGCTAGAAGGAAAGTGGTGAATAATTCAGAGGCTGTGGAATGGAGCAAGAAAGAGACAGATAGAGGAGCACAAAAAGAGCACGCGGACATCAAAGGAAGGGTGGGAGGGAACGAGAATATGGGGTGTGAGCGATAACGAAAGTTAATTGCTGTAAGTGGGGGAGCAGTAAGTGACGCCGAGTGCGCGCCTGCGAAAGCAGTCCAGATGCCAGCTTCGCGCTTGAATGCCTCACATGCACTGGCCATAATCCGCATTCCAAAGCCCTCTTGTTAGGCTTTCCTGGAGCCCCTTCATAATTTCTCGCAGAAGCAATGCGCAAGCGCATAGGCTACAGCGAGACCTAAAAATGCAACTGTGTATTTGTATGCCTGTGTCCTGAAGCTAAAGGGGCCCCAGCATCATGACACATACGTGCACATGTGTCGCCATGTGGCGACCATTTTACAAAAAAATTATTCTACTATCCGAAGCCCTTGGCGCAAAAAAATAAAAAAAATAATAAAAGATTCTTAAAAAAAGTGTGTGTTCAAAAAGGAAAATGTAGCTGTCAGCCCTCCTAAAAATGTTGTCAAAAATGTGACGGACTATGGAGCAGCCAGAGAGGAATGGAGGAGCTGGCAGTTGGCAGAAGCAAGTAAATGCCATTGATGTGTAAAGTGTTGAGTTGGGAATCAATGGCAGTTTTTTAAAATTTTTAAATAAAAACGTGGACGAATGTAGAGCAACCTAGAAAGCAATTGGGGATTGGAGCGTTAACTGGGAAGCACCGTGCAATAGAGAGAGTACAAGAAAACACTTGCACTCTTGAGAGAATGCTAAAAGCAAAATAAAGTAGCTTACACTTTCAAAGGTGCTTATAGAATGAAGCAGGTTAGAGGAACATCAGCAATTTTTTTTATTGTTGTTGCAGTTTTGTATAGCGCAAATTCAACGTGAAGGTATTGGAGCGCTGTACATGAGCACGGTCACATTCATTTTCTTTTTAAGGCACGGGAAGATTACGGGTTGTGTCCAGAATCACAGGATATTGAGCAGATGCCGAGACTAATAGCACCAATAGCATTTTAAAGAGAGGAAGCCTTGAAAAGCTGTGGTTGTTTATAAGCGAAGCCCTGTTGTCCTGAGGGGTCTCATCAATAGAAACCAAACACATAACAACACAGCAGCGCTTGATGTAAGTGAGGCTTTGTGCAGCATACAGTGTGTGTGGGTGAGAATCATGTAATATTTTGAGTTCCCCGCTTCTGTTCCTATGTATTGACGACCCTAACACAGATGTCCTGGGCAGAGATGGCAGTGGGGAGAAAAAGTCCCCATGTGCAGATCCCACCATTAACAAGACCAAACAAAACCTTTTTTGCCTTTATTGCTATTGACAATGAAAAGGAACCCTGGGGCTGCGATGCCCAGATGGGAGAAGGGGCCACCACTCGCTTTCACAGGAGGAAGCATGAACACATGTGAACGCAGTGCGCTGATCAACAAAAAGGTTCACTTAGTGAAGTCACCTGGGAGGCTTTACGTTTTATATTCATCAATAATAATTAAAACTCCATGTAATATACAATTTCAAAGAGGAAAGCAATATTTTCAATTAAAAATACCAATCCATCGTAAACATCACTACTCGTTCCAAATCTCTCCAAATCGAAAGGCAGGTGGGGAGCAGATGTGCAAGGGTAGAGCCTTCCCATGCCTCCGAATTAAAAAAAAACGGTGTGAGCAGCATGATGGGAAAGAGAGCGGCCGCGGACAAGCAAGAAACACAGGACCATTCAATGAAAAAATGAGTGCACCATACAAACGATAAATAATTCAAAAAGAAAGGGGACATGTAATAGGGGCTGTCACCACAAACGTAAAAATACACCCAAAGGCAGGACAAAGAGCAACTTTTCACCAATGAAAAGAAAGTCATTTAGAAAGCCATACGAAGGAACAAATGGAAAGCGGTGGGCACGGTCTAAGCCCATCGAGGAGATACAGCATGCCTCGCAGAGCAGCTCAACCTAAAAAGATACGAAATGACTGCCATGTCATTTTGTAGGTACTCGCATGCATTCGCCACGCAGGCAGGTGCCTTCAATAAGAAACATTTTATTTACCAATCTAAAAAGGAGAGGTAAAAAAAAGGTAGCGCAAAAGTGCTGTTTTAAAACATAAAGTGAAAGTGCTTTAAAAATACATTATTGGATGCGCAAGTATGGGTGAGTGGTGGAGGTGAAGCAACACAGGGCTTGAAGCAACACAGCAGGCGAGGGGTAAAGCAACAGAGCAGGTGGGCAGGGGGAGAAGCAACAAGAGGGACAAGAACACAGATGAAAGAGAGCACCGTACAGTGCTGGGTGAGAGGGCGGGTTGAGGTCTCACACAGGTGAGAGAGTGAAACACGCGTGGATGGGAAAAGAGAAGTGCATGGGCAAATGAGAGTGAGGGGGAGAAAAGCACCTGAGGGAGACAGCTGGAAAACACAGGCACTCTTAAAAAGTGTTTTAAAAGCGAGCAGAGGAAGCACAGAAGACAACTAGTCAAAGAGACGGTGAGAAGACTATGCTCCATGGGAGGGATAAACACAAGATGGACAGGCTGAAATATGGAAATCCATTCAATAGAGAGCAAGCAAATAAGAGTGACACTAAATTAAACCAATGGTAAACAAAGGGTGGTCTGCGAGCCCCTGGGTGTTCTTTGGTATGCCCACAATATGTAATTTGGAACATAACTGCTTTTGCTGTCTAGTAGGCTCAACTTAAAAAGGGTGTGGTGTAAATGTGATTATAAATGAGAGAAAATGACTCAAAATTAAGAAAGTGAAAATTCAAAATGAAAGAACAATTGAACATAATAGAGAACTGTCATCCCCTGCCTAAGATTCAGGCACTTTTGTCTAATCTAAGTGATGGTAAGTATTTTTCTGTACTCGATTTGCATTCCAAGTATCACCAGATTGCACTTTCTTTAATTCTAAAGAGATGACATGTCCGTCACACCTTTTGGAGCATAGCAGTACCTGAGATTACCATTTGGGCTCGCATCATCAGCCAGTGTCTTCCAGAAGCTTATGGATAACTTTTTTGGGGATGTAGTAGATGTACAAGCCTATCAAGATGACATTCTAATCTATGCAGAAAATGTGAGCAAGCATGATGATATACTCAAAGAAGTTCTGTCTATTTTGTTACGTACCGGCATGACCATTAGGAAAGACAAGTGCAAATGTGGTATGCAGGAATTAGACTATTTAGTTCATACAATCACTTCTTCTGGAGTCAACCCCAAAATGTGTCTTATTAGAGCCATCAGAGAAGCAGTGCCACCTCTGGATAGGGATGCCTTGCCAGGGGCGGCCTTAGGCATGTGCAAGCTGTGCACCTGCACAGGGCCACCAAACCCCAGGGGCCACCACGCCAATATATATCCATAATATGATAATCCTCTGAGGATGGATACATATTTGCATGGTGGCCCCTGGCAGGGATTTGGCGGGCCCCAGCTCTGTTCCACTTCCAAACACCTTCCTGAGGTCCGGGAGGGAGGGGGGGGAGGGGCTCCGCCCCACCCGAACCCCCTCTTCTGGGGCCCCCTAAGTACACTCTCTGCCCAGGGCCGCCATGAGCCTAGAGCCACCCCTGGCCTTGCATTCCTTTTTAGGACTATCCGAATAGTATGCCTGGTTTGTTCAGAGGTATGCACAGCTTGTGGAACGTATGAGGGCATTGTTGAGAAAAGGTGCCGACTTTATTTGGTCAGATGAGGTCAATTCTGCGTTTGTGAAGGCAAAAAGAATGATCGAGGAAGCTCCTGCTTTGCAGGTTTATAGAGAAGGCAGCAAATGCATCATTACTTTGATACAAGTTTGTGTGTTAAGGAGCTGTACTCAGTCGGTGGGTTGGGAATAAGGAACAAACTGTAGGTTTTGCTTCCAGAGAGCTCAGGGATCGTGAAAATAGCTATAGCACTGTTGAACGAGAGGTGCTGGCCTATGTGCCATTCACATATTGTGGATGTATATATGGGGACATCACGTCAGATCAGCTTATTATCCAAGCTCCAGGAATAGAATTTTACAATAAAACACCTGTCTGGAGGCAAGAATTTACATGTGAAATGTCTTTCTCGCATGCCTCTTAGCATTACTGATGACGAGGAGTTAACTGATGAACTGGAATTCGTGTTAGCTGCTGTGGATGCAGTGGCTGAATGCAAACAAGTCACCTCTGAAGCGGCGTGGCGGATGGCCTACATAAAAGATGAAACTTTGCAAAAGCCTAAGCAAAAGAGCCTGAGATTAGGGGCCTCATTTATGAGGCTGTGCGTCACTTTTACGCCGCCGTTGCGTCACTTTTTGTGATGCACCAGTGGCGTAAAAAATGCGCCTTGTTGCGCCATATTTACAAAGTGACGCATCTAGGTAGATGCGTCACTTTGTAAAACCCTGCGCCACATTATACCTGCGCCAGGTATAATGTATGCAAGGGGGGGCGTATTGACGCAAGGAAGGGTCGTAGAAGTGACGCAGTGAAATCTATGAGATTTCACTGCATCACTTTTAGGACGGCGTTGCGTCAAAATCTTGCGCCTGCCTCACAGCAGGCGTAAGACTGACGCAGGCCCTTTCACATGGGGCTTGCCCCATGTGAAAGGACACATTGCTGGAGTGGCGTCACTTTTGTGACACACTCCAACAATGCGTCACTTTTGCGCTTACAGATACGTCAGAAATACTGACGTATCTGTAACTTCTTGCGACAAGATGCGTCATACATTAAATATGACGCATCAGGAATGTCGCAAGGAGTGCGCACTGAGAAGTGACGCATCGCTGCTTTCACGCAGCGATGCGTCATTCTCATAAATGAGGCCCTAGGTGTCTTAGCAGCGACCTGAAAATTGTTGTCAGGTATCAGATCTGCTATCTGTTGTTAATGACATGGTGATGAAGGATAGCTTTTTATACCTCCTGAAGGTTTAAGAAATTATCTTATTGCATTGGCTCATCAAGGGCATTCGGGCATTAATAAAACGTGCAGAAATCTGAAGCAATTTTATTTGTGGCCTTCTATTGAAAGTCAAGTAAAACATTTTGTAGACACGTGTGCTCAATGCCTTATCTCTGAAAAGCATTGGAAAACTGGAGAAGCATCTTTACATCCTGTAGCTTTTCCCGAAACTGCTTGGGAGAAAGTAGCAGTGGCTTTTTCAGGGCCATTGTTATTTAACCTAGAAATATGAGTTATTTGATAGTACTGGTTAATTACTTTTCAAAATGGATATATTATGCTTTTCTTGATTCCATTAGCACTGAAGCTGCTGTACATTTTTAGAAATTATGTTTAGTCAGGTAGTCAGGAAGTGTCCCCGAAAGAGATTATGAAAGATAACGGCATACAATTCTTTTATGAACGCATGTGTACATTTCTGAAAAATAATGTTGTCAAACAAAATAATGTTGTCAAACACTCGAGAGTTGCCTTGCATTCACTGTCATCTATGGGTTTGGTCGAAAAGGCAAAGAATTAGAGGAAGGTATACAGACTGCAGTCACTTCAGGAGCTGATGTGGCTAGATTTTTGCAGACCAAATTAAGGATTTACAGCGGTAGAATTTCTCCTACTAATTTATTTTGTTGTTGGCTGGAAAGTAAGTGTCACAAGGGCATGCACAAGAATGTTTGTATTCATGATGAGTTGATTTCCAATGTAGCTAGGAAACAGCAATGAAGAAATATTTTGACCAAAAGCACAATCTAAAAAGAGGTGATTGCGCTTTGATAAAAAAAAAACAGTTATGGTGAAGAAAGGTGAATCAAGATTTTATTTGCCAGTTCAAGTGCTGAGAGTAAATAAAGGGGTGGTATTATTGTATTGTATTGAACATTTATTTCCATTTACTATTTTTACCATGTTATATTTATATAAAAAAAAATGTCATGGAGGTGGGAGTTAATAGTATTGATTATTGCACATGGCCAATCGCATGCTTATGTCTATTTATGCTTGACGCTCCTGTTCTGGAATGGATCAGTGGTTGGGGTCGGATGTATGACGTTACAACGCATACTTTTACAACGCCTACCTTTACAACGCATTTTTTATACCGCAACATCCATTACAACGCATACCATTACAACGCCTGCCATTACAACAAATTCTTTGAAACTACTTTTACAACGCATTCCACTACAACGCATACTACATTTACAATGCATACCATTACAACGCATAACATTACATTGCATGTAAGGTAAGTATTGGATAGTGTAGGGGTAAAAATTACTACTCTAACTCCAGGGGGTGCAACAGTAGGGTAAGTGTTGGATAGTGTAGGGGTTAAAATTACTATTCTAACTCCCGGGGGTGCAACAGTAGGGTAAGTGTTGGATAGTGTAGGGGTTAAAAGTACTATTCTAACTCCAGGGGGTGCAACAGTAGGGTAAGTGTTGGATAGTGTAGGTGTACTATGTGTTGTAATGCTATGTGTTGTAATGGTATGCGTTGTAATGACTGCGTTGTAATGACATGCGTTGTAGTGGTGTGCGTTGTAGTGTCATGCGCTGTAATGGATGCGTTGTAAATGCATGCGTTGTAATGGATGTTGCGTTGTAAAAGTTTCGTTGTAATGGTAGTGCGTTGTAAAAGTTGCGTTGTAAAGGTTGTTTCCCGTTGGGGTCTCAACAAGGACTTCTGCCAGTTGCAGTCGAGTTCCCAAGCTGACAGGTCGATCCAGGTTGTGGGCAACTCTTCAAGGATAATAAAATGACCTTCATCATTCTTCGTTCTCCGGTGCCTTCCTTCTTTTACAGAGGGGGTTTGTTGAAATGTGGATGGGAAGGAAGCATTCAGGCACTTTCACCCAGCAGTCTCACACCCTAGTGTTGCCTGGCAGCACCTACTTGCATTCATTCCTTAGGATTGCGTACACATCAAATCAAGCAATGCCCTTCTGAATATCCTTCCTTTTCTAACACAAGGCATGGCAGAAGGACATTACAGCACACAATGCAGGAAAAGCCGAGGTCAGGGATAATGTTTATAGACAGCTACAATGGAGGAGCTGCCTCGCCTCTCTTTTAGCCTGACACACTCCTGATGCCTGCTTTGCAATACAGTGATGGAAGCGCTCTGACCACTGATATTTGAAAAATTTGCGGTTCCAGTTTCTAGACCTGATTCATACAACATTGCTTACAAGGGTCTCCAAGAAAGGGGGGGGGGCAGTGCTCCAAATAGTCCAGATCCCTGCTATTCAGCTCCTCTATGGCCGTGGAGATGAGGCCATATCACAGCAGCTTCGAAAGCCATCCAGTGGCTTCTATTTACAGAAAGAGCATAGCTCAAAGCCCTGTGTCTTGCCCACTAGGTACCAAATTGCCACACTCCAGATCCAGAATACCTTTCATCAATATTAACCACCCAAAAATTGAGCCCGACACTCAAAACAAAGTTATCATCCATCAGGACAGATTTGAAGTATTTAGAGGCACATCCTTTCATGTACAGGGAGCCTTACAATGGAACATCCTTCGCATACATCGGAGTAAAAAAGAATATGCCCCCACGTGTTGCAAAGGACTAAAGACCCACCTCTTCAAAGATAGATTGGATAGGAGGTATACCAACCGCTCGTAGGGTTTCATTTAGAGTTCAAAGATTGGCAAATGACCCGTTAGAGTTCCACTGACATAATGCACTTGTAATATGGCAGACGGGACATCAGTCAATGTTCTGACGGAATCTCCTATCTGCCAAACTTTAAACAAGGCCCTTCGTCGTCCATATTTCTGGCACACATGCCAATCAGGACACGTTCTTAATAGAGCACAGTTGTCCATTCAGCTGCCTAACATCAATCAGAATCATCTGCCACTTTGTTAGCTTGTGTTTCGTTAATCATTTCTATTTTTACCAGACTTTATCCTCTTGTTTCCTCCTGATGGTAGTGGACCACCAGGTTACTAATCAGCCCCAGTGTTTAGTGAGCTGATTCAGAATCTCATCAACTGCAGAGACAGCAAAGGCACAATCTGACCATCGCCGCCTTGGACAGAGCTGATTTGCCAATAAAAAACCCAAAGAGTGCTGATATTGCTACCACTATAGATGCCATACCTTATCCCTCTCGCTTGAGGACATACTCCAGCTACAATCACACAAACATGGCAAAGAAAACAGAGATGCTCTACAGCAGCCTTCAAGTGCTACACCAGTGCACTTTTAATGTTGCATTATAAAGACAACCAGGCATTCCCATCTGCCTCTCCCACCCAAAGCTAAGAGTGAGATGTAAATGTCAAAAGGAAAAACAAGTGGGTGCGCTGGAAGTACCTGATTCCACCCAAGAGGCTGAATCCCCAACGGTGGGGCGACATTGAATAAAGAAGAAGAGAAGCGCACTAGATGTCTCATAAGCTTCAGCAATCAAGCGGCAGAGCCACCGACTTGTGGTAGGAACCACCAGTCTTTGACCAATTCATCTCACTCCAAAATACACAAACAGGTTGTCATATCTGCTAAATGGAGCTGATCTTTCAGGAACACCCAACTCCCAGACACCAACCATGGAAATGGGCAATCTCCATCTATGCACTAGGATCAGGCACACCATTCCCGATCCATTAGGAATGCCCCGATACTGCTTCAATTTTGGAAGTAGTTGAAGACGGACCTATTTAAAGAACCCTACAAAAGAAGACAGAAAGAGTTCACTTCCCTTCCACTCTCAGAACCCAGCTACCATTCCAATCACTTGTTGACTGCACCTTTGCCTCCAACGCTGCTGTCTCTCATGCCTGTAGGAAGTGTACCTTTCGGACGTCTACCTGAAGACTGCTGATCTCCTAACACAGATAGTCAGTGCTTGATTTGAACCAATGTTTTTAGGTGGGACCCACAAGCACTTTCCTTTGGGGACCAGGGTTTATTTGTGCTCCTCTGGCTATGATCCAGAACAGGAGAAAGAAAAGGGGAAAAATGTAGGAAGGGAATAAAGGAAAACAGTGATACAGGGAGAAAGCAGGGATGAAAAAGAACCTGCAAGAGAGGGATAAAGGGACAGGGAGTGTGTGGTGGTGGATGAAAGAGACCTGAGGTGGAATCAAGACTAGACAGCCTTGGTATTCTGTAACCCTCAAATTAGGTAGTAACAAATGTTGACTTCTGGGGGAAAAGTGGGACCCTGCACTTACTCTTTAGGAAATTAAGCAGTGTGGATAGCCAAGACTGAATGTAGTGAGCAGTGGCTGGGAACAAAAGTCAAGGTCGATTATACAGTGTCATGAAGCCAAGGCCCCATTCATGCATCCTTGAAGAACTGAGAAATCAAGATTTAGGTTTCAATATTTCCAAGAGCTGCATCTTACTTTCCATTGAAATTAGATTAAATGTTTCCTGTTATCAATGATAACTTTCACCACATCACCCGATTTTCAGAGGAAATATAACTACCGTGAGTGACGGGTAGGCTAAATCAGAAGATGCCTCGAAAGCAAGCATACTATTGACTTTTACATTTCAAAATGAACTCTCTGACCCAAGTACTTGAGATGACTAAGATGGAAAAAGTAACATTTTAAGAACCAGAATTTTCGGGATGCAAAGCGACGAGCGATAAACAGCAAGAACTCCCAGAGGTTCTCGCAGTGACACAGCCTGTATTAAAAGTCTGACTTATTATCACCAACCAGCCTGGTGTGTGCCGTCCAGTACATAACTTGTAAGAGAATAGGTACAGGATCCCAAAGACTCGCTCAGTAGCTTACCAGTGCACCAGCTCAATGTCAGAGTTGCTGAATATCAAGGTTGTCTGGTCTTGTTTACCTCTCATGCATCTTAATCCATCACTCTTCTCCATTTTCTCTTTCCTCCTTTATTTCACTCTTCTCGTTTTTTTAACACCTTCGACACTCATGACGAGCTCAGCTCGTCATGCAGTGTACTGCTGGTACACTGATGACGAGCTGAGCTCGTCATGAAACCATTACTTTGGATCATCCCCAGCACAGCAGGGGAAAATGCCTAGCATCGATGTGGTTAATCCCTGCTTTCTCCCTTTGCCAGTGACTTTTTCCACTGTCTTTCTCTCTTTGCTGCCTTTCTCTAGTTTCTGTTACCATAATAGAGTGTTACTGGGCTCCACCTGCCATCACAGGTTCAATCTAAGGCAATGATGGTGTTGGGGGGGGCTGATGGCCGCACAAGATGGCTGCACCCTAGAGGAGCTTTCCACCAGCTGCACCAACATTACCCACACAGTAAGCATCAGAGGGGCAAATGGGGGTACACAGAGGGTTGCGCGGGCCTAGACCTTCCTGCCAGCAGAAGCCCCCCTCAGAGGTGCTGGGGACTCCCACCAATGACTTTGAGGACTTTGATCGCAGCAGCCCCATGGCATAAAATGGAGGCAGTGGCCCCAGAGTAGTGCAGCTCGGCCGTCACAGCGTTTGTCCACAAGCTGGCAATGGAAGGGGACCATGGCGGGTCACCTGCAGTATGCAAGGGATGGCCCTGAATGCCAGGTGCCACCATGTGCGGTGCGCCACTCTGAGAGGGAGGCGACAGAAGAAGGGCTTTGCCCACTCCGAGTGTGAGGCCAGGACAGCAGCCTAAGAGGCGAGCAGACTTACCTCCTAGGGAATGGCAGAAAATGACCTGACAGCACTGCTGAGCGGAGGGCTTGGGCTGCAGAATCTGAGTAGGGTGAGCCACCAGGGGATGTGCTGGACCATTGGTATACGTCCGTTGATTTTCCTAGTCTGGCTGCTGATCCCCAATATTGCCTGTGAGACGTTGAATGGTGATGTACCAGTGGGTGGCTTCTGCCGTTGCAGGGGTGTCTGTCCCTGTACTTGACTTGTGTTGCACTCCTGCCTGGATTGTGGATGCGGGTGAATGACTGTGGGTTCTCGCACCCTGCTATTGGTTCCACCTTGATTAGAGGAAGGCACCCCCTGTGCCCCCTCAATTTGTGGGGCACCTTTTTGGAGTGATCCCTGCCGGAGTGAAACCATCCATTTCCCCCCAGAGGGTTGCCTTCCCCCGAGTGTGGTCTCCTTCAAAATGAGGTTCACTAGAACCCTGAGAGAGTCCACAGTGGTCTTTAGATCTGACCCAGAGTCCACCCCACTCCGGCAGGACCCACCAGAAGGGGTGGAAGAGAGTGCTGGGGGGCCTGCTACTGGGGCGCCAGAGGACATCACTTTGGTGCATATTCTGGAGGTCATCAACAAATCCAGAGGCATCCTGGAACAAAGGATTGACTCACTTGTGGTGGACCAGAAGATCCTCATGACAATACCCACTGCGATTGGGTGGCGGATACTGAGGAAGTCACAGTAGTGATCCCACCACACCTGAATGCCCTGGAGACACAAGTGCGAGGCCTTACTAAGAGGGAGGATACTCTTGAGAAACAATTGGAGGATGCTGAAGACCGCAGTCGTCAGAATAACATGACAATAGTTAGGCTCCCAGAAAGGCCGGAGGGCCAGGACATGATTCTCTATTTGGAGGACTGACTTGTGTTGATGATGCCTCTGCAGGGTTGTCCAAATTCTTCATCCTAGAAAGGGTGCACCAGGACCTGCCTCAGCCGCTGCGCCCATGGGGCCCTCTGCACCCAGTGGTTGCATGTCAGCTACACTATCAAATTTGGAATAACATAATGCAATTATTCAGAGAGGTGGGCAGGTTTCAAGTGGACAATCTATTGGTAGCTATGTTCCTGGATTACACCGTGGAGGTGCAGTGGCGCAGGGCCTCCTTAACTGAAGTGAAAAGAACACTCAAGGAGGCGAATGTTCGTTATATGCTCCTGTTTCCAGCCTGGCTCAAACTAATGGTGGATGACAATATATTCTTCTTTGACACACCTGCAGCAGCTCGAGAGTGGCTTGGAACACACAGGGAAGGCATGGAGGGCGCTCCCTTGCATAGGCCCCCACAGAAAGAGGACTAGACATGGTTGTTGCCTGCGGGTAGTCTGACCCTCGGAGGCTCAGGCAAAGTGGAGCCGCCACGAGGCACGTGAGACTGCCAACACCTTTGCAGCATTGAGACAATCAGACGCCTGCTGAGGCTCATCTGGGTTGAGCCTGATTGGTACGGACTCAGAGGGTGTGTGAGATGTTGGTCTAACCTCTGTGGTGATCACACTCGGCAGATGATCTTTAGGCTGCTGTACTCTTGTGTGGGCACGAGGGTGCATATATCTGATGTATTGACTTGAAGAGAGATGCCCTCGGTTTGCACACAGGGACTAAACTGAAGGAGAGGGTTTGGCACTCCGGAGTACTTATGGTTTATATGCGGCTGCAACCTGTTGATGACTTCGCAAGTAATTCTGATCATTTTTATGGTAACCGGGCAGGTTGGCGGGCGGGGGACGGATGGCGGAGCAGAGATACGTCACCCTCACCAACTCCTAACAGATAGTGGAGTTCAATGTGCATGCTTACGTAGTTGACAATTGCTTTTGGTTAGTTAGTTATTTATTGAATGAGTGGCTTTTGCTGCACTGTCCTGGTAAGTGGGAGTTTTCAAAAGTTTGACTCAGGTGGCAGAGGATAACATTCGAAGCACTGGACTGGTTATTTGTTGAGTGGCAGTTCTAAGGCACTGGGGTAGGCGCTGGGAGGGTACTGGGCAAAGTTCTGAGTAAAAATTACAGGAGTGTGACCCATATACCAAATCGGGACTGGGTAAGGAAGGTGCAACAAAAGAACAATGTCCCAACAGGTAATAGTATTTAGTCAGTTAATTATGCATGCATACAGCATTACTGGCACGGAAATAAGGAGAACACTTGTTGCATTGATTTGAGATTGTCAATCATCTTATATTGTAAAACACAAGTTCATGGTCGGGTATATACATTTTAAGGCTTCACTGCATAAAACACATTTGTGACAACCATAATGCACTTGGTGCTCAAAATCGTGTCTGTGGTGAACGCGGCGAAGCAAGTGAAGGAGTGAACAGCATGGACGGCGCACAGAGAACAAGGTGCAAATAATGTACAGTGGGGGCTCAAGTATTGTGACAAAGTGATATCACAGATTACAGAATTTTTTCAATTGGTATTGAGCCACATTGAGAAGTACACGCTGGGCTGGTCTTTTTTACAGGAGGTGATGAGGAAAATGAACCTGGGTCCACGATGGTGCTGGTGGGTTGCCCTTTTGTATGCAGAGGCATGGACTCATGTGAGGGTTGGGAGGTGACATCTCTGAGCCCTGTGGGGTGTTCCAGGGAATGCAAGAGGGATGCCCACTTTCCCCAATACTTTTTTGCATTGAAACATTTTCCTTTGCACAATGAAGTGCACCTAGTGTCCTTGTATGCCGACAACATGCTGATCTATCAGCACACCATGACTTGGGTATACGGTAAAGCATGTCCAAGTTGGAGGACCAGGATGAAGCAGCCGGTCTTACAACCATCTGGGAGAAAACATATGCCTTCCATTTGTTTCCGGGCTGGACTGTTGCACCCTGTTCTGTAGCGGACCGACACATCCAATGGGCACTGACCCAGATAAGGACTTGGGGGTGCATGTGTTTCATAGTGAGGAGGACATGAGGGAAGCTAATCTGGGGGCCGTGCTGCGGGGACTCGGAGGCAAAGGAAAATTCTGGTGGTCTCTTAAACTCCCCATTGTCACAAGAGCTGCCCTCACCAAGATAGTGATTTTTCCACGAGTCTTATATTACTTGACTAATCTCCCAATCTGGATCCCCATGGGTTAATTAAAGGGCCTTGATGCTGTGCTTTGAGAACTAGTCTGGGACAGGGGTCGGAATCGTGTGTCCCTTGCCACCTTGCAGTGGCCTACTGGAAGTGGGGGCCTGGGTGTTCTTGATATGGAATTATATTTCCTGTTGGTGCAGCTGCAGTGGTTGGCCAGGTGGCCAGAGGGTAGAGATGCTCGGGATCTTGGGGGATCTGCTGAACCCCAGCACAGGGGTGCCCTTGTAGCTTGGCTATTGGGACGAACTACAAGCAGAATGCCGCCACCGTGACATTTGGCCTTTGCAATGAGGTGTTGGAGGGTCTTAGGGACAAGATTACATCATTTGGTGTTTATGCCCTGGCAATCCTGTTGATGGGACTTATTACCTGTAGGATGGAGTACTTTATGGAGCAGAGGGTGGAACATTGGCTTCGGGTGGGCATAGAAACTGTAGGTGGGCGCCAGGCACACGGTGGACTCCTAAATGAGGGTGGATGGCATCTCTGGTGCTCTTTTCCTCAAACATGATGTGGTGGGTGCACCCATCAGGACTCAGGGACTGAGGGTTAGGTGGCACCCTGGACTCACGAGTTTCTGTAGGTCCTTCTGACCTTTGGCCATGGGCACAAACTGGTCTTGTGTCGCTGTAAATTATCGCCGGAAATGTTCGCGGATGACCTCCCTCACAGGAGCGAGTGGTGGGAGACAGCGTTGGGCAGGAGGCTCCAGGACGGGGAGTGGAAGCTGGCTATGGAGCATGCCAGCAAGGTTTTGCATAGCACCTGCTTAAAATGCACGCAATTGAATTCCATACACACCGCCTATTTGACTCCCCACAGAATAAACGGTATGAAGCAGACAGAAAACCTGCAGTGCCCTAGATGTACTCTGAGAGATGCCGGGTTTCTACGCATGGTTTGGGAGCGCCCTGAGATCAGGAGACTGTGGAGCGCAGCGATCACTGAGGTGGAGCACGCGCTGAGGCGGAGGGATGTTGGCGCCATGTCCTTTTTTCGCAAAAAAGGCTAAACCAGGTGGGGGCAGGTTCCTTGACGGGAAGTTGCCTTACATTGGAGGTAACAGGAGGGCCCCCCGCACATGTCCTCATCCAGGACACAAGTCGTAAAAAAAAAAGTGGGGGGACGCTGTCACCGGAAGTGACGTCACGAAAGGTGCCGAGCTACACGTACCAGAGAGGCCAAAGAGTGAAGTTCAGCTGTTTGGCAGGGGGGATGGCGTCCCCCTGGTAAAATAAGTGGGGGGACGCCTTCCACCCGCGTGGTACCCCGACTCGAGCCCTGTGCTCATCTCTGGAGCGATGAGCCAGGGCAGAGGCACTGGTCTGTGGAGTGAGGAGAGACAGGTGCGGATACAGCCTCTTGCGGGGCTCTGTGTGGATGTGCTAGGGGCCATTCTAGCTAATAAGAAGGAGATCCTAGCTCTTGATCATGATGGCATGTGAAGTCCTAGGCAGGACAGGTCTTGAAGTGGGGACTCGCCATCTTTACCTGCACTGTTCAGACGACCACACTGTATGCGTCACCATTAGATGGCATTGACCAGATTGCCCACCATTCCCCCCCCCCCCCCCTGGATTCCCTAAGACGTCTTCTTTTCTTTGTCCATACTCTCTACTCAACATAGTACATGAATGGATGAGGGCTGATGATTATGCATGTCAAGTGTAGAGTCATGGTTTTGTGTTCTTCAGTTTCTTTGCTTTTCTTTGTTGACCAGATGTGTGTTTTCTTCTCTGTAGGGTCGGGCACTCGCATTCCTCCACCTTGGGTGGGGTTATAGTAATGCTGATTGTTTGTGATGCACTGGGTAACCACCCCCGCTACTCAGCCATTTGTGATTCTTGATGGGAGCGGGTAGGACCACATGACTACCTTGAAACTGGCAATTTATGCCTACCTGTGATAGGACCAACCTGCCAGGACCTGCTTTGTGTTTGAAGAAATGTCAATGAAAACGTATTTAAATAAAAGTCTGTGATTTTTTTTAATGGATTCCTTGGTGTAATAATTACTGATGAGATCAGGCACACGCCGCAATAATGCAGCTCCCTAGGTTTCAGCGTTGCCACACATTCACAGCAAATTTAGGGAAAAAACTGAAACAAAAAAACAACTACATTCATAACCATAATGTACAGCTTACATAAAATGTGCACGGCTGCAGTGACATTTTCAATAACGACGGCAAAAAAAATACTTCAACATAAAAAACCGTGCTAAAATGACATTTGCAGCAGGGGAGAAAAAAAAATAAACTTCTGGACTAGACGATCAAAATGAATGTTATTCTTACACTTGACATTCAGTGCAAATATTGTTTCAAAATTGCACTCCATTGGTGTAATGCTTTGTTTGAGATCAGGGCCCAAGTTCTGAAAAAAAGAAGTGTCGGGCTCACCAAGTTAGGCAGAATGGGTGTGACATCACTGTGTGTGACATCACAGGAAGTGACATCTCGATGTGTGCCATCGCATGTGGTATCACTGTAAGTGGCTTCACAACCCATGACCTCACAGGAAATGACATCAAATCTTAAGACCTCGCATATATTTAGAAGGTTACATTTGAGCGCATTACAATATTTAACAAATTAGATTTTGCAGTAGGGTTCTGCCAATAGGGTGACGAAACCCAGATGCAAAATATGGGCCTCAACTTATACATTTATTTTTGTGAACCCTGCTACAAAGAAATTGGCTACAAGGAGAAACGTGGCAGTAAATCTGTTCTGCTTAATTGGTTGCAACTGTATTTTAAAATATCTTTTGGGGTTAAGACACCTGCTCCAGTGAACTTTGTGTGCCAGATAAATCTTAGAGAACAATAATAAAGGTAAGATAATGCTGGACGATAATGTATTTGCTGTAGAGAGCTGCATTTTGCCTAGTCCTAGTTTGGAATAAAAGTAGCATAGCTGGTTAATATGTTTCCTGCCAAGCACTTTATGTAACACACAGATGAGAGATTTTTAGTTTATGTAAATGGCTAAGTGGGTTATTGCTTTTAAGACAAAGATCCTTTTGTTACTTGAAGTTCATAAATTGTAATCCTTCTAACATAGAACAGTGTGCTATGAAGCCCATGTGGCTCCTACTACATAACCCTCACTGTCTTATGTAACACATCCTTTATATTGATGTACACACATAGGATTTATTGTCAATGTATAATCTGTACATGTGATGTAAGGTGCTCTGATACCCTGCATTGGAATGAGTAGTGGCTCTGCTCATTCCAATGCAATTTGTCAGAGCACTTTACATTACACGTACACAAATAACAATTTAAATACCACAATTTTGTTTTATTTATTTTATAGCCCTTTGCACTACTGTAGTGCTAAAGCACTATAGAAGAAATAAAACAAAATTGTGGTATTGAAATTTTTATTTGTGTAAATACTGGAACGACACACAAATCTGACATTCTTACAGTGCATACATGCATCTCTTATAACCTTTTCCATGCGTCCACTGTGGGCGTGTGTTTGGAGGATGGCCGGCCTAACTGCGCATGCGTCATTTTTTCTGCACCGCAGCGGAATGTCCGCCGCTGCGAAGTGGATATACAGGGGCTGAACAAATTCAAAAGCATTTCTCTCTTAAGTTCCTGTGAAGTGATAAGATGGGAGACTTTGTTTCCCCTCCATTGCATCTAGGTGTGAGCCTCCCGAAGCTGCCAGCCATGATCCTCTAACAAAAGGAGGCCTAATGGCCCCTTAACTTTGGCCTTTTTTGTGGGTCCACGAAGCTTGCATCTGATAAGCCCCTTCTCTGCCTGCACCTTGCTGCTCAAAACCAGTTGCGTAGCTAGGCCTGCACTGAAGAGCGGGGGTGCTAGCGATGGCGGCTAACTCATGCAAGAGCGGCTTTAAGCATGGGCGAATTTTGCGAATTTGCGATCTGCGAATTTGCGGATTTGTAAATTCACGATCCGCAAAATTCGCGAATTTGTGCGAATTTGCGGATTTTTGTTTTTTTTGCCTGTTTGCGGGGTTTTTTGCTTGTTTGCGGGGTTTTTTGCGTGTTCGCGGGCATTTTTGCATCTTCGCGAGCCGCTTGCATAGCGAAGTTACCCATGCAGTCGTTTATGGGAGAGGGAGAGAGAGATAGATAGATAGATAGATAGATAGATAGATAGATAGATAGATAGATAGATAGATAGATAGAAGAGAGAGAAAGAGAGGGAAAGAGAGGGAAAGAGAGAGGGAGTGAGATAACGAGATAAAGAAAGAGAGGCCGGATCTCTGAAGGGCCAGATTCCTGAGTTGCCCCTACAGAACATACAGCTTTTTATTTTTAGCAAAATGCATGTGAAAATTGTGCTGTAAAGGTCTCTTTTAGTTTAACCCCTCCTGACAACTCAAAATGGGTGTATTTGCCATCCTCTCCCTTCTTCCTGTTTTTTATATCTGTAAGTGCTTCCTGATGAGGTTTAATTCCTTGGACAGGTGCCTCGTTGCCTACTTTTAACTATTCTCTGACCCTGCTTCAAGGGTCAGAGCAGGGTCAGAGAATAGTTGCAAGTAGGCAACGAGGCGCCAGGAAGCAATTAGCAGCAGGTGTCCAAGTTGAAGTTAATTTGTTTGTAACCCTTTTGTAAAAGGTTACAAAGAAATTAGGTTCAACTTTTGCACCTGCTGCTGTAACCCTTGCTTGGCAGAAAATTCGTCCCCGCTGATTCGCGGATTTTACCGCGATTTCGCGAGATTCGCGGATCGCGAAATCGCGGAAAATCCGCAAATTCGCCCGCGAAACGGATTTTACGCCCACCCTTAAGCGGCTTACAGAGCGTAAGTAAGCCAATGCTCGGAACAATAGCAGACACAGGTTTAGGTGCTGCTGAGAGTGTCTCAGTATCAGAAAATGAAACAGGGATGTGTTCCGCATATTTCTGTGAGGCCCAACCTCTTGGCAGGGTAGACAGAGTCTACCCTCTGAAAATAGTGGGTAGGTGGCTTCTACTCCTGACTCGTGCCCTGGTTGAGATTGTGATAATGCATTATTTTAAAGTGCCATTATATCAAGAATGAGCTGAGAGGGAACCAGGGACAAGGGGTGCCCTCCTCTCGTAACCCCCTTCCCGCCCAGCGTTCTACACTTTATACAACCCCCTCTATCCCCTGGCAGTGTGGGGAGGGTGTTTGAGATCAGCCTATGTCTGCTTCATAGATGTTGCCAGTGATCTCAAACCAAAAAAACCGGCCATTACTATAAAAAAGTAGGAGACACCTGACGTAAGCAGTAACGTTTGAGCTGCTGCTGGATGTTGATGCTAGTATCACGGGCTTCTCATCATTAGTGCAATCAGGGGTACACAGGGATGGGAGGGAGTGCATGCTACGGGTGCCATGGCAGCCAACTAGACTTAAGACAACCCTAGTGTGTTCCAAGGTTGTGTATTGTATCTGGTCCCCTGTTCAGAGTGAAATTGTACACTCCGTTGTCTCATCACCTACAGTAATGACCAAGGCACCTTAGGGGCTTTCACAACATTGTTTCTATAATAGCTAGGAACACAGTTAAAATAAACAAGCAAATGCTCTAGCCTGTAAGCTACCACAGGCCAACATGTTTCATTGCCATTTAATTTCCAGCCAAATTCATCAGGGGCAGAGGACCATATCACCCACAGAATGTAACTGTGCTGCTGAGGCGATTTTCGCATAATTATAAAATTGCTGCATTTGCCACATACTCCACCATCTACTGCATTATCAGCAGATTTTAACCAAACAAAATCTATCTCAAACGGTTACAAAATTACAAAAAAATGCAGCAACACATGTTCCAGCACGGGGAAGGGCCTTTTCAAACCTTGACTGGTCAGATTTCTGTTGCTTTTTGCTGTATTTGGGTGCTTAACTGCTAGCAATGGGGTGCAACCAATGCTCAGACAGGGTCACCAAATGTAAAACAAGCATTGGCATTACCAATAGGTCTCGCCTTTAGGACATTATTACGTGCTTAGCCATACACCAGTTGATGTTGCACCAAGGATATTGTGCTGCATACTTAAATATGTATAAGGTCCCAAAGGAGAGACCTATTGGCTATGCCATTGCTTGTTTTCCCATGCAAGTGGTCTACCTCGCCAAACCCATATGTAGTGAGTTTTCTACATCCCAGCTGAAGACCTGAAACCAAACAGGATTAGCACAGCTCAGAACCAGCTCCCAGACCACTGACCTCATCGCTCTGAAGTCACTGTTAAGTTACATATGAGCGCTGGAAAATACAGGGTTCCAAAAGGCCCATGGCAAAATCCTGAGCATATCCCAGCATGGAACTCATTTGCTCATCTTCACTTGTACAGATAGCATTTGCTGACAGTATTTTTGAATCCATGCCCGAGACGCAGGAGACAGAGTGGTGACTGGAGGCAGAGAGAGAACTCCCATCAAATGTACTGCAGTTTCTAAATGGCAGCGACCTGACAGCCGTATGATAAACTGGAAAATTCATTCCAAGCTACCTTTACCTGTGATGGTTGCCCAATGGAGTCAGAGGTGAAGCCTTGACTACCTGGCTGTATCTGGTGGCTGCCCAAGTTAAGTAGAACAGGGACTGGAGAAAGGGAGAGGGGGAGAAGGGACGACCAACAGAGTAAAACATGGTCCATGAAGAGGAAGAAGAAAAGGGGGAAACTATGCAGTGAGAGCAAAAGGAGAGAGCAACAGAATAAAGAGGGGACTGAGGAGAGGACGAGTGAAAATAGGGCAACTGAGATGGCATGGGGAGGGTTGATGAGAGACATGAAAGGAAAGAATGTTAGTAAAAAGGATGGGGGAGTAAACATAGAATAAGAGACATGAAAGGAAAGAATGTTAGTAAAAAGGATGGGGGAGTAAACATAGAATAAAGGGAGAGAAAATTTGTAATAGACAAGAAGAAAAAGAAGCGAGGAAAAAAAGATGAAGAGAGGTTGACAAAGGAAAAAGAGGAAGGTGGAGACAGGAGAATGAAATATGGAGCAAGAGCGGAGAAAAGACAGGCTAAGGCGAGAGATAGGGTTGTGGGGTGAAAGTGACAAGGGATAAAGACAACCGGAGACGTGAGGGAGGGGATACACGGGGTAAGAGAAAGAGAGTGGGGGGGTGGAAGAAAAGATGTAGAGAATGAGTAAAACACTGCAGCAGAGAGAGGAAGGACAAAGGACGAGAAACAAGGACCGTGACTGCGATGGGAGGCTGGACAAACCAGGTATGTGTCAGAGATGTAGAGAGTTGGAGAAATTGGCTAAAAAAGACCAGGCATGTTAGGAGAGATAAACAAGCTTGAAGTATTTGAACAGTGATTCGGAAGCACAAAATGCGCTTAACATAAAAACACGCAGCCTGCGTATTCTATGCCATTTCTAACAGCAAATTCCACATTTGTGATGAAAGCACAGACACACATGCTTGCAAACCACGCCACGAAGCGTGGTTGAATCGCACATCCCATGGTGTCCGCAAACCCTGCGCGCAGGGATCCTGCCAAAAGTCCCACAACTTAATTTTGTGAGCCTCCCACAATGCCAGCAGGTACAATCCGAAAGTGGGGGTCAGCACGAGGCGGGCCATTGTGTTTGTGGACTGTGTCCCCCCTTTTCACCCCAAGGCGCAATCCTGAACCCAGGAAAGGAATCCGTGGGCTGGAGCTGCGTCTGCGAGCACACACGGCAGGCAAGGGCTCTATTCAAAGGAACTTGAGGCAGTGACATAAGTTAGAGAGGCTGAGTCAAAGTCACACCCAGGCTGGGGAGCCAGACAGAGCGCAGGGAGAAAGGAGGGAGGGCAGGAGAGAGAGAAAGGCTTGTATTTCAAAGTAGATGGGTAGCTGTGAGAGTTTACTCAGCGTGCTGCTGTTGACAAAGGGTGTGTGGCTACAAAGGCACAAACTTTTACCATCCTAATGGCACGAGTCGCCACAATAAAATATAGCTCCCTGCGAATTGTACCCACTCAATCACCTCTGCGCACTTGCGGTTTTGGGAATAGAAGGGAATAGAGGCGCTCGGGGATAAAGTTACATGCCCAGGGTCACACCAGTTAGTCACGTAGCCAAACAGGGAGTGGAATCCCAGTCTCCTGGAGCCACAGTCCTGCGTCTCAGTCACTGAACCGCTCCTCTTTCCCACAACCAAAGCGGACTGAAAGTACGGTGGGTCCAACCGTTGGTCTAGGGAGGCGGCACACAGAGGAGGGGGTGCTCCTGGTGCAGCTTTCCCTTCCACGATAACTTGTATTGTATAGCGGTTCACACCAAACGCCTGCCGTTTCTAAGCGCTGACCATAATAAATATTGCTATTAGCAACTGCACCCGTGTCTCTGTCGAACACAGAAGGGGGCTGTTCTGACTGCCAGAAATCCAAATACGCGATGTTCAGATCTCTGCTGATGTCAGCTGTGAGCGTTTTGTAGTAGTTATTTTATTTATGGTGACGGGAGACTAACTATGGTGTGTAAGCTCACCTTGGCAGTTGCTCAACCATCTATCTTGCCAGTCAATACACGCACTCTTCCGAGTTATCCCTTGAAATGAGAAACGCAGGTATTTGGAGGTCACCATTGCCTGCCCCTCCAGGGTGTGTGTGGGGAGGGGAAGGGAGGAGTGGGCTGGGGGAAGCATGTGTTTTATTTTACAATCACAGGCAGACCCGGGACTCCTGGGTACAGCTGAAGTATTTTAGCGTGCCTCCCTCCTTTACAGTTCCTCCATTGTAATCCAATCTCCGGCCCCTAATGCAAGCCGCTGCTGAATGGAAGAGTCGTCCAGAGTGCACTCACTAACTGCACTGGTGGACTCGTGCATAAACGGCTCGTTACACCCAGTTTACGGTTTACAGTTGGAAGTGAATACAATAGATGTGAGTGAGCTATACTGCTTAGGATCTGCTGCCAATATTTAATATAAAAGTGCATTTGGCTGCCATGCTTGTTTGTTTCCCCTCTTCAGTTATGCCTACCTGCAGCCGAAGAGCACCAAGTGCCTCCTCGGTTGACCTGCCTCACTCGCCTCGCCAGTCCGCCCTGAAAACTAGAGCGCTTCTACAGAGAGAACATGCCCATAGCTATGCCCTGCCTCCAAACGGCCCTGCCCACCTCAGATTAAACAGGCAAATGGCGTGGCTTTAAAGTCTGTAGGCGGCTCAGTGCCCGGATGGAACAGCCTGACCTCTCCCTTCAGTGACAAATTTACTCACGCCCTTCTTTGGTGTCTGACTTCGAGACCAGCTCCCCCTTACAGGCACAAGAGCGATGGCAGCAGGCAGTTATATTAGAAGAATGTGCACGTGGGCAGGAAACATCGCAGCAAAGGTGTCTGAAATGTCACTGTTAACTGCCGCCAGTTGTCCGTAAAGCACGCAGCGTTTCCTCATTGTGACCTCTACTTATACCCATTTAGTGCTCCTGTCTACTAGTTCGTAGAAGTCGATTTTTATTTCATTGATTTAGAATAAACTAAAACTGCGTGAGTACAGCGAAGTAACCATATAATAGCACACGTCCTAATGACATGCAGAGGCGATCCCCGGGGCCCGTGGCGGTGATCTCATGATGAGATATGTCTGTGGGGGGGGGGCGGCGGGAGATAAGGATCGGACAGCTGAAGGGGTGGCACGGGCACAAAGTAGTGCTCAGAAAACACGCAGTAAAGGGGCCGATAGCCGTGGAAGGAGACATGGCAGTCATAAGGCGGGACTAGCAGCCTCTAAACCAATCAGAAGGCAGCATTTAGAAAACAACAAATCCACAAGCCAATTAAAAAGGTAGCCGGAAAGTTGGCGGGCTTCTCCCACTATATTGTATACAGAATCTCTCGAACCAGACAGCGCATGCGCTGCCTAGGCCGAGACCTAAATAATGACATTATGAAGTAATACTATTACAAAATATGCCGCATAATTTGCCTTTTCATGGCACACAATTTACACAGCCCTGCTGCATAGTTCCAGTGGTCCTGCCCATAGTACACGCACACCGGCTGCCCTCAGGGTGAGTTCCTACCAGTGTACAAGTTATTCAGCTCTTTCCGACCACCAGCAGGGATGGCATGGCCAGCCACTGTAGCATGTTGGCGCTGTGGCCCCCTCAGTTTATGTATCCTTCAAGCACGTTTTGTTTTGTTGTAAATTTACAAAAAATGCCGTTCCATCCTGTGAAAACGGCGTTCTATGTTCAAAATATGGTGTTCAAAATGACCAGACTCGGCCACCATGAGCTGGGGTTTGCCCGAGGGTGGCCGGTGATGAAAGGGCGCCTCGCGTGCACCGCGCGCGCCCCCACCTCCAGGCTCCGTCTCTTCACAGGGCCCGCACGAGCCTCGCGTGCAGCGCGCGCGCTCCCGCCTCCAGGCTCCGACTCTTCACACTGGCCCGCACGAGCCACGCGTGTTCCGCGCGCGCCCCCACCTCCAGGCCCCGTCTCTTTACACGGGCCCGCACGAGCCTCATTGATTCCATCTCACCCCCCGCCCGCTGCAGCTCTCAGCACAGAGATGAAAGCCCCCCTCCCAAAGCCATCTCCTACCCCAGGCTTGTCTGAGTAATGGAGGGCCGCGGGGGAGGCGCTCAGGCCACGTGCCCACCTGAGGATAAAAAGGTTTTCCATTTTAAGGCTGTTTGTTTAACATGCTGATGTTCGTAGGCGGGGGCGGCTGAATGAACCCACAGACTATCGCAGGTTCTGGATGGATTATCAAGATGTAAACTACTGAGTAAAAACCATAACTTTGCCCCCGCTACAAAGAGTGGCATTGGAAACCATTGCACAGGATTCGAAAGTGCCATTACGGAGTAGCAGCCTCACCCCACAGCCCTGCCATTGTCATGTTTCTCTTTTCTTAACCTCGGGAGAAGTTTACCTCAACAATATTTCCTTTCCAGGGAACTTGAGAGCAATAACATAACATGTATATTTGTATAATGCAAAAAGAACAGATGATAGACGGAATGCCATTCCAGTTTGGACCCAGCAGGGTCAGCACTGATTTGCAAATGCCTGGGTCCAAACTAGTATGGCGTGGCGAGCAAAAAAAACCGATGGATTTAAATCAAATCTGTGACTGAGGGTGAATGTTTGATTTGTTCAGCATTCTGTCTGTCATCTGTTCTTTTTGCATTTGTCCTCCTAAGTGGGAAGGGTATGGCCTGATGTGGGTTCCTTACTCGCTGTGCCACTGGATTCAAGTTAGCCTGGCTGAAGAGGGCTGATATCCCGAAACCAGTTCCAGAATGCTATTTCCGGTCCAGGGATATCCTGGCTTGGCAGTTCAGGCTGGACTGTACCCATGAGGAGCTGGGTCATGACTGATTTCCACATGGCTGGGTCCAAACTGGAATGGCACAGCAAGTAAAATAAGTGGGATTTAACCCAGATCAATGACTGGGGGAATGTTTGATTGTTTCAGCATTCCGTCCAACATCTGCCCTTTTTACATCCCTTTTGCCAGCAGATGTGATTATGGTTTTTGAGAGCATCTAGCCACCTTACGTGCTCTACCTCTTTGGCATGCAGAAGGGGTACCGTGGCTGCAAGGAATCATCACAGGGCCTGGAGGTGCAGGTCTTTACCCTGGGCTACATTGGACAACTCTTTTCTTCTTCGTGCATCAGTTCTTTGACGTCCTGTACTTTTCGAGGCAGCATCTTTCTCATGCAAAAATACCTCCCGGACACTTCCTCAGTAGTTGGGCAGCTCCTTTCCTCAAGCAGGCAAGAAGATAGCCGACAGCAAGATTTTCATGTTTCTTTTCCTTGTGAGGGAGAGTTGGCATTCAATGCCCCCAACCATAGCACATAAATGAGTTCCTTGGACTCGACTGGTGAGGGACCCCTGATTGTGATGTAGAGAATTTGTGTGAAGCCGGCTGGCACGGTCTGCCCCATACATAAAATAAGATTGGAGATAGAGTTGATATATTCTGCTCTGGGAGCCACTTTGGGAAGTATTTGTCTTTGCCTTATTCCTCTCAGACTGGTCCAGCCACAATCTTTGCCTTCAGGATATTTGGCTGTTTATCTCACTAGAGGTTGTGATAGACTTTTTCAAAATTGGAACCCATGGTCTCCTGTCCAAGAAAACATCTCTGAAGGTTTTGGAATTTTTGTAGTACCAGCGAGGAAATGAGAGCCGTGTCTGTGTCACATGTTATATTTAAGCCTAAGGTGGCCCCTTGCTTTCAATTTTCACACAAGATGCAGCAAAATTTAGTTTTGTAGAATTGTGCATAGTTTTCATGAAACTTTGAAACTGTTTTATGTTTGACTGAAATGTATATCTCTTAGAATAATGAACAGTAATATGGTATTGTTTGCCCCCACTAAATGGCAATTTATATATGATAATTTGAAAACGTATCATTGCAAGGGTTCCCAACTCTCTAGCCAAAAGGTCTTTGGCTACAAGATGTTTGCCTTGGCTGGATGAGAGTTCCATCCGCTCCACGAATGCAGCCAGTGTTAGGAGCCTGACTGAAATCACAGGCGTGCACGCAGTGTGCACCGTGTACATCTGGGCGGCGTGTGGCTCAACACCATGCTCAGCATGTACTTTAGGGCTCTCGCAACACAGATCACGCAGTGGTTTCCATACTGGCGGTCACCCAGAGGGGTGTCCTGCGAGTTGTATGGAATGACAGGCAGGAAGTGTGCAGCAGAGGAATGGAGTACGATGCAAAACAAAGGGCGCCAAACTTGACTTTTTTCTTTGTGTGCCTAACACCATGAGTTTAACCCCTTCAGCGCGGCGCGAATTTTCGCGCTGTGCTGAGGGTTCTAAGGTTCTAACGGGCTCATGACGGAACGGTTCCGTCATCAGCACAGCTCACCCGTAGCTGATGACGGAACCGTTCTGTCATCAGCATGGAAGGGGTTAAGGAAGGAAGGAAGTGTGGGTAAGTCTTCTTATCACCCCTTTCCAAGATGATGATGTATACATGGAAAAGCATCCGAGATTCTAAATACAAGCTGGAAAAACAGTTGTTTTCTGTGATGTCAGTTCCTGTTTAATTATATGTATCGAGGTGCTATATATGGTCCTCTGAGACACCATTTAGGCCTACAGCAGGAGGCTGATATTGACATCCCCACGATGATGTATGAACGTAAACAAAAGACTATAAAATGAAGAATACAATCATGACCACAAACAATAGGCAGAGTTAGGGCTTGCCAAGAAGAAACGACTGCAATAACAACCCTGTGGACATACAATAGACAAGAAGAGACACTGAACAGAAATATAGGGTAGATTAAGAGTGGCACCAGGAAAACTAACATTTTCTCTAAAGACATGATACTTATTTGTTCAGGAATAAATTTTGCAAAATGAATAGAAGGTTTTTGCAGAGGCAGTGTTAATAGTATTTTAATACTGTTGTGTCTATTTTGGTTTTTGACTATTGTTATCCCTGAATTTTCATTCTCTTCAGCTGGATATTCTTCCAGATTTCTTCCGGATTCTTCTTGCTTGGCTCTTCCTCCTCCCTGATGTGAGGTGAGCTTAGTACATGCTCTCAATTTTTCTTCATCTGCATCGACCAATTAATTTCCAGTGATCCCACTTGAACAAGGCCTTCTAGCAGATGGGACACTATCAAGATCAGCAGTGATTCGGGGTTTCGTCCCTACCAAGAAGTTGCAGAACAGGCAAAAAAGAAGATGTTGATAGGTACAACTGCAGCGCCCAGAGGGATCTCATTGAAAGTTAAGGATAATCCTTTTTTCTCATCTAAAACTTGGAAAAGGTGGGTGGGCTGTGTCATGGCACAAGCTAACAAAGGACACTTTGATGCTTCAAATGGCAAAAGAAGTCTATATAGAACTCTACAGATTTCCAAGGAAACACGGTGGCCGCAGCATTTGAATTTTTTATGAGAGGAGTACATGCCCATAGGTCAAGAGATCATGGAACGGGCAATCAAAAAAGCTATTGTTTGTATCCACCCCCATTCCAGAGACAATCTGTTTGTGGTGCAAATGAAAGAGAAATTAATTCCTTCCGGTGATCAACCTCAGAGACTTCAACGAGTGGTTGTGATACCGCCAATTCAAGACGGAGGGGAATCCAACTTGTGAGAGAAGTTCCCCTGGGTGACTGTTGGCCAGACTAGATCTGAAGGACACCTACTACACTAGGCCCATTTTTGGCCCTAACCTTTGTCTCCTCCAAATTCTTATGCCTCCCCCAGTTTTCTGAGTTCAAGTTTCTTCTTTTCGCTCTCTTGTCGGTTCTGTGGTGCTTTACCAAAATCCTCAAACCCCTGTCACAGTATCTCAGAGGTCTGAGTCTGGTAGTCTATCTCGATGATCTCCTCCATATGGACAAAACTCCATACCGTCTGAGAACACAATTAGCGAACTTGATCGCCCACCTTGAAGAGTTCAAGTTTGTGCTCGATGAGAAGTACTTAGAGTTGGTGCCAGCCAAGACTATGACATTCCTGGTTTCGTGATAGAGGTTTTGCCTCTCTCTGCCTTCCCTGACAGAAGATGGCAAATATCAAGAGGGACCTAAAGACGACTCTTCCCAGGGAGAGGATTCCACTTTGCCTGCTTGCCAGGACTGAGGAACTTGACCTTCCCTGATCCAGACAATCTTTCTTAGAACCCTCCACCATTGGGCTGTGCAGAAGCGGAAAGCCCTAGCTACTTATAGGAGGTCTTACTGTCAGCCAGTCATACTAAAACACAAAATTGGCCCATTTACAAAAGAATGCAATTTGTAGAAATTTGCAAAAATCAGATTTTTGCAGTTTTCCTTTTGCCTACATTATAACTTCAGCAATACATTTACTTGTATGGCACCTTTTTAACACTTCACTCAAGTGGTAAAAGATAACCTATCGACTGCCCATAACCACCATCGAAAGGATATCAGTAAGTGTGGGGATAAAAATGTGCAAAACAATGCGGTAACAGTAATCGCACATTTTGAACAATTTTTACCTGGAAAAAGGTGCGTTAGAGGTCTTATTCAGAGCTAAAGGCTTAGACTAGAGAAACTTCAATGAGCTAGGAATTACAAGAGACAAATAGACAATGGGCATGATTAGTGCTAATGAAAAACGCCACTGGTGGGATTTACTCCAAATTAGAGATGGTATTTTGAAGTATATTCCAGGAGTGGATTCGCATGTAGCAGAAATCAGAGGATTTTACATTGCCACCGAACTCTAAATCAGGTCCAATAGCTGGAAGTGACTCAGAAAGAAAAGAGTTCAGGAGATCTGCATAAGCTCAGTGCATGCACAGCTGTGGGTAGTGACCGCATTGAAGCGTATCATTCATCACAACACACATCTGCTCACCAGCAGAGAGTAAGACGTCTGCTTTTGTATTCCTGTTAGGAAGAAATAAACCTCTTTCCCCAGCCAGGACATGCCATAATAATGTTTTGCATTGATTTTTGCCATAAAGAAGCAAGGATAATCAATAGGCTGATGTTTACAGACTGTTGTCTGCACATTTTCTACTGTTCTCTGTAAATCCTTGAAAACCCTACCGCCAGTGGTCCATGGCCTTCCTGCCATTGTCAGAATAATTATTTGAGCAGACAGTCTAAGTGAATAATAGCTGCAATTATTGTGAGCTACAGTTTTTCGCATCAGATCAATTTTTGGGGAGTGGGCGCATTTTTTCTCACTAGGCCTTGCTAAACTTTGAATACCCGTCGTTTTGACCCCATGCCTTCTTCAGCTATCCTGCCCCCACCCTCACAGAGAAGTGCTTCCAGGCTCAGCCTACTCCTGATTGCTGTCACACTCTGCTGCTGGTGGGATGCCCTGCCACTCTTATGAGGGTGGGACTAGAGACCAATGAGAAGGTACCCGAAGCATATCATATACCGCAACCTACATCTGCTCACCAGCGGAGAGTAAGACATCTGTCTTTGTATTGCTGCTAGCCAAAAATAAACCTCTTTCCTGAGCCAGGACATGCCATAATAATGTTTTGCATTGATTTTTGCCATAAGGAAGCAAGGATAATCAATAGGCTGATGTTTACAGAAGATTGTCTGCACATTTTCCACTGTTTACGGTGAATGCTTGAAAAATCGACTGACAGTGGTCCAAGGCCTACATGTGTGGAACACAGGTGTAAAATAAAATTAAGTGTAGCGCTGTAAAACTGGTGAAGGGACCCCCAAATTCACCTAGGGAGGCCGCCTAAATGATATTTATATGTCTTGGGTGAGAATATGTATGTAGATCCCTGCCGGCTGTGGATGTAGGAGCCTATGATACCCCATGTCATCAGCTGCAGGAGGCTGACATCCGTTGGGATCAAGCGTCCAATCACAATTGAGTATTTATTTATATATTTGTACAGAACAGTGCACACCCAGGACATCTTGGCACTGGGACTCAAGAGTGGAGACATCAAGGGGAACCAAATGATGCTAAGGAAATAGATCTCGGTAATGGCTAGTAGTCAGATATGCAGGGCGATGTCAGAGGAAGAGCGTTGAAATATCAGGACCAATACTAGGAATCCTATCTGGACATCAAACCCACTTAAAAGGCAGAATCATCTGTGAGAAGAGTCACAAGACCTGTCAATGGGCTTCCATGAGCAACTCATGCCTGAGCCTGAGCAGACTGCAAACCTAGCCTTTTGTCACTTTGGACCTTGTTCCAAATTTTCCATCATAAATTCAGCATTAAAAATACCAGCTGGAATGCTGGATGAGCAGCTCTCATTCATCGTGGAAGTGCTGGAGAACTCAGCCCAGAGGCAGCAGTCTGCAGTGCAAGCGGACAAAAGGGTCTCTAGCCTGTTCGTGTCCACGGGCCCGACTGACCTCTGCCTGCTGCCCCGCCGTGGTCCCAAGAGAGCCTGGTGAGCTGTGCATGGGTGCTATGCATGGGCAATGCTGCTGGGGATGCGTTGAGGGAGGTAAAGCAGTACTCTCCAGTTGGCCAATGCCGGGCACAAGTACCTTATGCAGTCCTCAATTCACCCTTTGCATTCTAGTACTTGTAGTGTTTTTCCGTTCTAGAAACAGGTTTACAAATACCAGGATGCAAAAGAAATCAACATGGATGAATAAGCTACTCTCGCCTGATGTGGAAAAAAATAGGAAATAAGGTTTGGAAGGGGGGTTAATATGTGGAACTTGGCTAGTGTGTCCTCTTGATGGCAACAGTCCAGGGTGGTTCACAGCAGGAGAATGGCATTCTTCTGTGCTGTACTACAAGCAGCCGTTCATTGTTCATGGGGTGCCAGATAGGCTGCATGACACAATATTGAGGAGAAAAACATCATGTGTCGAAAAGATCGATGCAAAACTATCGAGGACCAAAATATTGAGAACGTAAGTGCAAAGAAATAAGAATAAAATTACTATTCATAATTCCACATCTAAATTCTGTGAGTGTATATCCCAGTGTGTGTGTGTGAATATATATATACTCCAATCCACCTCCAGGTTTTCGCAAACCGGCGAAGAAGGAGATGGACCACTTCAATTAGGCAAGATGTTTCTTTTATTCAGCCAAGTTCCAGCAGTGCCGCGTTTCGGGTTCAAAATTCCTTGTTCACACACATATACATACATACATATATATATATATATATATATATATATATATATATATATATATATATATATAGTGTTACAGATAGGATTGTGTTTCCATAGAAAATACATGTTTTGTGTTGCTTATAACTTTAGCCCCTTTTGACAAATCTCCACAACACTTTCCAAAAAGTGTTACTTTTTGACTTTTTGATTCGTTTGCACATGGAATGTTTCGGGGTGATCCGTCAAGCAGGGGCTGAGAAAAAGGGGGCTCACAAAATATGTTTCCCCATTCATTTTTCCATTGGAAATTCAGACACTGCTACGGCCCAAGTCACATGGATTGACAACAAATTTGACAGAAAGCTAGATCTTGGTCCAGAAAGAGTGTTATTTGTGTTTCGGTGTAAATCTTTTTCGGTAGTTATGGAGAAATTAAGGTCACAATAATTTGTATATGTCACACCATGGAGGATCCGTGGAGCTGACAGATCTCAAAGTGAGATCTGTTTGGCTGATACCACCTTAACCAGGGAGTAGTGGCAGTCATGTTAGGACTCAGGACTTGGCCCTGAGTCCTAAAAAAAACGCACAAAAAAAGACATAAGCGGTTAGGGTAGGGATACCCTGGCCCCATAGTACTGGTGGTGGGGTTCCAGAAGGACACCGCTTGAGGCCTAAAACAATTTTTGTTTCCTGCAAATTTGTAGCAAAAGTGTTTTTTTTTAAAGAAGCGTAGTCTCCTGCACTTCTTCTTTAAGCCCCCCCCGGGTGGGCCAGGGCCCAGGGAGTGAGGCTATTTATTTATTTGGGGAGAGCTGCATGCGTGGCCCCCCTCCCTAGGTTATCAGCCTGGGGACCCCTACCCCCAGGGCCTGAATTATGTTTTATGGGGAAGGGGGTGAGCAGTCTCTTCCCCTGAGCCGCTTTCGGCCACGGGGCTCCATTACCCGGGGCCCTAAGTGCTTTTTGAGGGAAGGGAGGTGTACCGTCCCCCTCCCTGAGCCAAAAATGGTCCTGGGGACCCCGACCTACTAGCTATGTCCCGAGAAGGCCACCCCAGGACACAGCAGTTTCCATGCCCATACTGGCGTGGGCAGGGGAATATCTGTGTGCTCTGGTCTGGCGGGAGCATTTTTAAAACTCCGCCACATGGGCACAAACACAAAGTTTGCTCTCAGCTGGCAGGAGTTTTGAAAATGCTACTGCCAACTGGGTGCAGACTTTTGACCTGCTCTGATCAAAATATTGCTCCCTCCGAGAGGGTACAATGCTCGCTCCCACAGCATTCGGGTAGCCAGCTGGGGCCAACTGGATCCTGGGACTCCCTTGCGGCCCCCAACAAGCATATAGTGAGTGACCTGGGTGGACGCCAGGTTACCCACCTTTACATAATGCTAAGTGAGGGGGCCCTCCTCTCCTTCACTTTAAGTAGTGGCCCAGGGGGAATTAGCCCCCAGGTCCTAATAAGGCTCGAGGAAGGGGCCAAGCACCCTCCTCCCCTTTAATTAAAAAAAACATTGACGCCACCCCTTGTTAGCTCTTTCTGCGGGTGCAGGGGCGAGTGGCAGCCGGGGCGGGGGAAAGACCCCCGGGACATGTAAACGTAAGCACTGCTGTTCCTTCTATGACTTGCCATACCATCTTGAGGCAAAATGTTTCAAAAAGTCTAGAGGCAGAAATGCAAAAAAGCAGGACAGACCACTCCCTTCTGATCAAGGCTCTCTCTCCGGTTAATTGACAGGCAATGGTGGCATGCTTAATTTCTATAATAACCCCTTAGCTGCGCAGGCTCTGTATGAAGGTTTTAGGAATGGGTTTAGAATCCCTGCAGCTGGGTGTGTAGGGGGTCCCTAATTGCAAGAATCAACAGTCCCTCAGGTCCAATCAAAGCGCTTCCAGGGCTAAGATTAACAAAGAAAGGAACCTGGGGAGGGTGGCAGGTCCCTTTGCCACTGTCCCATTTGATGATTTTTTATGCCCCCCTATGGGAGTAGTCCCCAAGAAAGAACCAGTTGATACACAACCTTTCTGCACCCAGGGGACAGTCAGTAAATGAAGCTATTAATGGGGCCCTAGGCGTAGTCAAGTATGCCTCCATTGATCACGCAATCGCAATGCTGCAGGTACTGAGGCATGGGACACTCCAAGCAAAGTCTGACATAGAGTCCGGTTTCTGGTTGGTCCCTGTTTACTTTAGCCAGCTGATTTCCACCTACTGGGTTTCCAGTTTAAGGGCTCATTTTATTTAGATAAAAGCAGGTCCGTGGACTGTTCAGTTTCCTGAGCATATTTTGAGAAGTTCAGCACATTTCTGGAAAGGGTTTTTAGATGGAGGTCGGGAAGCCAGTGGATGTTTCACTACTTGGATGACTTCTTGTTTTTGGGCTCTCCCGGAATGATAGAGTGTGCGAGGCCTTTGAAGTCTGTTCAGGAGCTAGTGGGATCTTTGGGGTGCCCAAGGTGTAGGGTAAGACATGTGCCTCAACCACAACTATCGAATTCTTAGGATCGAGTTGGACTCAGTGGTTGGTGAATCTCAGCTCCCCTTAGAGAAGGCTAATGCCTTTTTGCACACCTTAAGGACTTCCTGGGGGCAAGGAAGGTGACTTTGCATCAGTTGCAAGTTGTAGTCGGACATTTGAATTTTGATCTTTGCATCATTCCTATGGGCCACCCATTTTTCCCGTCAATTTCACAAGCCATGTCGGGCTTGAAAACTAAGCAACACCATACTAGATTGTTTGCCAGGAGCTGGGAGGCCTTTCTGAGGGATTTCAATTGGATTGTAGCGTGACCCAGCTCAGCTAGGACTAATGAGGGGTTTAGGTCTGTTTACTGATGCTGCGTGCAGTGAAGGTTTCAGTGCCATTCTGGGTCCCGAGTAGTCTGTGCAGCAGTGGCCAAAGGAGTGGGTGGGTTGGGTCTAGTGACAAATATTGGCTTTCTTGAACTCTTCTCCATTCTAGTGGCCCACACGGTCTGACCTGATCAGTTTTCCAATGAGGCTGTGGTATTCTGGTCAGATAACATAGCTGTGGTCGAGTGCATCAATCAGCAGGCAGCCAGGTGCAAAATGACCCTGAGACTTATGAAAGAGATTGTGTTGTTGTGATTGAGATTGAATGTCACTTTTAAGTCTTAGCATCTACCTGGTGTACTGAACAATGCAGCAGTTGCTTTATCTAATTTCAAGATGCAGGGTTTCAGCGACCACCATCCAGGAGCAGCGGAGTTTCCTACACCATTTCTCGAGCGGTGCCCCAGCTTACCAGACCTCATGACAGCCAGCCTAGCACCCAGGACGAGGCATGCTTATGAAGGGGCATTCAACACTTACATAACATTTCTAGGGCATGCGTGGGAGGGGTAGTGGCTTGCTCCTGAGTCAGTTCTAACATTTCTGGGGTCCCTGAGACAGAAGGGGCAGGCAGTTTCATATGCCAGGTGCCATATTGCTGTGGTATCATTCTTCGCAAAGATGCTAGGGCACGCCGATTGGACAAAAGCTTTCCTGGTACAGAGGGCAATAAAGGGTTGGCAGCAGCTGGGAGTGTCTAAGGTGGACTCGAGGTGCTGCATCGACATGATTCAGCTGGAGACCATCATGTCTACCCTGGGGAAAATGTGCTGGTCACAGGACGAGGTCTGTTTCTCAACAGCGACATTTGCCCTAGTATTTTAAGGAGCTTTCAGAATAGTTGAATTGGTGGCCAAAAAACAAGAGGAGCCTGACTGGGGGTCTACTGTTTGCACATATTCATTGTCAAATGGGCCCTTTACAATAACAATTTCCCATTCTAAGAAAAAGGGGGGGAACACATTCTGCTGCATAAGGCCCCTGGTAAATTAGTGCTGCCCCTTGGGGAATTTAGAGACTTTATGGCCCACCGTACTCAGGGGTCCGTAGCTACCCAATTGGTACATGCAGATGGCATACCACGTACTAGTTTTCAGTTCGGTAGGGTGTTGGGCAGTGCCTTGAAGGTGGCAGGTTTGGACCCCATGGAGTATGGCTCGCATTCATTTCGAATGCAGCTGGGATGGGACTAGCAGAGCAGCAACTCCAAAGGATAGGTAGGTGGAGATCAGACTGTTACAATCGCTATGTGATACTGAATTTGTTGTAGCCACCTGTCCTTAATGCCTTTCTCCCACCCCCCTCTTTTTCTATTTCTCCTGTTGACACAGGCAGACGGCGTGTAGATTTCTAACAGCAGCTGAATACCTCAGCACCTTCTGTCCACTTGTGAGCGTTGGAAGTTATAGAACTGCTGGTGCTGTGCCACTAGTGTGAGACATGCAAAGGATTTTTATTCTGCAGATAGCTACGTGACCAGGGCCAAGGTAGCTGGATATCGGTTGACGTTCTGTGGTCAAGGAGGTTTGCGCTTGGCTAATATGTGAACTGCTTTGGACAATCTGTTGCTCCGGAAATTTATGTACCCATGGATTATTATAGTGCGCCTTGTCTGCAATGACTTAGCGGAGATTGGATGGAGAGACCTGTTTCAGCTAGTCATCTCAGATATGGGCTGACTCACAAGGAGGTTCCTAGATTCTGTACTAGCTTGGTGCAACATTGATCCCAGGTCAAATTGGAGAGGTGGTAAGTCAGTAAAAGCACTCAGTGACTCTGTGAAACGGGTGAATAAGATTGGTAAGTTGATCAGGTCAGCTAGCTTGTCATCTATAGCACATGGGTGCATCAAGGGTGGGCACTTTTTCTTGCAGGATGGGTTCCATTTGTCTAAGATGGGCAAAGAAATGTTTCTTAAAGATTTGCTGGCCTGGCTGATCCATCGATTGCGCCACAGTGGAGGGGGAGGGCAGATAGTAGGTGAACTGCGCTGGCCTGTGGCAGGTGAGGTCATGATTGGTAGAACAGTTTGGGTCTACGTAAAGCGTCCTTTTAGACCAATTTAATAGCAGCATCACAGAACCCTCCAAGGGGTGTTGGCAGTGAGTCAAAGGAGATTGCAGGGGCACGGGGGTTAGAGGTGGTGTCTGACACACAGCACAGTCCTTGTCTGGCAACCACCCGTGCCTGTGCTGTGGGTGCATCTAGCACTGGCCCTTGGAGAGGTGGAATTCGGGTGTAGGGGGTGCCCGAGGTAGGTATCAAAACAGGCAAATGGGCCTCTTGCACAGGAACATTCAGGTATGTCAGTGGGTGGGGTCCTCCCTTCCTTTCACATGTGACTGTTATCGTGTGAGAGAGCGTCAGTGGTTAAACGTAAGAGGACCAGAACTCCAACTCCCAGAAGACAATGAAGCAATGAATTGTTAAACGAAAGCAAAGAACTGCTAAAGTGATGTTCTCATTATCCATCTGATCACTTGACTATTACCACTGACGCCCCCTAACCCTCACCTCCTCTGTTAGTTAGTACAGCATATTCGGATTCTCTGTCGCACAAACCTTGAAAACGTTGTGGGCGCATACCTGCTAACTCACACGGCGCCACTGTGTGACACACAATATCGGCTCCTATCACAGTCGCACGATGTGAAGCCGATATCACACAGTGGCAGGGAAAACAAGCTGAAAACAACTGTAAATGGGGGTTATCCGGCCCGTTTTCTGAGGCTTTGAACTGCAGACCTCCATTAACACCATCGCTGCTGATGGTATCCTCCTCCTGTGCTGGGCCCTAATGTAAATGGGTGTGGTCATGACGAGCTGAGCTCGTCATGAGCATCGAAGGGGTTAAGGGGTGTGAAAACACCTCAGGACATTGGCACCAGCCTCAGCAGGCTTTTTTTGTTGGGAGGAGGAGGGAACTTGGGGGTAGGTTGGTGTTCAAAAGTGCCTCTCAGGCACTTCTCGGCAATGTCGGCATGATGCCCCGCCCCCTACAAGGCCCGCTGCCTCCTCACACAGTGGAAATTTTGTTCAAGTTGGCAGGTACGTGGGTGCCATTTTACATGTACATTCAGCCCCCACATTCACAACAAAAATGGAGGACACCAGTGCTTGCTCCCCCCTCCCACATAAGAGGTGTCAAACTAGCTTTGCAGCTACGTCGCTTGTAAGCAATGGAACACTCCTTTCTGTAGGTCAAAAACCATAAGCATGAGGTATTTTTAAACACAGGATGCATGTATTACACCCAGAGGGACCCTCTGATCTGTTTGTAAAATCAAGGCCTTCTCCTTGTCAGGCCAGGGGCAGCATCACCGGTGCACGCTGCGCGAATTGCCAACAACTGCTTGACATTCGCTAAGAAGCGCACCCCGGGAAATACTCTTCATTAGCCTAATAGAATTTTTTTATTAAAACGACTGAATGCAATCCATTGTCTTTATTAATTAAAGTGATTTAATTAAATTAATTAATTATGCATAGGGTGAATGAAATTAGCAACGTTCTGCAGAGGCATGCGCTTTTGAAGGTTTCAGCTATCCCAGTGACTTTGAGGACACCTCACCTTCGAGTAAATAACCCTTGTGGGGAGCACAATAGCACCAGCAAGAAATGCATCCTCAGGCCAGAGAACCCCCACGGTTGCGGATCTTTACAGTGCTGTAAGTAACAGTGCTTTAGATTGGCCGGTACTGTCAGGTACTGAGGGGAGAGAAAGAGAAAAAAAGAGAGGGAGATAGAGGGAAAAAAGAGAGAGAGGGAAAAAAGAGAGAGAGAGAAAAAGAGAGAGAGAGAGCGAGAGCGAGCAGGCACTTCTCAACAGATTTTCAATTTCAACCACTGCGTAACAAGTATGCGCCTCTGATCCCAGCTGCCTTTTTTTAAGAAAACAGCAACACAATCTCTCAGCTACAAGTCCATGCCAGGACTGACTCTAATTGCAAGCATTGTTCAATGGTGTGTTGACGCCATGTTCCCAGTCCTGAGCTTTGGAGGTACACATCGTTGTTACCAGGTGAGGGAGCCCACTTGATTCAATGGCGGTAACACATGACTACAACTCCCAGAGTTCAATAGGTATTGAAATGAATGGCCTAGACTGGAAACTTAATCCCCTGACAACATGCAGCGAGGTGGTAATCGTACCGGCCTGCAGCCCTAAACACCTGCAGTCTGACACCCTTGCATAGTCCACAGTAAACGAGGAAACTGGAAGGAAATGCCTCTTTCTGCATGATCACTCCCAAAGGTTTGGACTGATGCTTTTGGTCTAACGACTCTGAGAGAGCACTGAGGCCTTCCAACCAGACCTCAGTGCCAGTGCTCTGACGCTCGAAAGTGTATGTTTGATTGGCTCATAAGTCCATAGCATATGGTAGTTATAAGTCATATATATATATATATATATATATATATATATATATATATATATATATATATATATATATATATATATATATATATATATATATAGAGAGAGAGAGAGAGAGAGAGAAACTTATAATTCCTAGCATACAAGTCCCTAGCAGGAGTACCCAGGGCCTATACGTTGAAAGGTCCCACATGGGCTGCAGCACTTATTGTACCACTCTGAGTGTGGCAAAGTAAAACATGTCTCCCAGCCTGTCACTCCTGACTGTTCGAGCAGTTTTAGACTGTTAACTCAACTTTTCCATTTGAACCAATGACAAACTCCAGACCGCTCTTTTTTTATAAATAAACCCCAGGTATGCCTATCGAGTCCTAAGGCAGGGGGCTCTATATTAAAAAGTAGAAAAGTTATTTTTATACGTTTCAACAGTCAAACCCTCAAATTGTCGTTGTTGCTGTAGAAAGACTATAGCCTCAGTGGCGCATGCAGGTTACACACTGACAACTCACCTATGCTAACTCCTGAATGGGACTACCAAATTTGGTACTTCAAGGTATCAAAAGAATAGTCACATAATCCCAACTTGACGCCCAAGTCGAATTTAATGTACATTTTAAGTAGAAGTAACTTTTAGAAAGTTGCCACTCTGTTGCCTAAGTTTTCCAGTGGTCATTCACAGATGCTGGCCACAAGACAGCCTTGTGCCGTGCTGGGAAGAAGTGCGAATGAATCCAACTAAAGGGAACAATAGAGGCCTGCTGTTTAAAGAGATGTTACCTCTCCCTGGTATGAATCCACACAGGGTGTGAGCCCAAAAGACGAGCTTCTAGGGTGAGCTACCAAACACATTTTACCCAGCATTCATCAAGTCTCACACATCACTCTCAAGGTTCCCATTGCAAGCATGAGCAGCTCATGCAGTCCACGTTTTTTCACAGCATGCTGGGATTATAGTCCTCTTGAGCTAACTATCAAATCCAGACTACAAATCATAGAATTAAAAAAATAAAAATCTGGAAGAGATAGACTACTCATGCATCGTCCTGGGAACATTGGGATCTCTCTTAATAGATGATGGAATAAAGAATGAAAGCATCTAATGCAGGCACCTTCCATAGGAAGGGTTCACTTGAGACACTGGATATTGTCCTTACCGCGTTCTGGAAATAGCCAATGAGAACACTCAAGATTTAAAGCACCCTTAGAAGGTTCATGTCTATAGGTGAGCTCACTTGAGATGCCCGGGTCATGGACACGGAATGGCAAAAAGCACAGATGGAGCACATCGGGCGTAGAAACACCCAACACAGTAATATGTAGGAGTAAAAGGCATTTGATATGGGGTGTCGCCACCAATTACATTCCTCCCAAGCTAATACCCACATGGAGGAAGTGTTGTATAGCGTTTTAGGACCCTAGTGTAATTTTCCTGATTCATGCCCTTATATAGGTACAATTCACTTTGCCCTTATATAGGCATAAAAATCATACCCATATTTAGACATAGCCCATCCAGTCCAAATACAGGCATGGCTACTTTCACTAGTTCCAAAAAGCTACAACGATATCTTGGAAAACTCGGCTTCAGCAGTTAGGGACTTCCCCTTGCTTGAATATTGATTTGTCCTAGACTTCATGGCGTTTTCAAAGAACTACCATTCCCTTGGGGTTATTTGCTGACGTTATTATGTCCAACTTTACGTCAAACCAGGCACCTTCAAGGTATAAATATGCCTACACTTGCCCTAGCAAACACCCGCTGGTTCAGGAGCAGCTCGACTATCTACTTGCCCAACACAGCTCGCTAAAGCAAGTGCCGAAAGAAGCCGACCCTCCAGCTGACGCTCTGACAGACAGGCTGCCTTTCTCTCACTGAGAAACCCGCTCCAGTGTTTCCAAGCTCCCCTTGCGTAGTGTTGAGAAATCGAGTCAGAGAGACAGAGAGATACCAGACCTCCTTCATTTTAAAACCAAGGTATGGAGGTGATTAGACCCTAAGAGAAATCATGGATAGATCCTTGGCTTAAACAAACTAAACCTATGCTACACCATACTTACTTCTTCCCTCGTACTAGACTTAGGTTAGGTACATTGGGGTAGGCGTATTTTAGAAGCACCAGTTGAGTACTTTTAGTCTTTGTAATTTATGAATGTATTTATCTATGGCTTAGAAACCATACAATGCTTTTACAGTATTATTTTATAATATTCTTCTTGCTGTACGCATTATATTTTACAACCTGCATAACGATTGTAGCAGTTCACTTTACTTGCATGAGAAAGAAGACTGTTCAATAAATCCTTTTATTGAAAACACCTGTTTCTCTATTTCTCAGCAACTCTGTTGAAACGAAGCATGCACGATTGACAGAGTGAAATATCTATCTATTGTTTCCGCGACTCTAGAGATACTTCTTATTCTTGGGAAACAAAGTTGTCATGTTTATGCGGTTGTCAGAAACTAATCCCTTCTTGTTTATTCGAGAAAGTTTCTAGTGACCTCTGAGCTTGCTGGCACTCACAATTAAGTCTAGTATATTCGATAGAGACCTACTTGATCTAAGTCCTACGTCAAATCTATAGGATATATTATTCTAATGTGCAGAGCCTATTGGGAATATAGAAACTACACTACAGAAGAGACTGATACAAGCAAGCAGCTTCATGAAGGAAGAGCTGGAAAAGTCAAGTCGGCTGTCTACATAATACAAATCCAGCCAGGAAGCAGAAATATGAACAATGTCTGCTAAAGTATTTTAACGTGCCAGCTGTAGACCCTAAAGTGGTTTTATTTAGCAAAGAAACGAAGGAACTTACGTTTGGGTCAAGTGCTAGCTGAGGGGTGTCACTGTGGGGTTGAAGGCTTTTCAGGATTTAAGAGTGAGTTCCAAGCGAACACCCCCACTTGCTTGACTATCAGTTCCTCAAGAGCAGAGACTGCTAGTGCCATTCGAATTGCTGTGAAAGATTGTGGCGCGACTCCGCGAGGGTAGGAAATTGCAATGGTGCTCGTGTCCCTTTCCTGCTTTTTTGCCCCGCCACCCCCATTCCTTCTAAAGTCAGGATCTCAAAGAGGGACATTATCTTGAAGATGGCACCAGTGCTTGCATTCGAGCAAGATGGTTTCTGAGCACTACTGATTGAAGCAAAGTATCAGCCTGCAGGGGGCTTCCGTTGGGTACTGCTTTCAGGAGGCATGCACAGTAGCCAAGTGCTGTCTTACTGGTGGCTAAAGTGCTTCCCTGTCCTAGAAAAGCAAAAGTCGGTAAGGATGCTTTCTGCAGATGTGGACAGCATAAGCTTTAGATATGTACCTTGTTATGAAGCAATAAACTGATTCCTCAGAACGCTGTCTACCCAGGATATTTCTTCCTATGGTGACAAAGAGACTATTTGGAAACCTCACGGCATTCATCCACTGATTTGCCTTTAGACACTAGTTTTCCATGCATTGAGTTGTGGACCACATTCAGTGGGATTGATCAACTAACTGGTCTTGTTGAAGATGTATTTTTTTACAAAAAGTTTCCAAAAATATCCAACTAGATACTTTTGCAGGGGTTTCCAAATCTTATCTCTCCATCGTTGCACCACCGCAAAGCCTGGTGTTTTTGCAGTTCAGACTGGAGCAAATCCGGTTTGCTCCGCGCCTTAATGAAAGCCTTATTACGCAAGAAGCAAATATAAGGCAAATGAGCCGTCGCCCAGTATGACACGAAACAAGGTCACACAGGTAAAACAGGAGCAACCGTGCTAAGTGCATCCTGTGGCCTCTGGGGACCAAAGACCAGGGGACTGACTGATCGTCATTAGCGCTCCAGGGGCAGCAGCCAATCATTGCACCCCAATGATGACTCCCTGATACCACCCAGTCAGGGCACGGGGGAGCGGCATTTTCCTGGCATTAGTGCCCGCAATACCCCCGCTGATGGAGAGGAGACACTAGTGGGGCTTGATAGAGACGTGATGTATGCGTGGCTGTCACGCGGAGAGAACAAGGTACGATCCTGTCTGTTATGTCCGGAGGGTTGTGAGGTCCTACGGACCCCAGCGCCCCCTGTCACCGCTTCAGCTGATTGCCACGGACCCCGGTCAAGTAGCGACGCCTGCACAGCCCCCAGGGGGCCGCGTTCACTTTCATATGGCAAAGAGCATTCGTCACACGGTTCACCGCGATTGCTCTTCCTGTGCATGGGGTCAAAGGTCACAGCCAAGCATGGTTCATTCGCACTGATGTCCCTCTGTCCCTGGCCTGGTTCAGGGGATGCTAAACCCCAAATACACCAGTGTCCGCCCCTCATGCATTCGAGCTGCTCTATACAAATCAAAAGGGGAAGGCCACCCCGTTCTCTCATTCCTATGACTTGAGCCATCACAAGACGTTCCCATGTAAGGGGCGCTGCATTAGACGACTATATTTGGGGGGGGGGGGGGGTGTTAAGTGAGTACGGTGGCCCCTTGTATAGGGTAACCAGGCGTCCCGGATCTGACCGGACAGTCCCGGTTTTCCGTCGGCTGCCCGGGGAGATTTCAGGAAACTAAGCTCATGTCCCGGTTTTTAGAGGGTCGGCTGAAAACGGTGGGAGGTATCTTTTCATGTTTTGCAGAGCAGGACTGGTTAGCTCCTGTTATAAGAAAGCAATTTAATTAACAAGCATGCTACTGGCTCTAAAATTTTTATTTTTATGTATGCTTTAACTGCCTCTTCTAAAATTTTCTGCTAAGGAGTACTGTCATTCTGTGCGCTGGGTTGAAGGAAAATTGTAGTCCTTCTTCTATTTTTTGGTAATGTCCCGGTTTCTGGCTTTAAAATTCTGGTCAACCTACCCTTGTAGGTCTCCGCAACAGACAGCTTCATGTTATTTTCAATCCTTAACATATACGTAAAATGGACTATGGTCCAGTCCCTTATCCCTGATTGGATGGCGTAGCTGTCTGTCTGAGGGCTCTGCTCTTGATTCCAAGGCTTTCCTCCCTAATCTTGTGGTTGGTTGCACCAACTAGGAGCATTTCGGTCTCAGCACTCTCCTTTTATTTTGCCATTAGCACTACGGATGAGTACAAAGGTTTCCTTACATTCTCCCATAGTTGTTCCTGGCCCTGCTCACATGTGTCCTTATTTGTTAAAACTCCCAATGATCCCCATCTAAGTCTAAAAATTGAATTTTATTTTTCACAAGGGCCCATAAGCTGGAAATTGATACTGGGCAGTTTATTTCCAATTTTTGCACTGGTAAGCACTCTGTTTTTCAATTCTCTAACTTTCAGTTTTGCAATTCTGCCAATGCCACCCGTCTTGTTTGAATGGTAAATAAAAATAGCAAAATGGCTGCTGTATACCAAGATGTATCCTCGTGCATGTATCTGGACTCAAAGGCATCCATGCATTACGATACACACATGTATGCGTCACGAAGAATGTGTACGCATCGCAACCATCTTGGAATGGGTTTTCTTCAATAGACAACTCATTGCAAGATCGCCAGCAATGCATGCATATGCACCATGATGAATGGATTTAATTGCAAACAGCATTGAAAAAATAATTACCATTAGCTTGGCCTTTTACAGCTGAGACCTACTGAATTTTCCAAAGCTTGTTTGCATACAGATGAGGTCTGAACGATGGTCACTTAAGAACTATGTATTAATCAAGGGCTGTTCCACCTCACAATTAGGGACGAGTGTTTCATGTTCCTAATTCTTATCTCTGCAAACCGTAAAAGTTTTTTTCAAAAGTGTCTAAATGTTGCACAGCATGTAAAATTTAAATAGGCAAAAAAATGAGTTTTAGGGAAGAAAAACCTGCAAAAACGAACTTTTAGTGAGGGTGTCAGAAAAATGTTTTGTTTGCAAAATTCTTGAGGCGAGACTGGTCTTGGGTTGCTTGTGTTTCGGTTCAGGGAGGGCCTGGCATTACGTGCTGGACTGTTTTGATTGTAGCAGGGTCAAGACTGATTTGCATATTGCTGGGTCCAAACTGAGGTGGCATGGTAAACAAAAGAACGATGAGTTGGAGTGCTACCCAAACTATTGCCAGTGGTTAGAGTTATTGCAAGCACCGATGCCATCACCTTTTGTGTGTGGGGAAACATCCTTTACGACGCAACTTTTACCACGCAGTACCTTTACAACGCAGGTTTTTCAACGCAAGTCATTACAACGACTTGCACTGGGGGGCGCTCTAGGATAGGTAATAGTTTAATTTACTATCCAACACCTTCCCTACTATCCACGGGGACTGGAGTTGGAATAGTAAATTAAACTATTCACTATCCAGCACCCCCCAACGCAAGTCGTTGTAATGACTTGAGTTGAAAAACCTGCGTTGTAAAGGCATGCGTGGTAAAAGCATGCATTGTAACAACGTACATCCTTGTGTGTGTGATGCAAAATTCTTTAACTAAAACGTTGTAAAAGAATTTTTAACTGCAGATGACGCTTTTCAAAGGTTACAAAATAGTGTATTTGTCCAAGCACATGAATAGGTCTATTAACTATTGTGCAGGCCGAAACCACTACAAAGGTTAGCCGATTACTCCATGCCAGCTCAGTGACTTCCTTCTACAAATCATGGTCCACTCCACTCATGTTAATGTGGTTCCATTGAGGTCAACCAGTACATAAAATCCCAGAATATACTCATGTGTGTGATATGGTGTTTAAGATGAAATGGACGGTGGAGGCTCCTCCTCTAACGCGGAGGGGCGTCGCCCCACTGTTCAAAAGGAAAAAGACAATGATTACGTATCGTTATTAGCTTTGTATTTTTAGTATGGAAGTCAGTGGCTCGTGGGGTGGTGCTGGACAGTGCAGGGGGAAGAGTGGTTTGCACTCCCTAAGTGCGCATGACGCTTTGACTGGCTCTCTCGGGCCGGCCAAGCATTACCTGTGCACTTTGCATGTTCTCACCCAGGCTGCAATACGCAGCCTGGTGAGGAACATGTAAAGCCTCCCTGTCGTCATCTGAGCGCCGGGGAGCCAATCACAACGCTACATTGCACTAAGGATAGATAGATAGATAGATAGATAGATAGATAGATAGATAGATAGATAGATAGATAGATAGATAGATAGATAGATAGATAGATAGATAGAATAGATAGATAGATATTGTGTTCTAAGGGAACTTCTTATACAACTTTAATGAAGGCAGCCAATGCAATCACTGGAAACGTCAAGATAGATAGATAGATAGATAGAGGCAGATAGATAGATAGATAGAGGCAGATAGATAGATAGATAGAGGCAGATAGATAGATAGATAGATAGATAGATAGATAGATAGATAGATAGATAGATAGATAGATAGATAGATAGATAGACAGATAGATAGATAGATAGATAGAATAGATAGATAGATATTGTGTTCTAAGGGAACTTCTTATACAACTTTAATGAAGGCAGCCAATGCAATCACTGGAAACGTCAAGATAGATAGATAGATAGATAGATAGATAGATAGATAGATAGATAGATAGATAGATAGATAGATAGATAGATAGATAGATAGATAGAGGCAGATAGATAGATAGATAGATAGATAGATAGATAGATAGATAGATAGATAGATAGATAGATAGATAGATAGATAGATAGATAGATAGATAGATAGATAGATAGATAGAGGCAGATAGATAGATAGATAGATAGATAGATAGATAGATAGATAGATAGATAGATAGATAGATAGATAGATAGATAGATAGATAGATAGATAGATAGATAGATAGATAGATTTCGAAGAGGACTCCTCATAGAGCTCTCATTAAGGAAGTCCATGTGACCACTGGATGCCCCTTGCAGCCTCCATTTTCTATACTGACTGACACGCTGCCCTGCCCTGGCGTGTGGAATGAAACCGAGGAATTAGAGTTCTCCGTGACCTTGTGTAGGGCATGGCTGCCAATCCGCTTGGGAGCTCATCAGATGAAAGGGTGTCAGGGGATTTCAGTCTGCGTAGAAGGGAGGTGGTGGAACACGAGGGCTAAGCTTTGGGAGCAGAGAGTAGGGAGTGCTGTTACAGAAGGACGGCGGGCATGCGCGGTCGGCTGTAAATAGCACCTTTCCACTATTACACAGAGGAACGTGGAAGTCTCCCTTTGAAAAGTTTGAGGTCATTTTCTGCTGCCCAGAGTACGGGGCGCTTTAGATTTCTAACACAAAGAAGTAAAGCATTCTCAGTCTGTCAAACAGGATACCACCAAGTGGACATTCCTGGTTGACAGACTGAGAATGTCCTCATCTTTGAGTCATGAGTGACAGACTGAGAATGTCCACATCCTGGGGTCGTAGAGGACAGACTGAGAATGTCCACATCCTGGGGTCGTAGAGGACAGACTGAGAATGTCCACATCCTGGAGTCATGAGTGACAGACTGAGAATGTCCACATCCTGGGGTCGTAGAGGACAGACTGAGAATGTCCACATCCTGGAGTCGTAGAGGACAGACTGAGAATGTCCACATCCTGGGGTCGTAGAGGACAGACTGAGAATGTCCACATCCTGGGGTCGTAGAGGACAGACTGAGAATGTCCACATCCTGGAGTCATGAGTGACAGACTGAGAATGTCCACATCCTGGGGTCGTAGAGGACAGACTGAGAATGTCCACATCCTGGAGTCATGAGTGACAGACTGAGAATGTCCACATCCTGGAGTCGTAGAGGACAGACTGAGAATGTCCACATCCTGGGGTCGTAGAGGACAGACTGAGAATGTCCACATCCTGGGGTCGTAGAGGACAGACTGAGAATGTCCACATCCTGGAGTCATGAGTGACAGACTGAGAATGTCCACATCCTGGGGTCATGAGTGACAGACTGAGAATGTCCACATCCTGGAGTCATGAGTGACAGACTGAGAATGTCCACATCCTGGAGTCGTAGAGGACAGACTGAGAATGTCCACATCCTGGGGTCGTAGAGGACAGACTGAGAATGTCCACATCCTGGGGTCGTAGAGGACAGACTGAGAATGTCCTCATCCTGGAGTCATGAGTGACAGACTGAGAATGTCCACATCCTGGAGTCGTAGAGGACAGACTGAGAATGTCCACATCCTGGGGTCGTAGAGGACAGACTGAGAATGTCCACATCCTGGGGTCGTAGAGGACAGACTGAGAATGTCCACATCCTGGAGTCATGAGTGACAGACTGAGAATGTCCACATCCTGGGGTCGTAGAGGACAGACTGAGAATGTCCACATCCTGGGTTCATGAGTGACAGACTGAGAATGTCCTCATCCTGGAGTCATGAGTGACAGACTGAGAATGTCCACATCCTGGGGTCGTAGAGGACAGACTGAGAATGTCCACATCCTGGGGTCGTAGAGGACAGACTGAGAATGTCCACATCCTGGGGTCGTAGAGGACAGACTGAGAATGTCCACATCCTGGGGTCGTAGAGGACAGACTGAGAATGTCCACATCCTGGGTTCATGAGTGACAGACTGAGAATGTCCACATCCTAGAGTCATGAGTGACAGACTGAGAATGTCCTTCATGATTCCAGGACTTGGACATTCTCAGTCTGTCACACAAGACTCCAGGATGAGGTATTATGGATCTATTCCTTTTGGAAAGAAGGATGCTCAGTACACTGTACACGGGGGGGGGGGGGGGGGGGGGGGCATATGGCACACTCCCAGGCTGTCACACACAGACATGGGCATTCTCACCGTGTGACTGACACACATAGAGGACATCGTCAGGCTCCTAGAGATGCTGGGGACAGTCTCTGCCCTCTGATCGGCATCACACTCTGGGCCTCTGTGATTATATTATAATATAGCTTCTGGAGTAAAACGGGTTCACAATCTCCCTCTGCCTAGAAGGAATGAAGGTCAGCTGTCAGCACAGGCGGCAAACATACACGGCCGGGAGTGCAAGCATTGTGTGCCGAGCGTTCGCCTCCCCCAGTCCTCGAGCTGGGAGGGGTGTTCCTTCAGGCGTCTGACTGGAAAGGGGGACCAGAGGGCGCATCAACAGTTTAGTGTCACTCTTAATGTGTGCGGGGCTACAAAGCCTGGGAGATGTTGCGGTTCATTCTCTTTGCCCGCCCTTCGGACTCCCCCAGACCCTGACCTTGACGGCTTTCTGTTCATTGGCCGCACCAAGTAGATGGGAATAAAATAAGTGCATGCTGGGAGTCCCCCTTGCCTAACAGAAAAGGGCAGGTCTAGCTTTAGATTTCTGGGACTGGGTTTGATTTGGTACTGGGGAAATGTTGGCTTCCCATAGACAAGGTTGAGGCTTCTCGGGCCTGCAACTGATGCCTGCTTAGAGACCAATGAGATTACACAATTTCATAGTTTGCGCCCAGCGCACCTTTTAAAAGGCTTACGTGTGCAAACAATGAAAATGCACCCTATTATGTTGAATGCGCTGCCCCAGGGCAGCTGCAAACTCCCACTGCCCCCGGGGCAGCGCATTATTATGGAAACACGCTTGTGTTTTTATGTCTGGGGGGAGCATATATGACCCATTTCCCCCCTTCGGAGGGCCTCTCTCAGGGGGTGCACTCACAGTGCATCACCTAGAAGGTGGACATTTTGAATGCGCTCCCTGAGAGCTTCTTTGCCTCTGCTCCGCGCCTTTCCCAGTGGAAGGTTGTAATCTTGATGCCCTAGCTTGCAGCTCGCATTGCAGTATGGGTAGACCTCAAGGCCAGGCTAGCTTATGCTGGTGCTTTGGGCTCCTACACTGTATTTGTTGGTAGGAAAGGCCCTGAGGATGTGTATCTTGACAGCCATGGGTGGTGTACATGTGGATCATGGCAGAAGCGGGGCGCTCAGCTGGTTATGCGCAAAGGCAGTTTGCAGCAATTGCAGTCTCCGTCCAGCTGCAGTGCACGCTTAGTCACCCCAGTCATTTTATAGCAAAGAAAGCTCTGGTTTGACGGATCCCATGGATGGAGCTGCAAAAGAAAAGAGAAGGCAATTGCCAAGTTGCCTCTAAAATGTCTATATGGCTTTGAGGTGTCACTCTTCAAGTCAGCCTTTACTCTGTCCCTATATGGGGGATTTCACCATGGGGTAATGGCGGCAAAAGCCAAGTGTGACGTGCAAGGTTTACAAAGGGAGGATGTCTTTTTGGGACGGATTGGGGTGAAGGTCTGGCTTAGTCAATCAAACCCTGATCAGAAAGGTAGGCACTGTGGGTCATGCTAACAGTGGTCACTTGTCACCTTTCTTGCTCTGTTGAAGTCCTGAACGGTTACTTGGAGACACGCCTTACAGGGGAAATTCTCCCTCTGTTTATTCAAGAAGACATCAGCCCTCTGTCCCACTTTCAGTTTTGAATGGTTTGCTTTTTGGCACTGGAGAAGGCAGAGATAAATCTTAATTTACTCCCCATTCTTTTAGATAGGAGCTCCAAGTACAGCTGCATGGGTGGGATTGGAGCCATGAGAATGAATGAATGAAAGGTTTATGTAGCGCACAGCTACTCAGTGTCCCCGCACTGTTCTAACAGGAAACCTCAGGAGAAGAGAATACATTATGTCCTAAACAGATGCATTTTAAGCCCTTTTTCAAATAGCCTGTTTTGTCCTGCAGAGCCCTACGTTGAAATGATAAACCATTCCAAGCCTTCACGGCTCGTAACATGAAAGATGACTCTCCTATCCTAATTGCTTAACCACATCCATGCTACAGCAATTCCTCCTCTGTGCTGCAGATCCATGATTTCCATTGTTCATGACGAGCTCAGCTCGTCATGAGCACACAAGCAGTTTACTGCATGCCGTAATAAGCTCGATGGGCTAAGACTACCGTCTTGAACAAAATTATATTTTTTACTAGTAACCAGTCTAATTCCAGTAAGTGCAAATGGTCGAGCCATGGGAACACTTAACAAGCGAGCCACCGCATTCTGCACCAGTTGCCTACGCTTAAAAAGATAATCTGGTAAGCTCAGATAAAGAACGCTGACCTAATCAAAACCCAAGATGACTAGTGCCTGCACAACCGCTCTCTGAGCTTCCCAAGGGAGTGTAGTTAGGAACTTCTTTCGCTTTTTTGTGATCCAAAAACAAGATTTCACCACCATGCCTACCCGATATTTGAAAGAAAGATTATGATCAAATTGAATGCCCAGGTTTTTGGCACCTACAGCTGGAGATGGAGGGGCAGGGATCTCTAGGTCCTGCCAGGGAGCGGATCTTCACTAAATAACTGCACTTCAGTTTTGTCAGAATTACACTGAAGGTTATTGATTCACTTCCAACCCATCACCGCTTCCATGCCGGCAGGAAAAGCCTGCTTAGTTGTATCTGCTCCACCCTCATAAGACAGTAACAGCTGCGTATCATCTGCATATGATATATCTTTATTGACAAAAGATTCCACCAGCTCAGCAAGTGGAGATATATAAATGTTGAACAGTGTCGGGCTTAATGATGATCCTTGGGGAACACCCAATATAAGTGCTGTAACATCTGAGGAAAAAGGATTCATCCAAACAGCCTGCTCTCTGTGGTCCACAAATGTTTTGAACCAGAGGTGAAGTTAGAATAGGCAGAGGTTAGGCGGATTGTTACACAAGGTACATCAGTCTTGATTTGCTCTCATTTCCTTGTGGTTGGTTGTCGTGTACTCTGCCTAGTACTTTCTCAAGATGCTGATGGTTTGTCTACTTAGCCATTAGTTTGGCAATTGTGCAAGTGGATGAGGTGCTCACCAGCCGGAGAGTCTAGTGAGGGCTGCTCAGGATCGACCCCGGAGTAAGAGCGTTTTGAAAGTCTGCATTGCCACTCAAGCACGATACCAAAGTTATCATCTTAGTCTATCATTTTTAAGGGTCATGAACGTGGGTTGGACATGCCAAGCATTTACGCTTGGCCATAAAAATAAATGTGATAAGAGTTCTGGGCGGGGTAATGCAGTCTTCAAATGTTCCTGCCAGATATCAAATACATCCCTTATAAAATGTGTGAAAGTAATTTTTACAATTTCTATGGCAAGCTTAGACTCCCTTGTCAGGATAATATTTTAACAGGTACCCTGTGATTGTGGAAGCTAATCATTGCGTTCCATAGCGCCTGCGGTAGCATAGCTCCCTTAAAAACCTACAACAAAACAGGTAATGGTGAATTTAACTGGGCTGGGAGAGAGGGCTTGCCCCTGAAGTGCAAACAGTGAGAATGTTGTGCGTAGAGCATCCGGCTCCCTCTGCTCTTGCCCTGTGAGGGGTTTTGTCTTGGGTATCTGACTGGAACAGGGTACGCTGAAAGTGGGTAACCAGGGGTGCCTCAGTGGTGATCCGAGAGGCGTGCAAAGGTCTATAAAGTCCTGGAGGATTTGGGGGCTTTCCTTCTTTACCTGCCCCTCTCACAGCTCCAGAACTTGACGGCCCCCATGACTGAGCCACCCACCCTGCTCATTAGAACTGGTTTAGAGGGTCAGAAGTTTTCAAAGTGTTTTGTTAGTGATGTAGTTAACAATGCATGTTTTGTCTCTTAGTGCTAATTTCCTCTTTGGTCGTACGAGGGTGGTGAGATGTTTTTAAATGCTTGTGAGGATCTTTTCCCTTATCACCGGCCAATAAGAGAGTTAGCAGGACAAGGGAGGCATTCTTCTGACTACCTGAACCCAGGAGACCCATGAGGCGAAAAGGGAGGATTGAGTGAGGGACCGGGCATCTAGTGATGGTTGCCCAGGCTCAATTCCACAGAATGGCATTTCGAAGACGGTATGGGCACTCAACCACAATAACATGGTTGTTACCTTAGTCCTTCATTTTTACGGTCAATGCAAGTGAGAAACACCTGACAAGCGTTTAGGTTTAGCCATAAAAATAACTGATTGATGAATTAAGCTGGAGTAATGCTGTCCTCAAATATCTCGGCCATATGTAAATGAATTTCTTATGGAAATAATTTCATTTTTCAAGCTCTGCTGCAATCTTAGACTCCTTTGACAAGATATTTGAACAGGTTTAATTTGATTGTGAAAATTAACCAATATTTTTGTACATAAATACGACACATACTTTCCAAAAAGCACTTTTAGGAGTGTGCTCATCCGTGAGGCGAGAATGAAGGTGCATATGTTACTGGTCCACAATCCACAATTTAACATTTTTATATCACTTCATTTTTTTCAGAATGCTACTTATTGAAATTCAAGTATACATATGCTCAACAAATTCCTGTAAGCTATAATTTTGCACAGAGGAAGGTGCATTATCGGTGTACGACAGAGGAAAAGGGCATTTTCAGTATGAGGGTGTTATCTATCTGTGCCACAGAGAAAATGCCACAGTAAGTGAATACCAGAGTAGGAGGGACCCTTCTCAGGGAGTTACACAAGATACTAGGACTTGGAGCATTTTAAGTTCCATACACAGGGTTTTAGCATACAAACATTCTTAGTCTGCCTGTGCAGCGCCAGGGTGGGGACACTCTCAGACTGCTAAATGTGGAAAGGGGACTTTCTCTTTTTTTTAATGCCAGAATGGAATATTCTCAGAACATTAAAGAGTAGTCTGATTAATTCTAGTCTGTGGAGCAGAAGACAAAACCATTCACAGTTTTACTCGTGAAGAGAGCATCTTCAGTCGGTAGAAAGGCGATCTTCGCTCCACTCTTTACCTTCCAATGAAGATGGATGGAAGACTGCCTATCAAAGAATGCTGCAATCATGGTAATGAGATAAACATGGTAGACTTTATAAGGTTCGCTTTCCATCTCAAAATGTGAAGAAATGCTGGACTGACCACTATGCTGGCTTCCATATCGTAGTAGCTATAAATACAGGGAAATCTAACATTTAAGCATGGGGGGTGGGGTGGGGGGGGACGGCTGTGTGCCTGGTGGAGGCAATGGTTTGGTCTGAGCCACTAGTGTGGTAGGATTACTAGCCTAAAAGGTTCATTAAAGTGGATAAAGTGCGTGGGGAGTTGCTAAATTATCTTTGTCATGAAGTGATAGGGAACAAGGAAAATACTTAGATGAGGGAGGAAAACTAAGATATTTCATTAATCTTTCCGCACCCTGGAACCCCAGATCTACTCTTGGTGTTACTTTCAGAGCACAGCTGGGCCAATTCTTTCTCCTGAATGTGCGGCTCAGATTCAATTATGGAAGAGCCTGAAAACCTCTGTACAGGTGATAACCCTAAAACTAAGGCCTGTAATATATTTTAAATAGTTAGGATTCGAGGGAAGAGACTATCATTTTGTTTCTAAAAGTTACCGTCCCTAAATAAAAATCTAGCTGTTAGCAAAGTTCTATTTCTTTCTATTAAACCTGATTGAATACTCATATTTATAGTGATTGTATTTGATGTGCCTCAACCACCACGCGATCTCCCAAGAGCCTTGATTTGACAGCTCAAGGAATGATAAAAAAAATAAAGGTTCATGAGGCTTCTGAGGCCGGCTTTCCATCACAGACCAAGTATGTATCTTTCTCGTCTGGAAGGAAGACATGTTGTCTCAACTTGGAGAATGCTCGGTGGTACCTAAAACCTCAGGATCTGCAGTCAGACCATGGTCGGTGCGACAGGACCACTGCATGGTTCTGTTGGCATTACCGAATAGATCACACGCCACACACAATACTCACAAACTTTCTACAGTTGGTTTGTACTAACACAACGATAGTCACAGAAGGTATTACCTGAGAGTTAATGACCTGCCTAATTTGAGAACACTCCACTGTACCAGGGCCCTACACTTCCCAAAACTAGGAAATATTATGTTTAGTAACGCCCTCCACAGCAGCAATTGTCGATTAGAAATCAATATGCATTATTATTAAAGTGCAAGTCAGTACAACAGCTCTCTGTTGAGGTAAGGTATGCCTGTGTCTTCGTTGACGACATGTCTGTGAACCTTCAGGCATTAAACATAGTGTGCCAAATAAACATCAGACGTGTAAACAATGAATTGCGAATCATTAGTCTGAAAAGGGATTATGCTCAATTGGTCACGTGACCTCAGAACAATATTTGCGCTCTTGTGAACACCTGAGCCACCATAATGTGCGTTTTACTGGAAAGAAGTCCCTGGAGTGCCCGGCTCTGGGGAGCTTCCAGCTCCGAGGCTACCAAAGGTCACTACACGTCCTTGGAACCGTCAGAAACGCAACTGATAGGCCGACGCCAGGACAACAACTGGTTTCCGGGGGGCGGGACTTCCCGACAAACAGGTGTGAACGGCGGGGAAGGATCTTGGACAGAACAGTTCCTCCCGAGGGGGCTCCTACCTGGAAGAAGTCTTCACCCGCGGGCACAGAGCGGGGCAGGTGGCCGTGCAGCAATAACGGCTTGTTTGCTGTTTATTGAATAATTGGCTCTCGGTGATAAAGGCCAACCGACCGTGGCCTGGGCGGGGACGCCATTGTAAAACTCACGCCGAGAGCGTCAACGGGCCATTAACAAAGAACAATTACAGGCCTAACTCGGCCAGGACGACTTTACTGTGTTGTTGACGTTTTAACAGGAAAACAAGATGTTCATTATTTTAAGACGCATACATACCGGGCTCAGTGGACCAATGTGTCTACTGCAGGGGACTGTGTTCGACCTCATGGTCACAGGTTCAAATCCCAGGGGTTCACTCAGCCTTTCATACATCTGAGTTTGATAAAATGAGTACAGTTGGGTAACACCAACATCTGTTATTCAGCGCCAAGATACCCGTAGTGGTGAATGTGCGCTTACAAATACACGTGCTATGTTATACCTGTCTGGTGCCGAGAGTTAATTAATTAAGAGGCCCTCTGCCCCTCACCAAGACCCCCTATCCCCTCCAAAACAACTCAAACAAGTGTCATTCGTGGCTGGTGTCCTGGGGTGTGTTTGGACATCGGCTGCTTACAGCCTCCAAAAACGATCTGAAAATCCGGATTACACTGGTTTTCAGCTCGTTTTCCCGGCCACCATGTGATTTCGGCTCCTCACCGGGTGACCGTGTGAAGGCCCCGCAATCGTGTGACACACGGTGGCTCCGTGTGATTTGGCAGGTCTGTCATTAGCATCTAATAATTAGTTTCCAAGTCTTGGTAACTTTAAACCCCCAAAAATGCCTGGTAGATTAGAAAGAGAACGACAAGTGATCCCCGTGCAGGGACTAAGGGTTGTGATGTGGTCTGAGGAGAACGTGCCTCTGTCTAGAAGGGGATTCAGAGGACCCGAAGATTGGTATCGGTTTGTTCCAAGCCTGCTTATTGCATTAGGAAACAGAGCCAGCCTCATAAGTGATTATGGCGTTGAGGCTATTCATATGACAATGGCGTTGTGTGCGCCTGATGATAGCATAGGAATGGGCGGCTAGGCCAGTGATGGGAGGTGAGTGGTAGGACCCAGGAATGGCAGGCCGTCGTTGTTAGCCAATAAGAAGCCAGGGATGTGAGTTCACTGATACTAGGGTGACAGGGGGTCAGCGATAGGAAGCCATGGTGTGAACTACTGATAGGAGGTCAATGTATGGAGACCAGGGATTGAATGTCAGAGAGAAGTAGCCGATAGTGTGAGCTCACTAATAGGAGGCCAGTGAAGCAAGGTCATGGATGAGATGACAGTGATAGTTGGCCAATGAGAAAGCCATGATGTGAGGCTAGGGAATAAGGTCAAGCATGACCAGGGATGTGGAACCAGGAATGTCTGCCTGCTGATGGAAGGTCATTGACAGAAGGCTAATGATGGGAGTCCAGTGATAGGACCCTGGAATGTAAAGCCAGAGAGAGAAGTCAAAGAATGTGAAACCCATGGTCTGAGTTTACGGATGCCCGGCTAGTGACAGGAGTCGAGCGCTTCACTGATAGAAGAACAGTGATGTGAGGGCGGGGATTGGAGGCCTGTAATGGGTGGCCGATATTAGGAAGCTGTTATGTGTGGTGTGATGTAAAGTCAGGAATGCTTGGCTGCTAATGTGAGATCACTGATAAGAGGCACATGATATGAGGACAGGGATAGAAGATGGGATGGGAGGCCAGCGATGGGAAGATAGTGACAGAAGGCAGGATGGAAGGCCAGCAATGGAAACACAGTGACAGAAGACGGAATGGGAGGCCATAAATAGGAAGACCGCCGCATTAGATGGAGGACGGGAAGCGAGTGATGTTAAGATACTGACAAAAAATAGTATTGCAATAATTACAGCAATAGGTGAATATGCGGCACATTCTCCTGGTAGAAATGTGACTACAGAGAATGCTTCCATTTCACAGCACTGAAGCATATCTAAACCCAAGTTAGGGTAGCGTCTGTTACTACTTTCTACCAATGGAGGTATGAGAATGTTGTGCCAAACTGGATTATGAAAAGGAGGGAGAGATCCAACTCTAACGAAGGCCATTGACCCAAAAGGCACTTAGCACGCCGAAACATGTTGGCACTTGAGGACTAATGTATGAGCCATTGACCTCAAAGACATCCTGTATTATTACCTTTTTTAACTTTGCCCAGGGTACCCACCTATTAAAGAGACATCTTTATGTTTACTTTAGGCTAATTTAGTAACCTGGGTCTTAGAATCTACGTAGCTAATTTGTACTAAAAACTCCCTAAAAGCAAGAATGAGTGTATCCTGCTGATTTTCAGCTGCAAGGACAGGAGGACTTATTTTATGGATTGTTGTGTTATGTGAATTTGTATAGTGCACTTATTCCCTGAGGAGGTATCCAGACGTTAGAGTAGATGTGTAGGCCAATCGGATATCCTAGTGGACCAGCCATGTCTTCAGTTTCTTGTGGCACTCGAGTAGAGATGGGGAGGCCCTGATGTGATGGGGGAGGTTATTCCAGATTTTGGCGGCGATGTCAAAAAAGAGCGTCCTCCAGTTTTGCTTCCGCATATCTGTGCAAGGCAGGGTGTGACTGAGCTCAGTTGCCTAGTTGGATAGTGGAAGTGGAGGCCGTGGTTGAGGTAGGCAGGTCCAGCATTGTAGAGGGCTTTGTAGGCATGGATGAGCAGTTTGAATTGGCAGCGCTTCTGGATGGGTAGCCAGCGTAGCTCTCTGAGGTGGAGAGTGGTGTGTGCGCTGCTGGGGATGTTAAGTATGAATCTGGCTGCAGCACTCTGGGTAGTCTGGAGTCTTTGTATGAGTTGGTTCGAGTGCATGCCACAAACAATATGGGTGAGGCATGCTTTTCCATAAACTTTTAAACTTATTGATAACTAAAGTACTCATTTTTAGGTCTCGCTATTCGATGCGCATCGAGCTTGCGAGACTATGGGGGCTTAAACAGTCTTTAACTAACTTGCAAGGAATCGTGGCGATTCCTTGCAGTGCCCGTGAAATTCAAGCTCAATGCGCATGCGCATTGAGCTTAAAAGCGCGTGCACATCAGTTCCCTCAGCCGCACTCCAGGCCCCTGCTGCTTTCACACCCTCGCCCCGCTCCGCCCCCTCCCCTGCCCGCCGTGTCGCATTTCTCCTCCCCCCTCCCCTTCTCTCCCTCCGTCTTGTTTAATGTAGCGTTCTTCCATATCCGCTTTTATCGCATTCATAATACACCATCCGCTACTCTATACACGAGCGCTTGCACTCTCAGTGTATGTCAAGAGGAAGGCGTGTGTCACTCACCGTGGCCGGTGAATTGCTTTGCCGACTTCCTTAGTCGTAACGAGTACTCGTCCTCATCGCAGGGTTTTGCGGTTTCTTAGTAACGTTCGGCTGCATTCTGGTAACAGACAATGAGCACCCGCAATCTATACTTGGTGCTTTCTCTGTTTAGATGCTGAATTGACTGGTTGCAAGTTGTGTATGTGTGTATACCCACCTAGGAAGCGCATTCAGATGTTTCAACAATTGCTGTTCAACCTTGACAGCGTGCTTTAATTATTTTCGAGCGATCCTGTACTTTATATAGGACACGGAGAGCCCAAGCGGCAAAAATGCACAGCACTACGCAAGAAAATGTTCCTCTCCCCAAAGCCCTGGTATTGTATGTTCCCTTGAAGTCCTGATCTCCATTTGGGTGGGGTGTATTATTTACAAAGTGAAAGCTTGTTCTTTTTGTGACTTGCGGTACAGTTTTGTTTGGCTTTGTAATAAAATCTCTATTAGCTCTCAAGTGCTTGGCAATACTCCCCCCTCCCCCCATCCAAAATTCGTCATCGCTCCCGGCCCCGCGGCCAATGCTTGTTTTTCCTCGCTCTTGCCCAAATCACTCGCATGAACTCAAAAGACCGTGTAAACGCGCTTTGTGGTTCTGTTTAGGAACCAATATTTGTATTTGCCCTTATGTTTTCAATTGCGGCTATTTGACCCTGCTGTTTCAACAGATACAATGCAAATTGCAAGCAATTTGTCCCAAGCCCGAAAGTGTGCTTCTGGGAGGAGGAGCTTTAACACATACACGCAGCCACCTATCTTAATAGCTGTGCAGTCGGGGATACAGGAGCTTTCCTAGCTACGGTGCTGGGTGCAGGAGGCAGAGGTCGTCTGTATATTCATTCTTCAAGATCTTATGTTTGCTCAGTATGTTCCATCCATTAACTGACACCTTTCGATTGTATGCATTCGAAATGTCTCGGCATCTCTCTCTCTCTGGTCGAGCTCCTCTGTGTTTTGTTTTAAACTACTTTTATTTAAAATGAAACGGGTGTGGTGAAAGAACGACACATCCTCCGCACCTCACGATAATAATTAGTTGATCTTTAAATGGCTTTGACACGCAAGGTAGCAACACGGAGACATTTTTAGGAAAGGGTTTATTTATTGCACAGTTGGAGTTTCATACAATCAATAAGGAATGTATCTGTGTCGTACAGCATATTTTAAATTTCAGTTTTCAAAGTGACACATTAAACTACTGAAAATATATTATTGCAGTTTCCTTTGCGAATATGCAAACAAACTCCCCGATCCTACTTATTTCTCCCACTCCCGCTTGCTACCCTGCTCCCCCTCCCCCGCCTCGCACCAGACTACCATTTGTCGCATTTAGACTACCTGCTCCCCCACCCGACTTGAAAGGCAGCCTCACACACCAACATTTGTCTCTCACACCACAGACTCCTGCTCCCCCGCCCACCCAGCAATGCCGAGAGCTATTCCCTCCCACTTGTTACTGTCTCGGCGCTATCTAGCACACAACGTGTTTTTTTTCCGGGCCCGGCTTTCACCTTTGAAATGTGGGGCACGTGGACCCGCTGGTAGACGGGGAGCGAGGGGGTGCGGGGCCTAGCGCTTAGATGGGCATCTCGTTCTACCCAGCTACACCCTTTCTACCCGTCAGGGTGCCGTTGTTGTGATGATTGTACCAATAGTTTTATATATCAACAGGTCTCGCCCCCTACGGCTATGTACGCCTGGCTTACATTTCAAAATATTAATCTGTAACTCAGGGAGCTGTTGATGTAGTGATGCGTCTACTGTTTATAAACGTATGCATACACCTGGTGCTTGTTGTACCAAAGGGAGAACCTATTTGCACGCATTCGTGAAATATATAATACATATAATGCGGTGGTAAACATGTTTGCAAATGGAATTGTACGGCAATTTTCGCGCACTTTGCTGAACGAGGAACTTCGCCGACCTGCGTTACCCTTTGTTAGATGCTCTGCGTTCGAGTTCAGGGTGTACGATGGTGATCTGCAGCACAGGAAACAGGACAGCAACTCACTAGAACGTGCACGTTTTTCTTATAGCTACTGTTTTATTTGTATTTATAGTATTATTTTTATTTTTATTTTTATTATTACAAGATTTATTTGGTTTATCACAAACCATGGACAGCATTAGTATAAAACGCTTATAGTTAAACAGTCAGTTGCATCCTCCGGATATTCAGTTCCTCCGGTCAGTAGGGCTAAGCCCAAAAACTTCTCCCCCACCCCCAACCCTTCACGATCTCTTCATCTGTGTACATTATCCAAAACCATTGCATTGCAGATACTGTGGGAGCATCTACTCCTTCCTAGCTATGTTTCGAGGGTTTGTTTTACCTTTAAATCACCTACAAGCTAATACATCAAAAGTGGAAGGTTGACTCAGTCATTGAAGAAGGGTGTTAGTAACTTTTCGCTGTTTTCGCATCCACCATCACCACCACCACCACACCCACCACCAACACACCCACCACCACATCCACTACAACCACCACCCCATCCACCACTACCAACACCACCGCATCCACCACCACTGCCGCATCCACCACATCCACCACCACCACATCCACCACCACATCCACCACCACCACCATCACATCCACCATGACATCCACCGCCACATCCACCACCACATCCACCACCACATCCACCACCACCACATCCACCACCACCACCACATCCACCACCACTTCACCATCGCATCCACCACCACCACATCCACCACCACCACCGCATCCACCACCACATCCACCACCACCACATCCACCACCACCACATCCACCACCACTGCATCCACCACCACCACATCCACCACCTCATCCACCACCTCATCCACCACCTCATCCACCAACGCATCCACCACAACCACCACATCCACAACCACCACATCCACCAACACCACATCCACCACAACACCACCACATCCACCATACCCACCACATCCACCATCACATCCACCACCACATCCACCATCACATCCATCACCTTCACATCCACCATGACATCCACCACCACATCCAACACTTCCACCGCATCCACCACCACCACCACCACCACATCCACCACCACCACATCCACCACCACCACATCCACCACCACCACCACATCCACCACCACCACCACATCCATCACCGCATCCACCACCACCTCATCCACCACCACCGCATCCACCACCACCACATCCACCACCACCACATCCACCACCACCGCATCCACCACCACCACATCCACCACCGCATCCATCACCGCATCCACCACACCCACCACTATCACTTCCACCACCACTTCCACCACCACTTTCACCACATCCACAACCACCACATCCACCACCACCACATTCACCACATCAACACCACATCGACCACCTCCACCACCACCTCCACCACCACCACCACCACCACCACCTCCACCACCACCACCTCCACCATCACCACCTCCACCACCACCACCTCCACCATCACCACCACCACCACCACATCCACCACCACCCCCACATCCACCACCACATCCACCCCCACATCCACTGCCATCACCACCACATCCACCACCACCACCACATCCACCACCACATCCACCACCACCACCACATCCACCACCACATCCACCACCACCATATCCCCCAGATCCACCACCACCACATCTACATGTGTGTGGCTCTGTGTGTGTAGGTGCAAATGCAATGTTCTTGGATTGTCGTCACAATAAAATACACTGAACATAATCTTCACAAAAGTTATTTACAAACGTTTAAGCTATTGCCATTATAAATTACAATAACTTTTATTTAAGTATTAATTATTTACAAAATTAAAAGCCATTGTTATTTGTAATATCAATACATCTAAGTCACGTAAATACAACACACATTGCATTACAAATGCTATAGGTGTCACATTTGCAAAAGTTAAAACTATTGACATTGTAACTGACAAAGCTATTAATTTTGCTACTTTCAAAACCTACACATAATTAAAAAAAAGTGTCATTTACAATACCAATAGCTCAAACTTTCCTAATGCGAGACCTATTGCATTTCCAATGCTTGTTGACTTTGTCACATTTGATGTGATTTATAACTTTAATAGGCAGGCTGCGTGACAGGTGTTTTCCCCTTTCACTCTCTTTGTGGTGATAACAATAAGGCATTTGATGTGAACAGAGTGCCTAAAGAAAGTGACCAGAGGTCAGCCATGTGAAGACAGTAACAGAAGAAAAGATGGGGGGAATGGTCCAAAGAGTGTGACAGAACACGGGGTAGGAGGCCAGCAATGTGAAGACAGTGACAGAAGAAAGGATGGGAGGCTGCTAGAAAGACGGCACCTGTGACGGCTGCATTCCCGGCCTGGGAAGGGGCTGCTCCTTCTAAAGTCCCCAGGATGGATTCTTCTGTTGAGGGTGATGATGATGACACAAAAGGAGGTTTTTTGCAGCTCTCAGATATAGCTCAAATCATACTTCATGTGCCTGATAATCTGGAATTTGCTTCCTCTGCTCAGGCTCCTGCTGGTGATTTTTTCACAATAGCAGCGTGCAGAACATTGTCTTTGCCCTTGCACGCTTCAATTTGTTGGTTGTTACCTAATGAATGCAAGGATGTCGAGAAGCAGTCTTTTCCTCGCTTCCTTTTGAAATGCTATCGTCTGGACAAGTTTGAGGAGGAGTTTCCAGTCTCCGTAAAAATCCATACATCATGGCTGGTTTGTCCACCCAGAGTAATGTGGCATCAGAGGATGCCATGCCATCTGCTGCGGTGGACAAAGAGGTTGAAGGGGCGGTGAAACAGGCCTATGTGGCTTCCAACTTTGTGCTGCGAGCTAATGCCTACTCCACCTATGCCATGCAGTCCCCCCTAAAGGTCTTCCATTCTTTGGCAGAGAAAGTACAGGAGGGTGTGGATTTCTTAACTCTCTTGGCCTTAATTTATTTGCAGAGTACTGCTTTGTTTCGCACGTTTGATGCTTTATTGTTACCCATAGTTTATCCAACAGAGGTCTTAAACCTTCTCTTTCCATCATATCATGTTAAATTAAGTTGGCCATGTTTTCATTCCTATCCTTTAACTGGCCATTCTGTCCCAGCGTTCATCCCAGGAGGGTCCCTACAGGTGTATCTGCTTCGTGGGCAGCATTTAATGGTGCATTGGTGCATGACATTTGCTTAGCTTCCTTTTGGCCTCTCCCTCACACTTTAATGACCCATTCTTATTTCCAACTGGTTAGTAGAGATGTATCCCCTGGTTTTGGCTCTGCTGTTTTGCGTTCTGTTTTTCCTCCTTCAGTATGATTTATTTGGGTCATTGTATTAACTCTTTCCGTGCTGATGACGGAACCGCTCCGTAATCAGCCGCGGTGGCGCTGTGCTGATGACGGAGCGGTTCCGTCATGGCCCGCTCACCGCGCCTGCGCGGCGGGGATTCAGCACCTGCCCTGGACGTTCCATTGAGCGGGCGGGGCCATGACGGAACCGCTCCGTCATGAGCACAGCTCAACCGCGGCTGGTGACGGAGCGGTTCTGTCACCAGCATGTGCGCGCCGGGCGCCCCCCCCCCCGCCCCCTTAGCGCTGCGGCGAAATAGCCGCCGCAGCAAAGGTGTTAAATACACTTATGGATTGTCCTGATGATGTGTTTGTTTTTGTTACAATCATTTATTTTGCTTGGGTACATACACATACGTAAGGACTGTGAGAGGAAGATGGACGAGGAGGTAATGCCAAGTTACTTAGCGGTAATTTTAATTTCTCCAAGGCCATGGCTTTCCCGCCACAGTCCTGAGTTTACCCCCACCTTTCCTGGATTTGCAACTGGTTTCTTTATGGGCTTATTTATCACAGGAAGTCCTGGGCAGGATATGAAAAATATATACACTCCCTTTGATGGGGGCCACATTCGATTGGGGAAGTAGATTCAAGTTTAATAATCATTATCTGCATGGTTGAGAGATAAACACATACATAAGGACTGTGACGAGAAAGACATGGACTAGGATTAATGAAAATTACAGGTAAGTAAGTAACCAGGCATTCTATTGGGTTTTCCAGAATACATTTACCATCTGCTTTGAGCTGGTGCTAAATGTATGCATCGTCCAGTGCATGGGGTAGGGTTAGTAAGGGGATTGTGTAGTAACGGGGGGGGGGGAGTCGGGAAATGTTTTTTTTTTTTTTTGCAGGAGAAGCATTGCAATTTCTCCTCTGCAAGAAAAAGTAAACGAGATGAGAATTTTACTACTGCCGCATCCGGTTTTACCAGTCAGAAAAATCGGATCAAGTTTCTCCCATAACTAGTGAAGCTAAGTGAAAAAAACCTTAAGCAGTAGTAAATCAGGTGGAGCAAAACGAATGCAAAAAAGCATGTGCCACTTTTATTCTGTCTGTCTTGTATTCGGGTCCTCAGACTGTAACATTGTCAATAAATAAACAAGCTGCCGTCTAAATGTGGCATACAAATATTTTCCTCCAAAAAAGTAGGATTAAAAATGATACATTGCAAAAAAAGTAATAAAACATGAAATGAAAACAAAAATCAAAGCAAAGCTTGGCCTACCTGCCCTAATAATGAAGTGGCCTACTTTCTTGGGAGTGGGGTACATGTGCAATAGCAAAATGCCATCAACCACGGTTCATAAAACCAAAGGCTGAAGTGGGCTCACCGATTGTCCCATTCTGTAGGATGTGGTGGATCGATGAAATGTGTGAATGACCCTAGAACAGACCATTGGTTGTGAAGATATGACTGAAAGCGTGTGTGTGTGTGTGTGTCTATTTTTATTGTATTTTTATTAGAAAACATACAGCAGATGGGACAGCTACAGCTATCTGAAGTTCAGAGATAAAAGAGAGGGTCTTTTCAAGGACAAGCCAACAGTGAAATAGCTAGGGGCAACCCATCAAAAAACAACTGTTGCCTTTTTTCAGCTTCGGACGAAACAGAGAGAGAAAGATGGCGAACAGACCACATCCCTCGCTATCACTGTATTTGAATCAGTTAACGAGACCAAGGACTTGATTTTTGAGTCTGGTGGGCGGGTACTGATGGATATCCTGTCTGCCTTATTACAAGTACATTATATCCTAATGCTTTTGTAATCCATCACGTTTGTGATAGAGTACCAGTCCGCTGAGCACTAACTCAGGCCCTAAGATTTTTTTAATGTGCATCTAATAATCTTCTGCTGTATGTGCCCTTATCCTACCCAATGACCTCTCGTCCTTTGCGCAATAAGCTGCGCTGTTCTCTCTCTGTAAAGGAAGAGAGGAAGCCGAGCGAGGATGATTATGTGGAGGCTTCAATCTGTCCCTTGAACCTTACTTTAGTTTAATTTTAAATGTTTCAGTTTATAGCCTTAATATACTCAGAATTACAATCAGACATAAAAAGTACAACCATTGACAGCATGCAGGAGAAAAAATGGGATCTAGCAAAAAAAAATGCATCTATGTTAAAATCCCAATAAAAACAAACCACCCAAGTTATTCATTATTTTCTAGGGGCAAAAAATACTTCATGAATCAGTTCTACAAATAAGAAAAAAATCAGCCTACCAAATAAGTACTTGGTATCAATCCTCAATTTGTTCTTTTCTCAGGATGAGTCAGGCAGGCCATATACAGGAGGCAACAGTGCAAACTATATCAGTGTAATCTGTCCTATAACACAACAATAAGGCATCATGATAAGACCTTATTCCAAACTTATGGCTAGTCAATTCTGCCTTGGGCCGGTAGTTTTTGTGCAGAAAAGCAAAAAATGTAATATTGTATCCTTGCCCCCCTAAAGTGCACGTGCAATCTTACGACAAGCGTGCCACCCATTTGGAATGGTACACTCTAGGTGGAAGTGCTCCTCACTTGACCTTTATGCATAAAGGTCATTGCTGTTCCAGCTGTAGCAGATCTAGATATGTGGTATGACTATGGGTGCAACGCTCAAAATAGCAGTTAGCGGGGTCGTGTTGGTATTAGCAGCAGTCAATTTCGATGCCAGGAGGCTTTCCTTGACAGCTGCTGTGCTCGCACCATTTATTCGACTGGTGTCCCAGCAGTGATAGCCCAGACCTAGCGCCTGGGCCAGACTGGGATTCTAAAGCAGCGCTGGCAATTTTGTCAGACCGGGGGAGGCAGGGGCAAGCACAAAGCATTGCTGCTTAACAAAACCGGCCCCCAGCACTGCTGCTGTTGGTACTGGTAGCCGATACTGCAGCATTGCTGCAAAATCGGCCCCTAGTAACAAAACAGCCCCCAACGCTCATGAACCAGCCCTTACCCTTGCAGCCTCCCAGGCAAACAGCCAGTCCGGACGTATTAAAGGGCAGATTTATGATGCCCTTGCGCCGCAATTGCGTCACTTTATGTGACGCAACTGCGGCGCAAACAATGCGCCCTATTTACAACGTGACGCGTCACGTTGTAAAGCCCTGCGCCATATGGAGGCGTTCCTGCGCAGGGGGGGGCGTTCCTGCGCAGGAACGCCTCCTGAAAGTGGCTGAGTGAAATCTATGAGATTTCACTCAGTCACTTTCTGGCCAATGCTGCATCAAAACCCTGCGCCTGCTTGAAGCAGGCGTAGGTCTTGATGCAGCATTGTGTAGATGGGGCACCCCGAGCCTTGCTGGAGCTGCGTCGCGCTTGCGATGCAACTTCAGCAATGCGCCACATTTCCGGCACAGATGCGTCACGCATCTGTGCCGTTTTTGCACCATGGTGCGCCGCATTACAAATGCGGCGCACCATGGGTGTCGTAGCTGTGGCGCACGTTAACTGGCGCATCTCTCGGGATGCGCCAGTTAACATAAATCTGCCCCTAAGTACTTAACTTACATTTTCCCGCCAGCTACGCCATTTGTACGTTCTATAGCTAATACTTCCATAGCACATTGCAGATACACACTTGCCCGGTGATTTCTCTATAAACGGATCCAGTTGAATCTGCTCCCCACACGCTGCACCACATGCACAACATAAGCTTCTAATTCTGTTTTTATATTATCACAAGTGATTTAACACAATTATAGCAGTGCTTGATTTAAGCCGGTGGTTGCCAGTGGGGGCAACCAGCACTCGTTTTTGGGGACTTTTCCCGAGAGCAAGAGGGAAAATACGAACGGGAAAGAAGAAGGGAGAGAAAGACGAAAAACCTGTCACAAAGGGAGGAAGCAGGATCCTGCAAGAGTGAGATAAGGGGGCAGGCAGTAGAATAAAGAGGTCTGAGGTGGATTCAAGACTGTGCAGCCTTGGTATTAGGAGCGCTGACAGTTAATAGTGCCAGATGCTGGCACTGGCACTCATTGTTTTACAAATGAGGCATTTATCAAAAGAAGGAGGAGAAAGAGAAAAGAAAAATCTGGGTTCATCCTTCTCATTAATTTGTACTCAACAAAATCAAGAAACCCTGCGGTGGGGAGAAAGAGTGTCAAAGCATGTACTCTACTGTAATTTAACGGTTTAGAAAAACATAGTTTTTCTTGGAGAACCCTCACCCACCAGGGTTGCCCCTCGGTGGCATGCTTCATGGTCGGGATTCATTCCGATCTGCTGCGGATTGAGGCGTATTGCCCCTTGATGGCATGCTTCATCGTTAGGGTTCATCTCGATCCGCTGAGGTTCGAGGTGTGCTGCGACCAGACGGCTACGCAGGAGCACTTAGACAACATGTCAATAACAAAGGCGGTGTAGGTGAGGGGCGTGAGTAGTGAGTGCTATCAGGATTAAAATTACCTAACTAGAAGGACTTTTCTATGTATTCCTTCCTCTAGTTGTTATATTTAAAACCAGGGGGTGGTGTTGAAGAAAAGGCCTATAAGGAATCTACTTCTTCAAACTGGTCAACATTGTGAGAAATTAGCCTGGCATATGAGGTCCACTTGTTTTAGTGTGCACCTTGCACCAGTCTAATCGACCCTTATTGATGGTGGTTGTAAAGTCAACCTTATAGAAAGCTATCCTACTGGTAGCATGGACCAGCAGTCATCAGGCTAAGACTTCAAAGAGCGCATTAAGCAAGTTGTTTTACCAGTTATAATCCCTTGAGTACCAAATGAAAGCACACCACACAAGGTATATATCAAATTTATATGTATTTATTCTAAACACAACCCCTCGGCACTCTTTATGAGTTCAGAGGTAAAAGTACAATACAAGAATCTCAATTAGCATACGATATGTTGCACAGTATATGTTTTGCCCTAGGGGCCTCACAAACCATATACTAAAATAGTGGTATAAGAACCACGTGAGAATTAGAAAGCAGACCTGGGGCCTGTGGAATTGCTGGGGTTACTCAAAACAACCAAAGGTTAGGAAGTAGGAGGCCCACGGGAGACGCGTGCAGTGTCTAAACACAGCCGCGGGTTACCATTGACTTTCTATGGGAAACAAAAAAGTTACAATTTTACAATTTAAGGATACTTCCGAATGGACTACGATGGAACCCTTTTAGACTTAGACACTAGGAGGGCCAATACCCTCAACACTACCAGAGTACTCGTGTTACCTCACCCACGGAAGCCGGGTGCATAGGTGTCTTTTGGTGTCTGGTTTTGTCATCGATTTCAATGGAGATCTGCAAAGATGCGCTGCAGGCGACCAGAGGAAAAGTGTCCGGGTGGATCGAAGATGTGAAGAACCTGAAAGCAGAAGGGACAGAGTCTGGGTCACTTGCCAGTGACCAGGATGGCGATAGAAAGCTGCCAGCCAATGTTGGGGATTTCAGGTAAAAAGGTAAAGTTTGTCTTTTCAGCCATGAGGTCCAGGAGGCGTTGAAGATGACCAGGAGCTGGATTCAAGCTGTCCCACAAAGGATCTAGTTGACTGCGGTGTCGGTATCTGGATTGGACCAAACAAGCCTTGGCAAACGCAATCCACGCAAGATGTCGAGATCGGCTTCGGTGCAGACCAGCAAGGTCTGAGGAACTTCTCTTTTGGTGAGAAGTTGGATCAAGCCTGGAGCAACCAGGAAAACAAGTTAGATTCAAAGGAAAGTTTTCGGGGGGCTCACTAGCCAACGGACTAGGAACCGCGAAGACGCGTCAAGCTGAAATGCAGAAACGAGGCCCACGGGACACTCGTGGAGTGGGGGCCTCTGAGCTTCAGTGCAAATGGTGCTCAGGGCTGGGGCTTCAAGCACCCCAATGCACAACTTCGAGATACCTTGTGAAGTAGGTGCAGCTTGCAAAATGCAGGATGTCCAGGAGTTCCAGTCCCACGTCTCTCGTGTCTGCCATGGGTCTCAGCTTTGCTGTGAGCGAAGGTCGGGTCAGAGATGTCTGGAAGTCTGTGTCCTGTGTCGCAGATTCTTCGGGATCCGGCGGGAACCTCAGAAATGTAGACCGGCAAAGTTGCTGTTGGTGCCTGTTTGAACAGGGTGGTCACTCCTTGACCACAAGGGAGATGTCTTCCGTCTTCCAGTCGAAATGGAATGTCGAAGGTCCAGGATATATGTTTCAGAGTTTCGTTCAGGGTAATCTAAAGTTCAAGGGACTGGGTTCCTATACTTATACAAAGTTTAGGGGCTGGACTACCTTTAAGGTCCCGGGAAGGGGGTGGTTACACCCCTTTCCCTTTGTCCAGTTTTGCTCCAGAGCTGGGTCAGAGTGCCCTCTAGCAACCGGTTTGAACTGGGAAATGCATGGAGCATCTAGTGTGCCCCAGGCAGTGTCTGGAAAGCATACACTGAATGCAGCCCTCCCTGCCCCAATACACTAAAGCCTGTCTGGGGAGGTGCTAGCACCTCCCTGGACAGGAAACCTATTGTCCAGGCCTCCCCTGCCGGAGTTTCGTCCAGCAGCAGGATGGCAGACTTGTGTCTGTGGCAGCAGCATCCATTTTGTGACGCTAAGGCTCTGTTTAACTTTAACCGGGTTTACCAGTAACTACATGTCTTCTCCCTCTAGAAGGGTGGAATGCTACCCCTGCCGCCAGGACTGGCAGGGGGAGGGGGGGGGGAGTAGTATTCCAAAGTGTTTGACACCTTACTCAACATGTTTTGATAAAGCCAAACCAAAGTTAGCATTAACCGCGAGGATTATAATGCACTTAAGAGTTTATGGCATGGCTATATCATAGAACAGCTATAAGGAGATGGTTCCGAAAGCTGCAGAGGGGCTCTGCTCATGCTAGGGCACCCTCTCACATAAAACCAAGCACTCTACCTCCAGGATTGTCGCGGTCTGCCTTAGGAGTGGCTTATAGGTGTATATGTGTATATATAGGTATATAGATATAGGTATACTATATCTAAGTAAGGGGTGATTACACCACCTTACCCAGGCTGTGTGAACAGACCAGTGGTGTCAGTTTGGAAGGCAAACCAGGGGTGGCACAATACATGCTGCAGCCCCTGGTAGGCCTAGGATGCACCTATGCCCTGGGTACCAAGGGTACACTATACAGGGGCTCACAAGGGTGACCAAGTAACCAATCTGGTATGTACCTAAAGTACATGGTATTCATTTAGAGAGAGAACAGCTACGCTGTGGGCCTGATTAGCAGGCCACAGCCAGACTAAGGTCGAAAAACTAGAGAATCACAGCAAAAAGTGGGTGTAACCATAGGAAGCAGACCCTACTCTCCTACAAACATGTTTCAAGCCTTTCCCCTACTGGCTCTTCATCAGGACCTATAGGAAACCATCTTGAAGATGCGGGCTCCTGGTATCTAATCAGGCACAAAAGCCGAGGACAGCCTTTACGAAGGTGTGACTACAGGCCCCCTCCTCCCCGGCAAGACCATGACGCAATAGCACAGCGTCATTAATATACGGATTGACGTTACAGGTTACTTTATCATGAATCGTATGTATGTTATGGGAATCACGCATGGCATTCCATTTATTGTGTTTCTATTAGGGTACAGTAAGGAGTGGCACCAATAGGAACAGTAAGGAGTGGCACCAATAGGAACTGGTTTCCTATAGGTCCTGATGGCGACCTACACTGTCTTTATTATAGAAATATTTTTTAATTGCTCCCCCGTATTTGTCTGGTCGCAATACGCCTCAATCCGCAGCAGATCAGGATGAATCCCGACGATGGAGCATGCCACCGAGGGGCAACCCTGGTGGGTGAGGGTTCTCTAAGAAAAACTATGTTTTTCTAAACCGTTAAATTACAATGGAGTACATGCTTTGACGCTCTCTCCCCCCTACTGGGTTTCTTGATTTTGTGATTACAAATGAAGCACTCATTTATATATAATATTTCATTTAGCTATCACAGGGCCATGTTTTCAGGGCCAGAATCTCATTATAGTCTTTCTACTTTCTAAAACTAAAGACCAGATGGAATGCTGCAAAACAGCTATCTTGACCCAATGCAGCAACAGGTTGTCAGAAGAAAGTCAGTAATGGCTTCAATGAAGTTGGCCGAAAGTCACTGCTCCCAACATAATATTGTTTGTGATGAGCAGACCTAGGAGTAACATGGTTGTAGATTATGGAAAGTTCTAGAAAAACTTGGGATGCCACTGTTGACTACCACAGGGTATAAAGGCATGTTCGTACTATCAAAGGTTACGTTTGTAAATCAAGATGTAAAGAGCTTGAGGATTATAGTAAATTAATTGGTTGAGGCAATAAATGCCCCATTGACCAGTGAATTTAGAACAATAGTCTTGTTTAGGCTATCAGAGTATTATGCTGAATTTCTCAACCCCGTTTACAACATTTAGGGACATTAAAGACTTCACTAAATAAGCATTGGCAAAACCAGTGTTTTTAGATATGCTGCACAGCATTCACGATGGATGTACAGGAACAGAAACAACAGGAGAAGCCATAGTAACATACTTAGGGCGGGAGGGAGTTGGGAAAGTCTAAGCAACATGTGGAGGGAGGGATGGGAAGCCTAAGCAACAGGGGGAAGGGACTGGAAAGCCTAAGCAACGTGGGGGAAGTAGGAAGGAACATGAAATAAACATGGGGCATGCAAGAGGGCAACAGGGAATAGCATTAAGGCAACAAGTTTGAAAACAGATGCACTCTCATGGAGTGCTTCACAAAAAAGAAAAAACTAGTACTTGAAAAGCAAGCACTGGGATTAACAATAGCTGCCAATCAAAGCGATGGTAAAGAGGCAATGCTCCATGGGTGGGGGAAAAAACAAGATTGGCAAGCTGGAACATCAGTAAGAAGATTTAAGCACAGGAGCTGAAGACACAACACACTCTCTCATACAAGCAATCAGAAAGAATTGCTTATGAGTTAGCAGCTATGATTGTCCTAAATTGCCTTTCAAATCCCCCTCCTTTCCCTTATCTGCTCCCACCCGCCCTCCCTGTTAATCAAGGCTGGAGCAGGGTGGGGGCCGGGCTCCTCAAGCAACCTCCTTTTTTTAAAATTGAGTCTCTGTTTTCAGCATTTAGCTTATTGGTGAGCAAGTGTTGGAGGACTTATTTACAGCTGACAATCACTTAAGTTAATGTGTGTCATTAAAACATAGATGTGCACAAACTTTCAAAATGTCAAAGGCCTCTGAGGCTGGCATCAGTCTGCCTAGCATGGCAGAGGAGAAGTTTGGAAGTGGCTGGCCTCGAACCATTCCTATATCCACCCTGTCCTTTCCATCACCAGACCCCCAGGCCAAGGAAGCCTCTGAACTGTGAGGAGAAAGCATCGTAGCCAAGGCGGATTTGATAGCAGCGAAATTGGTGGGTTTCCTGACATGCCAATGCCACTGATTAGATGCTGCTTGGAATATTAGTGATTAACCCCGTTATTCAAAACAAATTAACTGCAGAAAAAAACGTGTAAATGCAATTTCATTCCTGCAAATTCATCTGTGAACAAAATCAGCTATATGCTTAAAAATATAGTTTACAAAAAGTACAGTGTATACCACAAACAAAAAAGACGTTGAGTAAACTGTGCAGAAACGTATGCCTGCGGTAGGTGAGGGGGCGGCGGAAATCCTACATATCAGTAAGTATATTTTGGCAGCGCAACAATTTGAGAGACTAACATTTCAAAACATTTAAGATTTTGATGATAAAATTAGAGCAGTATAGGATACAAGGTATGTAGAAAACTGTGGACACTGGTGTTTGGGGGATGGGTGTTCTCTCTATATATTGATGGCTATATTTTGAAGAGGTATACTTGTGATATTTACAGTGGCGGTGTACCCTGGGTATTTAATACTAGTGCCTGCAGGTGTTGGGCCTCTGTGGCCGCTGTGTGACTCCTTACAGGGTACATTGCTGGCTGGGTCATGGTGTTTTCAGAGATAGGCTTCTGTAGGGTTGCCAGCTTGGCCTCTTTTTACCAGCCTGACCAGTGTGTTTCTATGGAGACCAGCGAAAAAAGTGGGCATCCCTAGCATCTGTAGTTCGCGCTTGGACTCCATAGTATACCTTACTTATTTAAACCTACCCGAAGGGGTTCAGTTGCTCAAAGTTGCCCTGTTGAGCAACAGGCATTTGTGCCCTCTTTCTGTGCCCCCGGGGCACTTTTGTATTACAGAGGGGGCAGCGGATGCTTGCACTGCTCCTTCTGCGAAACAGATCATACCGGTGCACATGTAGCGCCAGCACGCTCTCACGGGGTGTGCCTTCATTTGCATGGGGGTGTGGCCCCATGCAAATTAGGAAACGCATACATTCTGCTCCCACACTGCATTACAGACGCTGGCACAGAGGCAAGGAAACAGTCAGCGCACCCATCATCCGAGGGCGCCCTCTTGGATCCATCCAGCCATTCTCTTGCAGGTGGATGCAATCACTCGCCCTTCAAATGAGATGCAAGGTCATCCGCCCTCGCTGACAGGTGGAATGGTTGCTTCTAACATCCAGTCCTACCTTTCCCTGAGGACAGACTCAAGGTGTGGAGGTGCAGGGGGCAGTGCATTCAGTGTGACGGGGCACTGACCCATGCATGCACTTAAAGGGGCACCGTGGCGCACAACAGGGCAGGGCCCCCTATCTCTAATATAAACCCATACCGTATTTCACTGGAGAGCCAGGGATCCACATTTTTGGTGGGTTCATTACGCTGCAGGCCTCTCCTCTAGGAGGTAGGCACCCACATACATGATTCGGTCTGTCCTCAAACTCCCCACAAAACGTCATGAGTGTTCCCAGTGACGTGGCAGCGCCATCTTCGGAGCACATCACCAGACTTCATACATTCTCACCCGGAGCCTCCCGCGCAGAACCAGTTACTACTGACAGCCATCTTGCACTCACTACTCTGATAGGGTGCCCAAAAACCAAAAGCAACTCGAGGCGCTTCATGACTTTGTGAAGGGTTTGGAGCACCGTGTACTGTCGGGTGAGGCTTAATATGTCCAAATCCCAACTTAATTAGGTAATGACGACATCCCATAGGAGTATATACACTCAGTTCGATTATTTAAATGAAGGCCAAACTGTTTTTGCAAATGTTGAGTGGTAAATTAATTAATAAATGAATTTGGGTTATATGTAGCGCTCTTGATGACGTTGATTGAGCTGAACGGAGCTATGGATTTGGCTCGGTAAAACGTAGCGCCCTTTCAGATGAAATAACATCCGATGAAACTGTCACGATGAGACGGGTGTCTTGGCCTAGTCCACCAGTGACCTCTGTTGACGCGCAGGGGTCAAACATAGCCGTGGCAGGCGAGGTCATGTGGACACTGAAATAGTGGAAAGAGCGGGGCCTCCCGGACTGGTAATCCCCCGCTTTTTATTCTTCGTATGAAATGACCATGGATGCCATACATCGCCTTAATTTCACCTCATTTTTTTCTGCATTAGGACCGAGAACGTTTCTAAAAATAAAAAAATAACGAAAACCCCGGGTTTTTAATCTGTAAGACTAAAAGCTTTGATTACTGCTGCTCCCGAGCCCCTGCCATATGGTTCGGGCGCAGAGATGCGTAAGCCCCCCCTCCCAATATCCCTCACTTTATAATCAACTAAAACCTCGGCCTGGCAGCAGGGCCCGCCAGGCTCCCTCCCAGCTGTGCCTGGGCGAGGTGCCCTCTCCGCTGTGCCCTCGCCTGCCCCCCTGGCCACAGCGGCTGGTGTGCAAAACGGAGGGGAGAAAACTCAGGCCGAGCTGGAGCGGAAAACCAAAAAGAAACAAGCAGTGGTAATGCAACGGTTTCGCCTATGTAATGAATAAAGAGCTGTTTTCATTATTTATAATCTGGGAGGAGGAAAGAGCTCCCTGGCGGAGAGCAAGGGGAGTGGAGAGGAAGCGGCCAGAGCGGCGGGTTCAAGAGCTGGGGATACTGTTTCGAGTCTTGGAGGCGCCGCCTTGCAACACCCTGTGATTCTATGCAAATCACGTAATATCTCCAGGTGATACATTGTTATATAAATATTCAGCAAGAGTAAAAGGCAAAACTTTATGGAAATATAGTTCCACCAAAGCAGATGTTATTAGTATTTCGGGGCAGGAAACTGATAAGAGAAGCAGACGAGGAGCAAGCATTGGTAAAGGCAGCAAAATATGCTACAACAGCAGTAGAAATGGAGGAAAGGTAAGTGACACACACAGTAACCAATGAGAAGCCAGGAAAGAGAGGAGGCGGGATACAAGTCCCATTTAAGGTTATATTAAAAACAGTAGATTCCACAAGCTGTGCTGGCGAAACCTATTAAACATTGGCGTATGGGGTAGGCATCGGTATGGGAAATAAAAAGGGATGAGAGAGCGTGCGCAACGTCAAGCTGGGGGGAGAACAACACAGGCAAAAAAGCAACATGGGGCAGATAGAGGTAGGTGGGGCAGACACCTGAGAGCAACATCAGTGACACGAGGTGGACTGCTGGAAAACACATGCACTCTTGTTGAGTGCTTAACCAAAGATAAAAAAAAGTAGTGCCTGAAAAGGAAGCAGTGGAAGGATCCAAGGAATACCTCCATGCTCCAGGAGAGGGACAAAGACAACAGGCAGAAGAAAAGCCCACACAAGCAAACAAGTAATTAAAAACAAGGAAATGAGAGTGAAAAGGAAGCCAACCAATGGTAAGCAATGGGCGGGCTCTAAGCCCACTGTGAACTAACAATGTTTTCCTGCAAGAAACAGTGCGTGCCCTGTCTTCAGGGAGATCTAGAAGAGGAGATTTTAAAATCACTCCCTGCTTGTCACATAAGACTTATTTGTCCCTCTCCTCCAAGCCGCAAGGACATTGTTTCCCTCTTCGCCCCAGGAGGCAAACACACATGCAAGATAGACAGTCTGCAGACTGCTAACTAGCTCAGTGGATTCAGTGCTTCTTGCAGAGAGCTCTATGTGCAGGACACCACTGTCGAGGTGGATGTGGGTGGGAAGAGTCCCCAGAATATCTTTAAATCTCCTAAGGAACCCTATTAACTCTATCTTGGCATAGAGAGGTGCAAATGTAGAAAAGAAGAAACAGCAAGTAATGAGGGATAATAGAGAGGTGTGGTGTCACTTCTTGTGACATCACTTCTCGTGACAACATTATATATGATGAGTGGTCCCCCCACTAACTGTGGTATGTGGAGGATGTCTGCGACCCCTATTACCCACGCAAGGAGTGCCCTTGGTCAGTCAGTGCACCTGCCAACAGGAACTTTGCCTCTGCACTCACGTCAGTAATACTGTTCTGGCTCAGAGGCAAAATGTTTCCACATTTGCATGGCACCATGCCCCAAAGCAAATTAGGGAATGCACCCATGCATATCCAATACGGAGTCCCATGATCCATATCCATATATGACCTGTGATCCATATTATAGAAGGGGCCACAGAAGCATCTGCTGCCCCTAGCAATAGTAAAGTGCAATGGGGACCCGAGCAGTGGGTGCAAATGACCTTTGAGCCTGCAGGGCACTTGCTGTGATGTGGCATTAGGTGCCTAAATATGGTTAGGTATCCGCTCTAGAGAACTTCCTTATGCCCTCATACAAACATAGGGAATGCCAGACCCTAGAATGCTGCATAGAATCACATAAAAGTAGATGGCTTTGTAACTTCCTGAAACCGACAACTCCAGACCCGGGATGCTGCTTCCAAATCAAAGTAATTCCTTCCTGACATCTTTAGCGCAATCACCAGGAAATATCCTTCACCAATTCACAGCCTTCCATTCGCTAAACTGGGAAGAGAGAGCAGTGAAAAACCAACCCCTCCTCCTGCACCACCTCAGGAAGTGTAACCATGTACATAAAGGAGAATTTGTAAGCCAAACACAACCGGGTATTGCCACCATCTTTGTATCATGTGCAATGTCCGTTTCTAACTACTCGAATAACTACTTCTACCCACATATTATCTATTGCTCTGTTTATTGCTGTGTACAGCACTCCAATGAACCACCACTGAGAGTTTCTGCTTCCACAGCATTCATAAGCCCCTTCCTTCAACATGCTGCTCCGTTCATGGAGAGGCGCGTATACATAATGGTGTTCTCAAAGGTTGTCCGAGCAAGTCTCGAACAAGGAACCAGCTAGAGGTAATTCAGCTTTCAGTGCAGTGCTATATAAACCCACTCAAGGAAATGTGGTACCCTAGGTGGGTAAGTTGTTTGTGCCCTCTCCTGTTTGGAATGCATCTAGCTACACTCCCCTTCAAACAAGAGTGAAGACACCATCTGCAGGCACCATAGGTAACCGCTTATGCGGCCTATGTACAAAAAAACCTTACTCATTCTCTGTCAGAACACTGTATGTATCTTTCTACCCGAAAGACTTCTCAGGATGCCTGAGAGGTACATCATACCAACCAATGTTAGAGAAGCGCAATCAAAGATTGGAGGAGACCATGAAGTGCGGGTCAAACTTGGGCAACCTCGAGAAACTTCACTCTCTTTGAATAGGGACAAATATGTTTGCAAAGACACCTACTACCAGACAAGGAAATCCCACACACTAAATGTACGTGAAGCTGCGGGTCACCCCCCTTAGCAGCTTCGCACACTTATATGATTAGAGCCAGTCAGAGTCCTTCACTGTCCTGGACTTCAACATCCAACAGAAAGAAGTCTCATGTATGGGGAGCCAGGAGCCCCGCCTGGGCCTGTATGTTGCACTCAACTAATAAGGCATAACATTGACATCTCCCTTAACATCAACATTAACAGAGACATATTGTACGGGCATGCATAGAAAAAAAGGGATCATATCTGAATGAAGGTGGTAAAATAATACTTTAATGAAATCGCGTACACTAAAGGCGGAGTTGAAGACATGACAACTATAACATACACATACGAAGTGAAGGTGAAAAAGAATAGCTGAAGGTCATATTGTTTCTCCATTTCTATACCATCCGCAGCCCGCACTGAACCTCCAGTTACACGCTAATCCTTGATCTAAGTATAGACCCTTCTCAGTCTTCAACGTTATCATTATACTCCCCGTAGGTCCCACTCAATTTCAGTTTTGCCCAAAATCTTACTGTACACCCTACTGAATCTCTATCATTGCCCCCAATTTACTCACACGTAATCCTTGGTTTAACTAAAAACTCAACGGTATCTCCTATGTTGCACTTCTTTACCTACAGACCTGCAATCTTCATTCAGTTTTTGATGTAACTGTGATCTCTACTCTGTCCCCAGTTCCATCTTTAATCTATCTGTGGTCCTATCTCCATTTGAACCCTTTGGCCGACGTGTAGAGTATGGCGGCTGGCCTGTACGTCCAGCAGAGCAGCGGAGGGATGTACTCGTCTGGCTCAACGCTGACGCAGGAGATCTGTGTCTTCAACAGGGTCTCCATCATGGTGGCTCTGCTGGAGGCACAGACTCCATATTGGATGCCCACTCTTAATCCTATTGTGGACTTTAGTCAGGCTTTATTTGCAAACCCCTCCGCATTATTCATGCGTAGCTTGACTTTTACTGTCCTTGTCATTTCATTTGTCCCACCCAAGCAGGTCATATGCTGCCTCTACCTCCAATGCACCCCCAGGATGATTCTGTGCTTTTAACATAGTGAGAGGCTACAATTGGTTGTATGTGACCCCCTATTCTACTTCCCACTTCCCACTCACCGAACACAGAGCGGCCTAGTATATGCAAACTGTGGCCCTGCTCTTGCACTCTGGCATGTCTCTTCTCCCCTCGCCGGGCTCTCAGTGTGTCTCCTCGTTCCTGACAGAGTCGTGGAAGGATCTTTTGTTGTGTTACGGTTGTGTTTCCCGTCACACCACCAGTCTCTCACCCTAAAGAGCTCTTCCTTCTTACACTTCACATAATGCTGAAGGTTCCCCCTCTCAGCTCAGCAATCTCATGGTATGTTTCCTCCATCCGAATATTGTGTGTCTCCTCTCGCTTGTCCTACAGCCCCACCGACCCCCCCTCGAGTTCTTAGAGTGTATTTATTTAGTTGAAAATATTTCTTTATTTGTCTGAGTCTCAGCACCAAACATAAATATTTCATGGAGGATGCTTTGCATATCAAGCAGCTTCAATTTTTGGCCAGGGTAGGTGCCCAGATGCGCCACGGTTTCTTGGCATGGCACCCCAGTTTCCCCTGGCGCAGGGTGCCAAAATGGTGGTGCCTATCCCTTTATCAGCATAGGCTCCAAGACCCCCCTCCTCTCCTATTCCAGGTCCAGTGATATGTTTCTCTGAGCCGCTCAGTCCAAATAATAATTGGCAAAGCTAGAGTCTGGCATTGTGAATCATCACTAAACATCTAAAAAATCCTGCATCAGTGAAAAATAAAAACAAATAGTGGCTTTTTGTAAACAGTGTACCCATGGGCGAAAGCATGTACTGTGAGATCATTCAGTGTACTTTTGAGATGTAAAATAGTCCCTCATGCATGGCAAATGCAAGCTCCCATACCAGGTGGAGTGACACAAAATACAACCAATTGCATGTGGTGAGAGACTAAAACTCCTGTGGGCGGGGTCAAAACCTTCTCTCCATATTTTAAAGAACGGTAACCATTGATCACACATACAGCTCGGCGATGAAGCCAGATCTAAAAATCATGCAACCACAGCACATTACCTCGCGACACCATCTGGAGATGCTACAACGACACGCGTTGTCTTGAAAGCTAATGCAGAGCTCCACGGTGTGCTCTTTTGTTGGCCCAATAAAAAGCACCACAACCTACAGCCCACAGCTGCCTGGTGACATACTGCTGCCCATGCTGGAGGCCGTAAAGCTGCTATGTGCAGCTCAGCGAGGCGGCAGATTTTAATGGGCAGAGAACATTAAACATCTCCCTCCGCTGAAGTGTTAACGTCACAGACCTCTGGCAGACAGGTTGGAAACATATGGATTAGGTTAAGTATAGCAGAAGGAGGGATAACTCTCGGTCCAAGAGACGAAGAGCAAGATACAAGGGGAGGTCCGTATTCCTTGCAGTGATACGCAGAGAATCAGGGCTATATTGCCTGTCGCTGCTCCTTAGCACAAGCTGCGATGCAGTGAGGGAGAAGGATGCGAGTGTCTTGGAATGCCCGGTTACTCACCGGTAATATTCATTACTCCAAGTCCAGATCTTCCTTGTCACAGTACTGAGTTCCGACCCGCCTCTCCCTGTGTCCCACTGGTTTCAGTCTTGTTTGCTGCGTGAAGGAGGTAAACGCATTACGTAAGGACTGTGAGAGGAAGACGGACGAGGAGGTAATGTTCTTTATTCCACTCATGGTAGAAAGGGAAGACACGAGGGATCGCTCTTCTCTCCATGTAGTGATATAGACTGGACCGAAATATACTTTATTCACTACAGTGACGCTGGAGTGAGTCTCTCTTGGTTCAGTGGCCTGCACAGTGATCTTTATACCCAGTGGCCACAACCCATGGCCACCGGAGGAAGCTCAAATTCAGTTTTGTTGCTCTGCTTGTGAACTACTAGACTCAGCTGGTATGAGGGCATGCTCAGAGTGTAGCATCTTCCACAGTGGTGGTGTGACTGCTGTCGCCTCACCTGAAGCGACTCCCCTGTTTTCGCCTAATATGGCATAGAAGGGCTTCGGGCCAGAACCCCCGTCCTGCAATATCACTTCCTATCACTCCAATCAAGAGTGCAGAAGATCCCCTATCTTCAAGAGCTATAAGGCACTATCCTCATTTGCTGCCATCAACAGCCTGGTAGATTACAACCTTCTGAACAATAAACATACCTGCCACACATCTGTTTCTTGGCCAATAGTTCCTCTGTCACTCTGTGGCAGACACAATTTTCATTTTTCTGTGTGCCTACAAACAAATGCACACTACCTGCTACGCATGCGTCTCTCTGGAGACTGTATTCGACAATTGTTCTGGCTCCATGTGACCAGTGCAGCTCCTGGGAGGACCCTGGCAAGCAAAGTTTGCAATCTGCTTGCCACTGCCAACTCTTGGGAAAGCAATTTACATGCTGGGCATTAAGCTATAGCCTCAACTACCCTGTTGTTCCTACTCCCGCCCATTCCCCTATTACTACCTCATTTTCTCTTCACTCAACCTCACACATTACTCCTACAGACACTACTGGAAGACACATCAGTCAAATACTGCATCTACCTAATCAAATACTTCTTGGGTTAAACCATAGACTATCTAACATGGTGTTTGCGTCTCACATCACTAAACCTAGTAGTATCTCCTTGTTGCTTAGCACTTCGTCAGGTGAGGTTTCTATCATAAGGTCTCCTAATCAGGGTCGTGCCTGAACAACCTGCACTGGATACTGAGGACGGGTTCGATACAGGGATCCCTTGCTCGCCGTGATGCTTCTATAATTAACAATAGTTGCCAATTCCTCACTTAGGGTGGTCTTGGCTAGAGTACTCATATGTTTCCGTTGATTATACCTTCTGTGGTGATATATGTTATGTAAAGGGATGTGGGTTCTCCGCGTAAAGTGCTCTTATATCCTTGGGTCATGTTTGCACTTTATGAAACTCTCTAAATAAAATAAATAACGCAAGCCCTTATGAAGTGAAAAGCTGAATGTCTATGTTGTTTTGATGGCATTCCCATCAATGTATTATGCTCCAGTTAGCCCCGGTACGGATGAGACTGGAACAAAAGGAGTGCTGATGGCCTTTTAAGTGAGGCATTTGTGTTGGGCCCAGGGAAACTCAAAAGAAGAGACCTCCTTCTTCCCCTTCAGGTTGCTGCTCTGGACACAAAGCAAGCAAAGTATGGTGCAGGTCCAAGTGTCTGCAAATTGCACTCGGACACAGACACATTCAACAGTTTCACGGAGGCCAGACCAAATACCAGATAATCCCCTAATAGCGGTTGGATCCATGATCCGGTTGGACCCACATAATATCCAACAATGCTGGATGTCTGTCTCTAAGGCTAATGCATGGATGTGGTAGCTTTATTGCTGGGTAGGTTAACCTCGCAGGTGCTACATGAAACATTGTTGCTTCATGGCACCACGAATCTCTGCCAGCCATATCAGGTGCTCTTGATTCTAAAAATGCCCTCTACAACTAATTGCATGTCATAAGTAGGGATTCTGCACCTCTGCGTGTATGCTCATTTGACGTGTCACACCTCCTCTTCATATCTGCTGATCATCTCCTTCCAGGTCATTACGGATACTGTTTCCAGTCCTAATCTGTCATATGATCACCTAATGAATTCTGGATATTGTAGTCTTGCTTTGCTTCCACTGTACCAATTAACGCGCCCCAAAACAATGCTTTGTAGGGGAACAGGTCAGGACTGGAGGAGGTTTCCTTTATTGCTTGGATTGAGGTTGTCATTATATTGCACAACTTAAATGAAGACTTTTTCTTGCTTTGCCTCCCTTACGCAATATTGAAATGGTCTTTCGCCTTTGCTCATACCACTGAGCTGGGCCTCAGCTATTGTTGGTGCAGCACGTGCAGTGGCACCGAGTTCCAGAGCCCTGAGGGGCCAATGGAACCCTGATAATTGATGTATTTGGCTACCCCAACAGCAGTCAAAGGGGCCTGTGTCAGTGCTTGAACCATGGCCCATGGCATCCTTGCTACGCTGCTGCCACTGAGCCCACCCACTTGCGGGCACCTTTACCCATGTTCTCTGTACCACCCCAGTATACCTAGACTAAGCCATAAAAGAAATCTTCTTACGTTCCATTTCCCTCGCACAAATACGCCTACTTTCCGAGTCTCATAGGGCATGGGGTACATATCTTCCGTTTGCGATTTCCTCCTAGGAAATTTTTGCAATTTGCTATCAGGAAATTGCAAACAGCTATTTACAACAGTGTGTTTTACACTGTTTGCGATTCCCAATGGGTCGCAAGGGACTTGCCTCGTTAATATTCATGAGGCAGGTCGCAATTTGCGACCCCATTGGGAATGGCTCGCACTCACAGGGATGGTGGCCTGCTGGGGTCATCATACCACCATGTCTATGACTTCTTTTTAAATAGAGCAATTTTTTATTTTGAAATGCCGCCCGTTTTGCTTTAAGGAAAACAGGACGCATTTAAAGAAGAAAAAGTTTTCTTTTCATTTTTTAAGAGTAGTCAGGGGTTTGTGGCGCTACTGCCTGCTCTTAAAAAATGTCGGTACCCACATTCACAAAGGGGAAGGGGTTTCTTGGGAACCCCTTCCCGTTTGTGAATGGGTTTCAACCAACTTGAAGTTGGTGGTAACTGCAAATGTTTTATGACCACCGCATTCACAGTCACAAAATATTCCTACATACCACTGCAGGACGTCCTTGGCATGCCCCTTACTAATAGCGACTCGCAAACCCAATTTGCGATTCAGTAATAGCTTTCTGAATCACAAATAGTGCTTTATTGATTTAAAAATACTTTTTTCAGGTCACAAACGGCCCGATTCGTTTGCGAGCTTAAAAAAGGTCCATACATCTGGCCCCTAATCCTTGAATAGCATAAAATATTCTTAATTTGCCATTGTGTTAGGCTCCACCCTCTACCCCTGCGGCCAGCTGAATCGTAATTCAAACACCTGCGCACAGCTGATCAAAGCTCCGGGGTCGCCCACTCCACCCTGGGCACCAGCCCGCCGGCTCCTGGCCACCTCGGGTTTGAAGCTGTGTCCAGCCCAGCTCAGATCAAACGCATGAGTCTTTGGCGGCGGCCTAGCGCCACAAGGCGCTCTCAGAGACAGGTGGCGCTCCGCCATGATGTCCGCGGAGCTCTCTCTTCCCTGCTGTGCGGCTCGTGAAAGGGATTGGCGGGCCTTCTCCAGCTCGCTCTGAAGAGAAGTCGGGCTTTGGTGGGAAGTCGGTCTATCTCTGGGTGGATGCTGTTCTAGGGAACAAGCGAGGCCTGCCAAAAGGCATACAAATGAGTGGAAACAGCAGAATTGGCACGCTTTGTGAACTATAAAATGCTAAAAAAAAAAAAAATGGTGGAGCTCGTTATCGAGTTCATAAAGAAAAAAAAGTGAACTGAGGCCAGATGAAGCAATGTGCCGGGGATCACACCATGCGCGGAAAAAGCGAAGCCAGTAGTCTGCAGAGCACATCTCCCCATATACAAGGAAGGCTTGTTTAGAGTCAATGACGCAATGGAATCCAGCAGTGACGTGGTCAGTGCTCCGTGGGCCCTGGTGCAAGGACGGAGGTGCGCCCGGGGCAGCTGTTTGAAAGTGAAATCCAGCAACAAGCAGGGTGGATGCCCCCCTCGAGCCTCCGCGCTCTGGCGCAACTGCTCCAAAACCGGCTCGTGAAACATACTGGGGCGGAAAATACAAAATACTAAAAGAGACGCACAGCGGTACGTGTTCCTGATGAAGACAGTAATATGCATAGTGATACCAGCACAACAAACACTGGCAAAGGCAAGAGGTTTGACGTTCGTATCGAATGGGGAGCAGGCGTGAACACACCCTATAAATAGCAAATCTAAATCCGGGACAAAAGCATCTGAAATATTGACACCACAAAAAACAAACATTGACAACGCCACAGATCTGGCTTTTATGTAAGGCATGCAAACACTGGCATGTACAAATGCATTTGTGGTGGTTCAAAGGTGGAGATCTTAAAGATGGCTGTGATAATGGCTCCCATGCGAGCCCTAAAAAGAATACTTTTTTTTTTTAAAAAATGCCCTTTTGCAGTAAAAATATTTTAAACGGTGTGCTTTCTGTATTAAATGTATTTAAGAGAAAACGAACTGAATGTTCAACGATGGAGTCTACTTTCAGACATAAAATAGTCCTGCATGCATTGCAAAGCACTCACTCCATTGCACATATGCCAACATACCCGATTCAGTCGGGAGAATCCAGATTTGGCAAGCCAAAAATGCCTTTGTTTTAGTCATCTCCCAGTGGCATTGCCTCTGCCTTCAATAGTAGTCTACGGGGAGAATGCATGCCCCCGTTTTTTTTAAAATCCAAAATGTCCCACTTTCCTAGTCTAAAAAGTTGTCATGTGTGCCCTTGACGTTGAATAAAACACTGATCAGCCAATAGCATGAGCTGAAAGAATAACACTCCTCTGAGTGGAGCCAAAGCCCACTCTAGGTTTATTTAAAGAAATTGTAACAATATGACTGGAGGACAGCTGCGCTCTCAAGCCAGACCTAAAAAGAGTTTCTTTAGTTTCTAAGCACCCATTTTCAGATCACTGTTAACACTATCTCTCCAGTGCTTCAGGGCTTGTCACTAATTTGAGATGTAAAATATTTGCTGATGCTTTCCAATGAAGATGGAAGGAGATACCAAAATAGTCTATCGGAAAAAATGGAGATTAAAGGATTGCTGTGGGTCGAGTTTCAGGAGCGTAGCTTAGGCAATAATATTAGGGTCAGTGGTGGCCGGTAATTTTACCGGGGGGGGGGGGGGGGGGGGCACACATACACACCTACTCACACTCATGTATTCACACGCCCGCACACACACACACAGACACCCATTCATACACACTCACAAATACGCATACATTCATGCATCCACACACGCAGCAAACAAAAAACACATACAACTTACCTTCACTGTAGAGAGGAATCGTTGGGAGTCCCAGGAGGGTGGAACTGCTGCCTTCCCTCGAGGGAAGGTTAGAGTCCCTCACTCGTCACAGAGTGTGATGGCGTCAGTGAGACTGCTGACCTCACCCCACTCTGTGACAAGGTGTCACTCACTGGTTGACACTCAGCCCTGTGCACTTCAGGGCTTAAAACTTAAGCGCCCAGGTCCGAGGCAAGCAGTGCCCTCCCCCTTGTGCCTAGGGGGAGGGCCTTAAGGCATTTTTGGCAGGCTGTGGAGGTCACACCCACAGGGATGTGAAATTCTCAGTCGGGCAAAGTTCAGCTCAGGCAGCCAGGAGCCTGCACATTCAGGACATGTCTTGCTCCTGTTTGCCTGACCTGAACAAGAAGAGTGTCTGTCAGGCTGACCTTTGTTCAGCCTGACAGACACTCTTCTTGCCTGGAAAAAGGGGGGCTCTCAGCCCATACCGACAGGTCACAGCTGTTTAGGGGGTGTGTGAGTCTGAGGATTCCCAACAAGCACCCTGTGACCAGCGCAGCTCTTGGGAGGACCCTGGCAAGCAAAGTTAGAAATCTGCTTGCCACTGCCAACTCTTGGGAAAGCAATTTACATGCTGGCCATTAAGCTATAGCCTCAACTACCCTGTTGGTCTTACTCCCGCCCATTCTCCTCTTACTACCTCGCTTTCTCTTCACTCAACCTCACACATTACTCCAACAGACACTACTAAATGACACATCAGCCAAATACTGCATCTACCTCATCAAATACTTCTTGGGTTAAACCATAGACTATCTAACATGGCGTCTGGTCTCACTTGACTAAACCTGGTGGTATCTCCTTGTTGCTTAGCACTGCGTCAGGTGAGGTTCCTATCATAAGGTCTCCCCTAATCAGGGTCGTGCCTGAACAACCTGGCACTGGATACTGAGGACGGGTTCGATAAAGGGATCCCTTGCTCGCGTGATGCTTCTATAACCAACAATGAGGTCACAGGATCAGGGTGGTAGTTGTATAACTGGAGGAAGGCCGGGTCATCACCGAATTCTAATTGGACCCCTGCGCGACCCCAGAGGTAGGGACACAACACCTTCAAGCAGCCAGCAGTCCTGCTTCTACCTACTACAGCAGGCGTCAGATCCGACTATGAGGATATCCGAGGTGTGTGTGTGTGGGGGGGGGGGGGGGTATGTGAGTCACCCCATGCAGCGCCCCTGAAGCTACGCCCCTGCCGATTTAATATGCAATCAGGGCTTTAAGTGAGCCGGGTCCTGCTGGTGCTCAGCACCGTCAGTTCTAAAAAGCAGGCGCTGAGACGGGTCCCTCTCGTACTCGTCCTAGTTCCCTCTCGTACTCGTCCTAGTTCTTTCACAGTCTCATCATTTCAGAACTGAAGCATTGCCAATATTATATACAAGCCATCATTGTTTCTTACTTTTCTCATGCAACTAACAACCATTGACCAAGCCAATAGTCCCGGCTTGTTGCAGGTGTAATTGTACTTGCTATATTATATATCTCGATGCAATAAAACAGCAAACTACCACTTGGGCAGCAGACTGACCTGCCACCACCTCAACCATCAGACACGTGATCATTAATGTGCAACTCATAACACACGAGTCTCTCATAATCCTGCGCGCTGACAGGACACACACGCCATATATGGAAGGCGACACGAGTACCGAGAACACATTGCCTCTCAGTCTCTCACAACTGAAGTCTGAACGGAATGCGATGACTGCCGGTCTCGTGAATGCAGGTGGATGGATGGGTGGTGATGGCTCGAACTGTCGTACACTGTGTGGTCGAGAGGCAGCGCCCCGAGCATCTCTGAAGAGTGGGCCACGGTACATAAACAACACCACACCCCTGATAACTCAGGGCTCAGAAAACTTAGCGAGGCTGCAGGCAGCACCATGGACAGCAGCTGCAGGCAGCACCGGCACCATGGACAGCAGCTGCAGGCGGCACCATGGACAGCAGCTGCAGGCAGCACCATGGACAGCAGCTGCAGGCAGCACCAGCAGCTGCAGGCAGCACCATGGACAGCAGCTGCAGGCAGCACCATGGACAGCAGCTGCAGGCAGCACCATGGACAGCAGCTGCAGGCAGCACCATGGACAGCAGCTGCAGGCAGCACCATGGACAGCAGCTGCAGGCAGCACCATGGACAGCAGCTGCAGGCAGCACCGGCACCATGGACAGCAGCTGCAGGCGGCACCATTGACAGCAGCTGCAGGCAGCACCATGGACAGCAGCTGCAGGCAGCACCAGCAGCTGCAGGCAGCACCATGGACAGCAGCTGCAGGCAGCACCATGGACAGCAGCTGCAGGCAGCACAATGGACAGCAGCTGCAGGCAGCACCATGGACAGCAGCTGCAGGCAGCACCATGGACAGCAGCTGCAGGCAGCACCATGGACAGCAGCTGCAGGCAGCACCGGCAGCTGCAGGCAGCACCATGGACGGCAGCTGCAGGCAGCACCATGGACAGCAGCTGCAGGGCGCGGCCACCTCGGATAGCCCCACTGGCTAAACGCACATGATCAACACCCTGGACAAGAGGCGAGGCTCTGTTTCCGACACAAATAGACTTCGAAAGAACTCCCTACGATAATACAGCTCTCCGTTTGATATTAACTCCGGAGTTTCTCGCTTTCAACCTTAAACGATTCAGCATCCCGCCTCGTGAACAGTAAATCGTAGAAATCACCGGTTTTGACCTGAAGTGTAATCTTTTTCTACTGCGTTATGATTACAAAATTAAAACGATGCTATTTGTTTTCAAGTTACTTCGTGCGTTTTAACCTCGATTACGTTTGGACCATTGAAGTGTTCCTGCTCCGTGTATCTGAACCCACCGTAAGCGTGTTTTGCGTGGCGTGGCCTTGTCGCTCGCCCGCTCCCATAAGAGGTGTGCCCAGGAGCTACAGGAGAGGAGCTGTTTTAAACACCAGTCATTCCTATCGCTCTTCTGTGTGCCTAGTAGCGCCTTTGCCGTTACCTCCCTCGGTGCTTTATATGGGAACAAATAGAGCAGGTAATGGGGCGATTGGGCGGGGCCAAAAGCAAGACATGCTGAATCTGATACTTATTGACGTCAGTACTGATTGCAGCACGTACCAAAACACACGAGAAATGCGTTTCTATAAACAAAACAGGTTAACTCCTAACATAAAACGAAAGCCAAACGCGGTGATGTTTTAACATTTCCTAGTTTTATAATATTTGAAGTTTCCATCCTTTTATTTGCTGTTGCTTGGCACATACTATATATTTTCGAGTGTGCACACACACATAAAGAAACAAGCAGACCTGCACACATAAAGCATTCCAGACATTTCCTTTAATATACCTCACAAGAGTTTCTCGATTCTCCCCCCCTTCTCTCACTTTTTTCCTCACACAAAAACGCCCACAGGCAAACAGACAAACATAAGCAGACACTCACGCAAAATAATCAGGTAAGATTGAAGCTATTTTAACCTCGTTACCTTCTTTGGCTTTCTTAATTGCGCTGTCACCGGGCTGCCTCGATTCCTGTGTTTGCAACACAGCCTGATGGTGAACACCAGACGTTATGCAAATGAGTCCACGTTGAATAGTTCAGCGGGGGCTCAGCTCACCAGTCACGGCTACAGTAGTGCCTTGTCTGTATGACAGGTCACCAGCACTACCAGCCAATGCGCCTACCATTCCATGAGTACCAGTGGCAGCAGAGAAGTGCTGGTACTTAGAGTGATAAAAATCAGAAGTGCCGGTACTCAGTTCCTGTGAGTACCGGCCCATTTAAAGCACTGATCTCCCTCTTACCTGAAGTTACATGCTTGTGAAGGACTGACAGGTGCTGCTACCAATCCACACACACAAGAGAACCCGCTCCATTGGAGACGGCAGATGGAGAGCCTCCTCTTAGCTAGACTGTGCGCACCAAGTCATTCATTGGCTGCTGCCATTTAACAAACTACTGAAGACAAACCCCGCCTCATGAAGCGCATGACGCCATGCAATAGTGGACATGAAACTTGACCTCAGGTGACGATCCTCTACTTTTTTGATGCGCCCTTGACCACATCAGAGTTAATAAAACCCTGCCTTCAAGAGGCACAGGAACCGCACCCGAGGTACCACAGCCCCACCCCAGTGATGTGCATGTGACCTCATTTGAGGCAGCAAATCCCCAACTTCAAGCTGTACCTGCAAACGCCATTCAAGGTAATAAAACCCCACCCCCATAAAGTATGAGGCCCAATCTGGGGTGGCATGGTGAGCAAAAGAATGATGGATTTAACCGAGATCTCCTGACTGGGGGTGAATGTTCCGATTTGTTCTGCATTCCATCCATCAATTGTGTGTGAAACCGGTCCTAGGGTGCTTGTTTCCGTCCAGGGAGGACCTGGTTTGGTAGTTCACACATGAGGCACAGGATCAAGACTGAATTGTATATGGCCAGGTCTAAACTGGGGTGGGATGGGGAGCAAAAGAATGACGGATTTAACCCAGATCTCCTGACTGGGGGTGAATGTTCCGATTTGTTCTGCATTCCATCCATCAATTGTGTGTGAAACCGGTCCTAGGGTGCTTGTTTCTGGTCCAGAGAGGACCTGGCTTGGCAGGTCACCCATGAGGCACAGGATCAAGACTGAATTGTATATGGCCAGGTCTAAACTGGGGTGGGATGGGGAGCAAAAGAATGATGGATTTAACCCAGATCTCTTGACTGGGGATGAATGCTCTGATTTGTTCTGCATTCCGTCCATCAATTGTATGTCTTTTGCAAACTGGGACCACAGCACCGAATACTCATTACAGAGTCCGTCAGAAATCACAATATGTAATTTGTAGGCACCACATGAGACTCCATCAGAGATTGGCACACCCGCCCCTCAGAATATCACTGAAGCTACCAGAAGATTAAAAAAGTCCCCAATATGATTTTTCTTGGGAAATTTGTAGTGCGAATGTAGCCACAAAGTAATATAGTAATGTTAATACACTCTATTTGAGGCAGAAAGACCCAACAACACAAGATGTATATGGGAGTCAGTCTGACACTACAGCAGGTAACTCTTAGGACGTACGCAGGACTCCACCACAGAATATTACGCCCCATCCCCATGACACTACTGGGCATCCCATATGAAATGTAAAAACTTCACCCTCATGATGTACGTAAACATACTTTGTAGATTCACCACATAGTCTTGGATGCCATCAAACAAAAGACCCAATCTGACACTTCGACGTTCTCATTTGCTTTTGCACGTAAGACATCACCTGAGATGCAACACGCCAGTCTTAAAATGCAAGTAAATCTCAGAGGTCACAACCCTCAAGTTTCATTTGTACATTGTAACCTGACTGTCCCCATTTAAGATGATGAACACCAAGTTCAGTGCCTTGACTGGGAGAGATATGAAGGGAGTCCATGTGCCACAAGGAAGGTGCTGTTGCTTTAAATTGAGCATGTAACTCACAACACTGGGTTCAAGTCCCTGGATGCAGACATAACAAGATAAACTAAATAAAAAGTACTCTAGAAACAAGACCTTTAGGGAATGCAGTGGGATTCACAACTCAGTATTTCACTGCAGTAGCCACACTGTTATTATCTGACTTTAGGACACCCTGGTTAGACATACATCTACCCTGAAACTTGAAGCGGTCACGCAGGCAGGTCTGCAAGATGCAATGGCCATTCTATTACACCTTTAACCAAAGCAAATCAAGTCTTGAAGCGGGAACAGGCCAGGAAGTAGACAGGAACTGGAAGAATTTTAAGAGGAAGCAAAACACAGGTTATACAAAGCCCACGTGGTCCCCCTAAAGGTGGTGAGAATAGCAAGACATAGTTTCAAAAGATAGATCATCGGCTGTTAACCTTTCGACTTGTGTGGACCCCCATTGATTCATTAATGTCCTATTACTTACGGTAATCTTCATTACTCCGGGTCCCGTAGTCCTCGACACCTTCCTTACAATATGAGATTATCCTATCTCTGACAGAAAAAAGAAAAAGAAGGAATGCTGGACCTACCCTCCCCCTCCCGCCGGGAGTACAAAAGGGTACATGTCCCAGCATTCCCTCTGAAATACCAAGCCAAAGGATGAAGGCCGGCAAACAGGGCGGGAGGGAGGGAAGCCAGGAAGGTGTCGAGGACTACGGGACCCGGAGTAATGAAGATTACCGTAAGTAATAGGACATTACCCCCAGGTCCCTACGTCCTCGACACCTTCCTTACAATATGAGACATACCAAAGCAAAACCCCGGCATTCATCCCACAAAACACAACAAACAACCAGTACAGCAAAAACCAGGCATTTATTGAGCACAGAACATAAATCATGGGCGAACACAACCCAACACCCCCAAAGCAAAACCGCCCTCATCACCCAGCAAATTGAGGAGACGGTAATGCCTGATGAACGTATTAGAAGACGCCCAAGTGGCCGCCCTACAAATCTCCGAAAGAGGGACACCCCGGACCTCAGCCCAGGAGGCCGCCACCCCCCTTGTAGATCGACCCTGAACACCCACAGGAGGAGGGGACCCAGAAAGAGAATAGGCCAAGGAAATGACCTGCTTCAGCCATCGACCAATGGACACAGACGAAGCCTTACGTCCACGGCGAGCAGCCCCAAAAGATACAAACAGGGAGTCAGTCAACCTGACAGCCGCCGTGCGCTCAAGATAAATACGCAAAGCCCGGCACACATCCAACAAGGACCAACAAGGACCACCCGGGGAATCCAGAACAGAACTCAACTCAGGCAAGACCAACTCCTGGGACCGGTGAAATTGAGAAGCGACCTTAGGCACGAAGGAGGAATCAAGGCGGAGCACCACCCCGCCCTCCGAAAAGGACAGGAAAGGTTCCCGTGACATCAAGGCCCCCAACTCGCCCAGGCGTCGGGCAGACATGATGGCCACCAAGAACACAACCTTCAAGGTCACAAATTTCAAATCCACCTCCGACAAAGGTTCAAATGGAGGACTAATCAAGGCCCGAAGGACCAAGGGCAAATCCCACAGGGGAAAGGAAGGCCGGGAAACCGGACGAGACAGAGAAAAACCACGGAGCAGTCTGGAGACCAAATCCTCATCATCAGACAGATTACCCCACGGGGAACGAAAAAGCCCGGACAGCCGCCCACTGGGCACGCAAGGTGGACACAGCCAAACCCTTCTCAAAACCTTCCCACAAAAACTGAAGCACCGCCTGCAAAGAACAGTGCAAAGGGGAAAGGTCCAAGGCCGCACACCAACGACTGAAGTTACCCCAGTGGCGATCATAGGACAGGAGAGTGGAAGGCCTACGGGAACTCTGGATGGCAGCAGCTAAATGTTCCGGGAATCCGCGCCGCCGCCACCCCTGCCTCTCAACCTCCACACCGACAGCCGCAAGCGGAGAAGAGACAGTGGCGGTGAGGACCGCAGGGGAGACGGGGACAGAGGGAGGAACCACGGGCCCCGAACCGCCAGAAGACGCACTGTCGGAAACCAAGACCTCCGAGGCCAAAAGGGCAGAACCACCACCACCTCCCGATCCTCCAGACACAGTCGGGACAGAAACCTGGGGATCAGCGCCAGGGGGGGGAAGGCATAGAGGAGGCGGGACGGCCAGGGAACCGACAGGGCATCCACTCCCCAACAACCCTCCTGCCGAAACCTGGAGCAGAAGCGAGGAAGCTGCGCATTCAGCCGGGAGGCAAAGAGGTCCAGAAAGGGACGCCCAAACCTCCCGCACACAAGCCGAAACGCAACCCGGGTGAGAGACAACTCCAGAGGAGCCGGAAAGCAGCGACTCAGGACATCCGCCGCACAATTGTCCACCCCCTTGATATGAATCACAGTCAGAGACAGCAGGTGACCCTCCGCCCAACAAAACAACGGAATCACCACTGCGTTCAAGGAAGCCGAACGAATCCCCCCTTGATGGTTGAGATAGGCCACCGACACCATATTGTCCGACCGCACCAGGACGTTCCTGCCCATCAAACACACCCGAAACCCCATCACGGCACGGGACACAGCAGTCAACTCCCGCCAGTTGGAAGACCTGCGACTCTCCAGCAGGGACCAGCGACCCTGAAGGGACTGAGAACCCAAGGTCGCCCCCCACCCCAAAGCGCTGGCATCCGTTGTCAACACCAGCGACGGAGAGGGCTGCAAGGGGAGCCCCTGAGACAGATGGCCCGGATCCGACCACCAAAGCAGTGCAGGCAGAACCACAGGAGACACCGGCACCAGACACTCCCAATCGCGGGACAATGGATCCCAGAGAGACAGAAGGTAACACCACAGGGGGCGGAGGTGAAACCGAGCCCAAGCCACCGTAAAGACCGTCGCCGCCATCAGACCCATAAGACGCAACCAGAGGCGCACCCGAAAGGAACCTCCCGCCTGGAATCTGCGAGCAAGGGACAACAGGGTCACCACCCGAGGCTCTGGTAGGAACACCCTGTTGAGGTCCGTGCGAAACCGAGCCCCAATGAACACCAGATCCTGCGAAGGGGTCAGGTGGCACTTCGGCAGATTGATCAGAAAACCGTGCCGCCTCAACTCCGAGCATACCAACTCTCTCGCCTCCAACAGCAGGGCCCGAGAGGGAGCATGGATTAACCAATCGTCCAAATATGGATACACCATCACCCCCCGGAGATGAAGCCAGGCAACCAAGGGGGCGACAACCTTCGTAAACACCCTCGGGGCAGAGCGAAGGCCGAAGGGCAGAACCTGGAACTGAAAGTGGCACCCCTGAACACAAAATCTCAGGAACCGACGGGACCTTGGATGCACCGGAACATGATAATAGGCGTCCTGCAGATCCAGGGTACACATGAAGTGGCCCGGCAGAACCAACGGAATGATCCGCTGCAAGGTCTCCATGCGGAAGGGAATACGCAACACCCCTCGGTTCATGAGCCGCAAATCCAGGACCAGGCGAAACCCCCCGGTATTCTTGGGCACTAGAAAAATCAGGGAATAAAAGCCCGACCCCACCTCCGAAGGAGGAACCGCCTGAATGGCCCCTTTCCGAAGAAGATCCTCCACCCCCTGAACCAGGTGGTCCCTCCTGGACCGGCAAGCAGGCCAGGGTGTCGGGCGGAGGCCGGAATCGGGAGGGGGAACAGAAAACTCCACCTCGTAACCCTCCCGCAGAACATCCAACACCCAAGCGTCTGAACATGACTGAACCCAGGCATCTAGGAAGAAGCGCAGCCGCCCTCCTACCAACAACCCGGGAACCACAGCCAAAGAGTCAGGAGCGAGGCTTCGGGGGAGGGGGAGACCTAGCCTTACGGTCCCGACCCCCGCCAGCAGAGAACCTTCCACGGCCCTTCCCAAACTTGCCACGAAAGGAAGGCCGAAAGAAAGATCTAGACTTAGAGGGGGCAGAAGAAGCAGGAGCAGAAGCAGACCCTTTAAAAGAAGACGAATGTTTCTTTTCCTTAAACAGTTTGTGCAGTTTGGTCTCCAACTCCCCCCCAAACAGCATAGAACCCTGAAAAGGCAAACGCAAGGCACAAGCCTTCTGCGCAGAGTCAGTCTTCCAGTCTTTAAGAACAAGACTGCGCCGAGCCGCCACACAGGCCCCACCAGAAAGCGCAGCAGCTCGAACTACATCAAAAGACACATCGGACAGAAGTTCAACCTGCCGCTCAATGTGTTCAAGAAGCCCAGAACAGTCCGTGGCATCGTCCATTGACTGGTACAGAGACTTAATGTCAGACAGCAGCGACTGCGACAAATAAGTACCATAAACACCGGCCCTCAAGGCCAGATGAGATCCAGAATAAACCTTCCTCAGTGCTCCGTCAGCCTTCTTATCCACAGGGTCCTTCAGCACAGCGTCCTCAGATAAGGAAGTGCGACCCACCAAACTCGCAACAAACGAGTCAATGGGGATGGAATCAGGAAGATCCGTAGCCATATCCCGGAGTGGGTAAAGACGGGCCATAAAACGCGGAACCATAATGCGATCCGGATCCGCCCACTCCCTTTTCAGGACATCCCTAATAAAGGGATGAACAGGAACATCCACCGCTGCAGAACTCTGGAATTGGCGGAGCAAAGAACCCCCAGAAGTACTGGGAACAGCGTCATCAGCAAAGCCCATATTCCGCTTCACGTGCATCAGGATACCTGGAAGTGCGTCCTTTTCAATATACTTCCCCTTCAGCTCAGAGTCACCAGCCCCAGCCGACTCGTCAGCTGAAGAAGCAGAATCACCGGAAGCCGCAGCAGTCACCTTGCGACCGGCACCACCAGAACCCATTTCAGTAAGGGTCTCCCTGATCAAGCGCTTCAAGCGCGCATCCCCACCCCCACCACGGCGTCTGGACCGGGCAGGAGAAGGAGAACGTGACCCACTGGCAGAAGAAGAAGAAGAGGAGGACCTCCCCCTATGACGCCTCTTCCTCGAACTCTTCCCCATCCTGAAGCAAGGAACAACCCAGGAGGCAGTAGCAATCAGCAAAAAATGCACAGGAAAGAAACACCGCTACGCGGTACTCACCAGCTGCCCCCGTTTAAATAATCAGGAAAAACGACCGGGCAGAAGCGCCTGACCCTGTCCCAAACCGGAAGTCAGGCATCGACGTCACAGGAAGGCAACATCCAACCAGCCAATCCCAGACGCGAAGTCGGCCGCGCCCCCTAACAAGCCCGGCAGGAAGGAGGGGCGGCCATCGGGCAGACGCGAGGTCCACGCGTTCCCACAGCACAGCGCGACCCCCAGGAGCGCCAAAAGGAAGCCCGCGCCACTCCCCCCAAGCCCGGCAGGGAGGGAGAGGCCATCCACGCCGCCGAGGACACCGAAGCCCCAGCGGAAGGTAAGTTCGGCGCAGGAGCCGAATCCATGCTCCACGCGCCACAGCAATCCCTGTCAGAATGACAGAAAAAAGAAACAGAGGGAATGCTGGGACATGTACCCTTTTGTACTCCCGGCGGGAGGGGGAGGGTAGGTCCAGCATTCCTTCTTTTTCTTTTTTCTGTCAGAGATAGGATAATCTCATATTGTAAGGAAGGTGTCGAGGACGTAGGGACCTGGGGGTAATGGAATCTGCAGATACCCACTGAGTTAATATCGGAAGCCGGGGACCCTCAGCCTAAGCTAATTCTGTCACTTGAACCTCAAAACAAACCCTAAACATAAAAAGAAGCATACACAATACAAATGCTTAAATATTGAAATCGTTTGTTTAATTCACAACCAAATAATGAAGAAAAAAATCACATTTTCAATTTTGTATATTCTTTATCAATATGAATTAATTTTTACCTTATACAATTTTTAAAACAGTCACAGACCCCCTGAGTAGGCCTAGCAGACCTCCAGGGGTCCTCGGGTCACAAGTTCAGAACCACTGAGCTAGGAAGTGGAACGGTTCAAATCAACAAGAGTTACACTGGACCACAGGCCTACAGAGAATGTTGTGTCCTACTCTTGCCCAAGGCCTTTCACTGAATGGCATACTTTTTTGTATGACAAGTCCAAAGTGATGAGTGCTACAGAAGAAAAATGAGGCTTTAAAATATTCGACTAACTCACCTGAACAAAGATATTTGCAAGAAGACCTGGGGAAAAAAACAGGGTGCCCAATGGGCCCAGCTTCGTAGATCAATTAATAAAACTTTATAATGAGTTAATGATTATGAAACAGCAGTAAAATAGGCAGAACCATGGATTCCCACATGCATAAGAAATGTTTGAAAGGAGTAAATATCTTTAGACAAAAAACAGTGTTTGCTTAGCTGAAAAGAAAATATAATTTGGCCGTTGCAGGGATTCTGCACAGGAACAGAACTATGCTTGGGACCGTAGAACATCAGCATGTAGGGACTGAGTCACCATACCACGTCAGTATCCATGAGCCTTGGTCCAACTAGCTATAGTGCCTCACTTCCCGCCTAACCTTTCCAGAAAGACAAGTGATAAGGCACCCCAGAACACAACACTACCGACCCTTTCAGGCATTGCAATATCTGGACACATCCTTTCGTTATCTCACTTGTATTTCTCCACAATAAAATAGAAAAGAGACACGAGGGAAGGTTACAATGTTTATTTAAACTATCGTGCTCTAAAATACAATAATTGTGCCACAATCAGAAAACAAATACATGTCTATAATGTCATTGACATGGTTGATAAACCATATGTTATAAAGAGCCCAGCCATGTTAGCTGACAGATCTGCCTAAATCCTCCTGTACTACTAAATCTAAGTGATAGAAATTATAGATCCCTGGCTTCAGTGGCGTACCCCGTACCTTAGCATACAGAGATGAATTTTCTACATTGGGAGAATGTGTCCTAACAGCTATGGCAGTTCCCCTCGGAGCTGGGGAACTGGGTTCGAGCCTCAGCAGGGACGCTCAACATTCTGTGATTCTGGACAAATCACTTAATCTCCCGTGCCTAAAAATGAATGTTTCTGTCTGTAACATAACTGGTGCTCATGTAAAGCATTCTGATACCTTCGGGTCTAGTTCGCACTATATAAAACTTCACACAAAAAAACTGATGCAGCACTCTTGTCTCAGGACGTATGTCTATGTGCTAGTGTCTGACCAGGGAGAATAACAAGGGACAATGTTCTTTGACCTTGCCTAGGCTGTTCAGACTAAATCACAGGAAAATAATAAAATGCGAAACATGTGCTGATTCTGTGTGAAAATACAATGTGTCACAAAAGCAGGCATGATATTTAGTAACGGGTGAAAAACAAAAGCGGCCAAATATGTGCATAAATAGGCTGACATAGGGAAAACGACAATGGGAAATACAAGAAACACACGCCAATGCTGGCTCTCTCTCAATTCATCAGTGAGTAAATTCACAAGCAAATCCAATGCTGAAATCCCTGCACTGCACTAAACTAAAAAATCAACAGCGGCTCTATATGTGGACAGGGTTGGATTGGGATTAAAAATCGGCCCATGCACGATAGAAAAAAGTGGCCCACATTTGCATATTGCCTTTGCAAAACACTGCTTCTGCAAAGTTTTATTAAAAAAGGGGGGGGGGGGTAAAAAAATGCACAGATTGGCTTGCACTGGTGAAACACATGAATACAAGTGAGGCCACTTTTGCCTCCGCTCATGTAAATGGGCCGGCCCCAGCGAGAGAAAGGGAGGTGATGGGCAGAATGCAGAACAATGTCATACATTCACCCCAGTACAGAGATCTGGGCCCAAATCCATCGTTTTTTTTGCACTCCACACCACCCCAGTTCAGACATGGTCATATGCAAATCAGTCTGACCCTGTGCCTCATGGGAACTTTAGCCCGGCTTCAAGCAAGCCGGGCTAAAGACCGCTGGAATGCCAGAAACTGGTCCTCGGAAGCTTGTTTCCTTTCCAGGGAAGGCATGGCTTGGCAGTTCGGGCTGGACTGTTCCCATGAGGCACATGGTCAGACTGATTTGCATATGGCCATGTCTGAACTGGGGTGGTGTGGAGTGCAAAAAAACGATGGATTTGGGCCCAGATCTCTGTACTGGGGTGAATGTATGACATTGTTCCGCATTCTGTCCATCACCTGTGGTTTTTACATTGTAAATGAAGCGCATCCATGGTCCCGTGACGCACAATAACTGGCGCATCCCTGCTGATATGCAGGGATGCGCCACTTATTGTAAATCTGCCCCTAGAAAACAAGATATCTGATTCGTTAATGGCGCCACTTTTATGTTAGTTCCAGGGCCTGCGTGCCCTTGGCAGAGCCGATTGGGACAGGGGCTGCCTGGATGTTACAGGGGCCGACCCAGGGTCCATATGCAACATTGGACTATTTTGTCCGGCAGCCTGCCATACATTGTAATGTTTCCCACACACTGTACTGTAGAGTGCTCTGTGTTTAGGGAAAAACAATAGCAATACAAAAATAATGATTTAAAAAACTCTACAAAGAGTGAGGCTGCCAGATTTAAGCATGACGTGTCTCCCCATGCAACCCAACCCTTCATCTGGCGGTTATTGGCCGCGGTGGACTTCGAGTGATCGATCTTTGCCAATGTGCACATTTATTCCCATGCCAGACACAATACCCGACTGGTGGGATGGAGCTTGGCATGCTCCTAACACACGGAGAGCAACAGAGCGCGCACAGCAGCCGACATATGTGTTGAAATGTATAACGTTTCTAAAATGGTTCCTTGTATTAATGCAATGGAACAAGACACGTCTAGGAAGGTTCAACCGCTGGCTTTCATTGGATGGCAAACTATTTTCCTGCCACTTGCAACAGAATCCAGGTGCAGAACAATGTTTGTTTTTGTGGAGGAAGAAGCAAACCAAGAAAAGCCAGGTAACGCAGCAAAACCTTCGCTTTCATGGCATAAAACACCGGTAACAACGAAACAAAGCGAATTCCCCACAAATACATGTTATGATTTCGATTGCACTTGTATCTGTGCAGTGATTTTGACAAGGCTGAAATAAATCATGTAGTTCCCTTGCAAACCAGCATCAACCAGTTGTACATTAGCAGTCGAACAGCTTTCATTTCTCCTTCTAACGAGCCACATCAGGCCTAGAATTGTACACAGAGCCATGTCCAGCTGTTTACATTCTCAGCTAAGACACTTGTAACTTTATCTACCCCATTGTTCATGTTCACCTGCAGAGCATTGATACATTTTTCTTTAATCCATTAATGCCCTTAATACGACTCCTGACAGGATCCTCTGCCTTAACGTATGCACTCAGCTACTTTGTGAGACCACAGATAGTCGGGGTGACATGTAACACCCTCATCTATTCCCTTATAATGACCAAATGATTCCTAAACAATTTATTGATCTTTAGCCACAGGCAAAGCATTGAAATTGGAACTGCTCAAATGCAACTGACCTATAATCAAACGCCTTCCCCAGATCGAGTAACATAACAGAAGGCGTGTTTTGTTCAGCATTACACAAACATGCTCATTTGCTGACCTCAGAAGGATGAACGTCAGAATGGCCTGCCGGGAGTTTAACCGTGACCATAGGTTCAAACTTTCATCCCTGGAATGGACGTATTAGTCCATCCACTAAGACAGAAGACCTGGCTATAGATACCAATCGAGTGTTCAGACTTGGGGTGCTGCCATCAATGTTACATCGCTGAGCTAAAGGGATTCTGAAAACCCCAAGCTTGACACAAAGAACAAGTGTGGCAATTGAGCCACACCCACTCAGCTGGAGAGTGTTGAGGGTGTAGTATGTGGTGAGGGTGTAGTATGTAGCTGGTGTTGCATTTAGGAGCACGTGGTTACAACTATATTACTAAACTATGGTGTGGTCACTTACAGACAGCACATCTTCCATTGAAAGGACCACTACATGTGCATAATCAAAAATAATCGAGAAGAGGACGAGAGATGATCAGTTGGAATCCCCCAACTTCCCTGAAATGGCTGTATATAAATCAAAACAAGGGTTCCCCTACAAGTCCAGTCAGTCTAGGCTGTACTGGCAAATGAGTGATTTTTACTATAAAATTCTCACCCTTCAGGAAATCCTGAAAGCAGGCTCATCATAGAGTTGTCACAATGGAGTCCAATACTTCTACTTCTGGCTCCAACCGGATCTCTTTCAGGGCGCACTTATAGATATTTCAAGGGATCCCAGTAGTAAATGGTTAAACGGCTGCCTGAGGCATACCTTTGACAAACTTTACTATCAGAATATTGGCTTGGCAGTGTTAAAAACAAATGAGGACACTTTGTGGGGTCTATTTACCCAAGTATCCTATCTTGCAGCCTACATGTTTCAGCCTTCCTAGAAAATTCTGAGGCCTTCTTCAGGATCCATATTTCAAGGATCCCTGTGGATTGCCTAATCCTTTCTGGGTATAACAAGTGGGGAATTGCCCCTACTCTCTCATCATACTTCCATTCATACCATGCATAGACTTTAGGCTGTATTGATATATTTAGCTCGTCACTCATTTTCTATCAACAAGTGAGAGTCAACGTTCTTATAGTCACACTTTCTTCAAAGAAACGTTGGACTTAATTGATTAAGCATCCTCCCTCCTTGCCGGGTGGTTCGCTGCCAAGGCAATATTCTGTTAATAAAGTTTGCTGCAGGTATGCCTCAGACAGCCTTTTAACCATTTACTGCTGGGCTCCCTTGAAATATCTATAAGTGCGCCCTGAAAAAGATCAGGTTGAAGCCCGCGGTGGAAATATTAGACTCCGTTGTGAAAACTCTATGATGAGCATACCTTCTGGATTTCCTGAAGGATGAGAGTTTTAATAGTAAAAATCACTCACGTGTTGGTACAACTCAGATGGACTGGACTCGTAAGGGACCCCTTGTTTCGAATTAAATCAGCAGCAAAATCACATCCGCAACTTGTGTGGAAATTAAAATGCAAAGCCACAGAGGAGAAATGGATTGAGATCTTTGAACTGTTGGCCCCTAACAAGACTCAACAATTCTGGAAGTACCTAAACAACCTAATATATGGAGCATCAAATAGAGGGAACTCTGCCCCAGCAGAGACGTTGGCCGTGCACATGAAGCCCCTATACTCTAGTGGCCAGAAACTCACCTGCCTAAATGACATGCCCCGCAGAGCAAATCGGAAACCATGAGCCTCGAGCTCCCGCGGTATCCTGTGGATCTTGCAGTCCCAAGCAAAGCAGCAGTACGCACTGCCTTAAAAAGGATTCGAATAAAGGGAGCCCCAGGTCCCAAAAGCCTGCCTGGCTCTCTCTTTAGGGAGGACACACATTTTTGGACTTCAAATCTCTCACTACTGTGCACGGAGTGCAGGCTCTAGGAGGACGTCCCAGACTGTTGGAGGGGCTCGATTTTGTAACCAATGTTCAAGAAAAAAGTAAAAAACAGGAACTAATTTGGGTGAAGGGTGCTCCTAGCATCCTGGGTCCAGTGCCACTGCACCTGCTGCACTATTGATAGCATTATTAACAACAGGGGGTACCCGGTAAACCAAGCGGCATCTGGGTGAATATAGCTAATTATAGAAAAGAGGATGCCACGGTATTTACTTCAGAAAACTTATTTATAAAGACAAACACTACTAATTATCTGTCTTATCACAACATAAGTTGTATGATATCTATCTGTCATCAAATGTAACGTTCATCTACTGGTTATTACCAACAACTTAACAAAAAAATACAGAAACAACAAGCAAATTGATTCGTAATTTGTTCTTAAAGATCCTTCTTCATTTTATACATCATAAATACAAATCAGTAAGAAACGCAATATTTAATCTTGTGTGAAAATACTTATCAAAATTCAGAAGACAAATTATTTACTTCAAGATCCACGAAGTAAAATATCATGTTATTGTGGACCCTTAATCCAAGGGTATGTAAGCAGCCCAATAGTTTGTTTCAAGGAAAATACTGGCAATGTCTTTTCTAGGCCTAATTTCCTTTTCGAGCATCAAAATAACAAAGAGCATATGAAGCGAAAAAAATGTTTTAAAGGCCTCAAATCAATATAATGCTCCTGAGGATTATATCCAAGCGATATCCAAGTCAAGAAAGGTGTCAAAATTAGTGTTAACTGTCGACGCGTTTCGGCCTGTCAAACAGTTGCAGGCCTCATGAGGACAAAGGGCAACACAAACATCATACAAGTAATCCAAAAGATAATTCTCAAATAGATTTCGGCTATGATGGTCAGAGGCTGTCGATGTAATTCCGGAGTTAACAGGTTAAGGCCAGGAACAAATCCTTTTAAATGAGCAACCTGTGTCTATCCAACTCTCGTGAGGATCTCCATCAAGGTAATCCAATTACCTGCATTCGCATGGAGATCTAAACAACCCCAATATTCGGAAGTAAACCAGAGTCTTCAAATCCTCGGCGTTTATCCAAGCTAATGATAGCTTCACCCCTGCTCACTTGACTAGATGGTCTGCTCCCAACTCTGAGTTCATAAAGTGCCCCTCATCCTGAAAGTCCACCAGTTAGGCTTCCTGGATTCCTCACTAGATGCTGTAGGAATCTGAAACGTAGCCATTTTTAGACAAATTGCTCAGGATTGAAACCAAAGTTTGCTCCTATTTCTCAGTCACTTCAGCCGAAGGAGCTGCTGCAGTTGATTGACCACTTCTAAGACAGGCACTGCAAGGGTACACAGTCAGTATCTGCTCATTGCCAAGTGGGTGTGCCCTCATTTGCAATGATTTGTAAAAAGCCATGTCGCCAGGGATTTAAGTGGGATGAAATACTGGGGGGTCTCCCAGAGGGGTGTGGCCAATGTAATTAAAGGTGTGGCTCAAAAACACGTAAGCTAAGAATCTGTGCTTGCCACAGTGTGCCCTCCGACTTGTATTTTGCTATTTCTGTCATTGCATCCAGATATATGATACAACAAGTAACATTATACCTACAACAAGTCAGGACTATTGGCTTTGTCAATGGTTGTTAGTTGCAAAGGATAAATAAGCAGCAGCTGTGGCTCGTTGTATATAATATTGAAAAAGCTTCCACTTAAAGCCCTAGTGACACCACAACAATGTTGCTGCTCCTGAGATTCAAAAAGAGAAAAAGAGAAGGAAAATCCAGAGAGAAAATGACTCTTTAAAGGATTTCCCTTCCACCTACAACCTCACCTGGCATGACTACATGCCGTAACTTCTTCACTAGTGAGAAGTGAACAGTGTGAGCACGCGCACATCGATGTGCCTGCAGGGCACAAAACAGAGCCCGATAGAGACCCATTTCGGGGCACCCTATAAAAAACTGCAGGTGCTCAGCACCGGTGAGACCCGGCCCACTGAGAGCCCTGCATGGCCCATGCAAATGCAGGAACCTTTTGGGCCGTTCACAAAAACATTTGCAGTATCCGCATTGGTACAAAGATCCTTTTAGATATTGTAATTGTACACCACCATAGAGACAAGGCACACTCAATGAAGATCACAGGCCCCTGGATCCATCCGGACCCCTTCTACAGCCCCCCGTGCAGTAAAAGAGCGGGGATTCGGGCTTGAGAGGCCTCCAGTGCAGACCCTGACCGCGCTGACAGGTGACGCGGTCAGGGTCTGTTTTCGAACATTCAGCACCCCTGGCCTGGACAGTACCCTGAAGGCTCAAAAGAGCTTATGGCTGTAATGACTCTCTGAGGGTACCCTCACGAGAGCTTATGGCTGTAATGACCCTCTGAGGGGACCCTCACGCCAGTGGCGTGACACAAAACAAGTCCCCATGTGGAGAAGTGTGGCTCAGGGGTTAGAGGCGGCAGACCCGGAAGCTGAGATCGGCCCTGGACCAGGGTTCAATTCCCCGCCTCGGCGGGTCTTGGGCTAAAAAAAAAAAAAAATTCCACGGACTCGATAATTCTCGCTCCGGAGCCTTCTCGACTCACGGGTTCACACTCTGCGACTCTGGGCAATAGCTTGCTTAATCTCCACAACGGCCCCTCGCGGCGGGATGCCTGGCTTTCACCTTGTGGATACCCTGCCGGGGTTATCTCACAGGGGAATACCAGGACGGGTTCTCTAAGCAAGCTCCGGGAAACCCACTGCGGGTAGCTGTGCGCTATATAAGCTCAAATACATTTACATTTACATTTACATTTACATGCCGGATGCGATGAGTGCGCCCCGACTCTCTCATATATGACACATTGCAGGGTTGTGGTCCTCCTGCGCGCAATGCCCTGGGTGACGTCCTTGCTTCACAGCACTGCTCAAGAACTTATAGGAGGCACCCTCACTCCAGCATAGGACTGCCGCTCCACTCCGTGTTTCTGTGCTACCTCGTGGGATTAGCTCATTCGCTGAAAAAAGTCCTTTTTGTTTGAATTCGGGGCGCAACGCACTGTCCTGCCTCTCGCGCACATGAACAGGGCGCTTCCAGTCACGAACAGGCCGCGCGCCCCAATCCATCCCTTCATCCTTGTCAGGGATGCTATGCCTCTTTTCGCGCGCAGCTGTGGACTCAGCTGATTATTCTCACTCGGCCTAGGGTGACCAACCGTCCGTAAATTTCACGGACCGTCCGTAAATTGGACCTCACGTCCGTTGTCCGTGAGGATCCTTTTTACGGACGCCTTTTGTCCGTAATTTTGGCCTTGCAGGGAACAGAGCTGTACCCTGTGAGAGGCCTCTGCTCCCTGATGGGGCGCCTCGCACTCCACCTCGGAGCACAAGAGCAGCCCCACCCCCCCATTCTCATTCTGTATGGGCTGATGATGGCCACATACAGAATGACAATGGCCGTCTGAGGTGTTACTGCATGCGGTGGGCCTCCTCCTGCCTTGGTCTAGGGCAGCGTATTTTGTTAGATGATAGGAATGTGCAAACACGCAAATAAATGCTGCTACAGAATCCAGTTCATTCAAAGAAGCTGGTGAAACAAGTTGAAAAGAAGAGGCTCATGCTAGAGTGCTTTCAGTCTCATCATTTTAGAAAAGTATAGTTTAAATATTATTTTCAACAAAGCCATGGTTGCATTTTTATTTTATGCATCTAACAGCCATTGACAAAACCAATAGTTCTGGCTTGTTGTAGGTGTAACATTACTTGTTATTTATCTGGATACAATGACAGAAGAGGCAAAATACCAGTCTGGCGGCACACTATGCTAAACACAGATTTATAGCTTAGGTGTTTTAAGCCACGCTCTTAATTACATCGAACACCCCCTTTTGAGAGACCCTCTCCCTTTTTTCATACCACTTAAAGCTCTGGAAACAACACCATGTCAGTCGCCCCACTTCAAAGCACTGTGCATCATGCATGACTCATGACTTCCACTTTTTCAGATTGCCTATGTGCAGGGGCATAGTAAACACTTCCCCACCCCACCCCTTGTTTTAGGAACTACAGGGAGGGTGACATTCTTGATGGGCCTCTTCTGCTTTGAACTCTGCAGACAAAGGCTCAGCTCATAATTAATATGAAAACGTGGGCGAGTGAGTAAGTGAAGGGATGGATGGATGGCTGGATGGATTGCTGAATGGATGATAGAAAGGGTGAAGAGATGGATAATTAGCAAAAGGATGGATAGATGAGTGGAAGGGTGGATGATCGGTGAGTGAATGGATGGATGGATGAGTGAAAGGATGGATGAGTGATAGGGTCAATGGATGGATTCATGAGTGGATGAGTAGAGGGATGGGTGGATGGATGGAAGGATGGATGGCTAAGTGAAAGGGTCAATGGAGAGAGAAAGGGAGGATGGGTGGATGGCTGAAAAGGTAAATGGGTGGAAGGATGAGTGACTGGGTGAGTAAATGAAAGGATAGCTGGATGGGTGAAAGGATAAATGGCTGGATGGAAGAGTGGATGGATTAGTGTACGGATGGATAGGGTGAAAAGGTGGGTGAATGGATGAGTTAAAGTGTGGATGGAGGGATGGATGAGTGAAATGATGGCTGGAAGGATACACAATGGATAGGTTTGCAAATGTATGAATATGTTAGGATATAAATGGGATTACTTATATACTATGCACGACCTCCTTTGATGTGCCTGTAAAACCTACCTTTTGTCCCAAAATGTTGTCCTGAATTTTGACCCCCTGTCCTGAATTTTGGTCCTGAATTTTGACCCTTTGTCCTGAATTTTTACACTCACTCTCCTGAATTTGCACCCATGACAATTGGTCACCCTAACTCGGCCCCATCCGACCACCGTTGTGCTTAGCTTTGTTGCGCACAACGTGCTGCCCCTGGGGGCTTCCCCACGAGGAATCCCCCCATTCCACATTAGTAGAGTGGGCAGGCGTCCTACATCAGACACCAGTAGGCTCTCTCCACATCAGGCCGGGCCTGAGCGGTCTCCAGGCATCGGGGCATCAGCCTAGCAGTGACGTAGCCAGTGCGTCACGGGCCCCAGTGCAAGGAAGGAAATGAATGGCTGCCGTGGTTGGTGCTTGCATTTTAAAATCCAGCAACAATCGGGGTTCTTTTGGCTCCTCAGGCCTCGGTGTCCCGGTGCCACTGTACCTGCTGCACCAATAGAAGTCACGCCCCGGCAGCGTAGGGATGCACGTGCGAAAGAAGGCCTATTCTTCCCGCGAAGTACAGATGCATCCTTGCATGCTAAAAGACGGACCTTCAAAGTTGGACTATGCCCATTCATTGTGCAAGGGCCTCTCTGCTAGCTTCCTGGCACTGGATTCTATCCAGATACCACGCGATAGGCGATGTAAGGGCCACCCTCACACGTCTCAGTTGGACTCCCCTCCCACTAGCTCGAGGTTCATCCTGAAGAAAAGGCTCTCTGACTAACCTGTATGTGCCCTTTGGGGGCCACCCCGTCGTATCCAGACCACAAACCCGCCCCCAAAACGGCACTAGCACCATCTGGTTGGTGTGGGCTCATGTTTGCCATGTCATGACACTACCCGAAGAGCGAGTTGCAGGTACTGGAACTTTGTATCCCAATAGTCAAACTTTATAACCAACTTCCAGTTTAAAGTGGAGCCCCCCCCCCCCCCCCCCCCAGCCTGCTGTTCTCCAGGAAAGCCCCGAAGACCCTTCCTTTCATGTCACCCAGAGCAGCACAGGCCTCCCAGCCCGGTGGCAGTTTAATTAGCAGCGTGCCTGCAAAATCTGCATAAATAAGTCAAAATAAAATAAAATCATTAATTAATTAATCCCATACTGGCATTTATAATTTCAAGAGCAAGGCGGTGTAACAGAAAATAACCATGCATAGGAAAGGCGCCAGAGAGGGACTCTGCCCGCTGGGCATTGATGACACTGAGATATGCTTATATCAGGCATACATTAAGCTGCTCCAGGCACTGCCATTGCTTAGGCCTAGATGTACCAAGGTTTTCATCGGGTTTTCATTACTTTTTTAATGCAGACTCAAAGAAAAATCGATGTTGGCATTACAAACAACACAAATTAGTATTTGGAAAAAAAAGTAACGCAAGCCAGGGCGCTTCCGTTACTTTGCGTCAAGGGGGCGTCCCATGGGTGGTAAATGGACAACCAGCCATGGTTTTTTAGGCAAAACCCCATTTACTAACAACAGTAGACAGGGTTTGGCCCAAAACATAATGACACTTGAGAGCAGGAAGTGGAAGGAGAAATGCTTTTATTTCTCCTTTCTTTTCCGACTTTGCATGTGTGCTGCACTGTATACAGCACACACACAAGGTGGGGGGATGTTTAGAGCTTGTCTAGGCACAGTGTGTTGTACTGGAAGGGTACCCTTCGGATAGAAAACCGCGCTAGACTCACGCAAACCTCATTGCAACAAGTTGCGAAGGTATGTGCAAGGCTCTCGACCGTTGGATTGTGCCCCAGCATAACTGAGAGTCGAGGCTCATATCTCTGTACATATGGCGCTTTCCTGCTCTCTCCCATCACGTAGTGCCGTAAAGCGGCTGTGGGTTCTGTGCTGCATTGTTTGAGAGGTAGATACATCTAAGCCTTGGTGTACTATCCTGCAACAGCACCAACATGCCCAGTGGTAGCTCCTCCATGTCGCCCCAGTGCTTTGCAGCAATGAAATAAAGGACAATTAAATGATAATTCAAGGTTATTATGATTTTATTTTTTCTTGCTGCAGCAGCTTTGCGGGCGGGGCGGGGCTGCTCTGATGACAGAGGAGCAGGGGGAGGAGTGCAGCATTGTGATTGGCTCAGGGGAGACTGGGTGCTTCCTGTCCGGTCTGACATGGAGGAGAGAAGAAAGAATAAAACTAGCTCCCTCAAACATTTTGCACTTTTTCCCCCGAAAGTAAGTACTTTTTGCTCCAAGACAGGACTGTGCTAGCTCCACTATGATCCACTTGGTTGGGCCTGTGAGAATCAAACTTGTAATAACAAGCAGAGAGAAGAAATGTCTACAAGTCACCTATGGGAAACAACATCTAAAGTTCCCCTAAATTTATCAAATCTAGTGCTGTCAAAAGTATGGCTTTAACCTGAATTTATGTAGATTTGTCCCAAAGTATTCTCTGGCACACCTCTATGACTGGAGCTGGAAAATGAATACCTTTGTTTACTTACTTGAAGACTAAACATTTTGCACAAGGTGTAAAGATTCCCATTCTCAACTAAATTTATGCTAGACATTGATCATTAAACAAACCAGAAATCTCACACATAGTCAAGTGGGAAAGGGTTAGGTCAGGATATCTGGGAACAGAACCTACAATGACCAAGAAGATCAGGACTTAAACTCTCATCGGTTCTTCTCAGCCAAGTCACAAAATGGAGGGGCTTTGGGGAACAGAATGTTCAACAACAAAGAATAAAGAGAGTAAGTTTACTTTTTACCATGCAGAGTTGGAAGTTCGCCCTGTGGTGGTTCTGTCTTAGAAAAGTAGCTGAACAGAAAAGGCTAGGAGAACACTCTGTAGTTCTGTGTGGGAGGGTTTGTCCTGACTTCTGTCTAAGCCTCAGGAGTTGGACCGGGCCACTGAAGGCCTAAGCAGGGATTTCTTCCTCCTTGGCAAGGTAGGAAAAGATTAAGGCCCAACAGCTTGTCCAAGCAGGTCGTCGGTGCGCCTGAGGGCTGGCTGGTCAGGTCTTCTCTTTGACCTCCCGATGCAACTTCTGGATAGGATCCTCCTAGTGGTGGGCACTGTGGAGTCCAACTTAAAGTTCTCTGATGCAAGCTGCCGGCCATCTGCTTTTATGTCCTTCACCTGGCTAATGTGGGCATGGTAATCAGAAGGCGGGATGGAAATCTATAAATTCTCCCCCCCACCTCAGTTTAGGAAGTGTGCTATACTGCCTGACTAAGAAAGGGTGTGTGGTCAGAGCGCGAGACAGAAACCCACAGGGCTGCTGTTTTCCCACTCATACAGTCAACAGAGTGAGGGAGGGGTGTAGCCATATGGAGATGAGGCAGGAAATGTGAATGTTCCTTTCTGCTGGGGACAGAAAGAAAAGCCACAAAGATCACCCAACAAGGTCCCCATTACAGGCCGAGAAGGAAGTCACTGGAAAATAGGTACCCAATAAAATGTTGTTATCCTAGCACAAGCCTAGGTCCTCAATGAATAACAAAAAGAACATAGAAGCAGAATTGTGCATCCAACAAGTGGCACAGCATAAGTTAAGTGTCCGAGTGCAGCCTCTGCAACATAAAAACCCAGACAAAGAGGCACTAAGAGGAATTAAATGGACCGTTTGCACTTTTGCATCAGAGTTAACTGGAACACTTAATTTTTCTCTCTCTAAACATGGGACATTAATTACATTTTGGCCAGGTGGGCGAGGTGAAATTGCAACAAACTTTACACATTTTCTCTGCCGGACCCGATCTCCTTGACGTCAGTTCCCTGATATTGATCATATATACATGGAACTTTTTTGGAGTTACAGCTACTCATCTTGACCGTTTTACTATTCTGGGCATACTGACACGAGTGGATGGTCTCTACATTATATTAGAAACCGTTTGGACCTTGTGGATAGTTCCCTGTAACCACATTTTTTACGACGCCTCTACATATGGTGCAATTATGGAGGATTTTCTGTGAACTTTGAACGACTATACGTAACAGCCACATTGGAATAAGACGCTATATATTCCTCATTTCTTCATCTTGCCTTCACTTCAGAATTTTTGTCAGCCTTGAGGAAGTTATGGTACTTATACAGTACTAACGAAACATGTGTCAGCTGTTTTCATTGTGATGAATTAAAGATTAAAATGGAATGAAGATTTTCAAACCTTAAGGACATGGACTGATTTTTCCTGTCTCGTACAATTCATTGTAATCCCAAAATTCAGACTAAACAGCATGATGTTTTTTTGTGATTATTAGATCCCTTCTTCTCACTACTGTTGCTTAGGATGGTGCACGCTTGACCCAGTTCTTTGAAATTGCAACAATGTCTGATCTGGCTAGGTTTTTCACCTGGACGGTTTGTTATTGGCATTGCCAGTATTTTCATCTCCTGTCCGGTACGAAAATGAACAAAATCACCCAAATCCAATCTTTTTTTCTCCTCTTATCAGCAAGTGCTTTGAACAGTGAACATAATGGAAAGCACTTTAAAATGTGTTCTGAAGCTGCCTTAATGATTCATGACTGGCAGTCAAGGCCGCTGTAAATATTCAATTTTGGGGCTGCAGCGATTTTCACATCGTTCTAGATTTGCCACATTTGCCACATAATCCTGCTGCAAAATCTGCATCTTTTAACAAAAAAAAAATGTTTGTTCCTACCTCAAATGGTTCAAAGGTTACTAAAAATGCAGCAACACGTAGCCACGCGGCGGAAGGCCCTTTGCAAAAGGTTGACTGATCACCTTTCTGTTTCTTATTGCTATATTTGCATGATAAATGGGTACTAATGAGGCACAACCTATGCCCAGACAGTGTTAACAAGTTTAACTAGCATTGGCATAACCAGTAGGTCTCGCCTTAGGGACCATACAAGTGTTTAGTCAGAGCTACTGACTTTGTCAATGTCTTTAAGCTATGTTGTAGAGCAGTGTGTCTGCTGTGCAGCATGTTGAGAAGTTATCATAAAAAAGTGTTATAAGCATTTTTGTTACCTTATAAATAACCAAGAAGACATTTTGTACAACTGAATGACCCTATTAAATAAAGAATTAACCTAAAAAATGTTTTCTAGTTTTTTGTCCTTGCAATGCTGGTAACTTCTTCCTGCCTGTTCTAATGCTTATTTGTTAAAGCTTTTTTTGTTATGGGGTGGGAGGGGGGGGGGGGGGGGGGCGGACATAAACAACGTGATGCTGGAGCTTGGGAAATAGTACCTGAATTACAACACAAACAGCAGATGGACACTAGGGGCGAATCAACAGATGCCAGATTACGAGGGCAGACTGAGGTGGTGCCAGAGGTGGTGCTGAGTCATGCTGTGGTGCTCAGTCACGCTGAGGTGGTGATGCTGCACTGGTGGTCTGGTGGGGCTGAGGGATGCGGAGTTGGTGCTGATGCTGAAGAGGTGCTGTTGAAGGGGGCTGCGTGGGCGGTGGGTCACCAATACAGAGGTGGTGCTGTACTGATGCTGAGATAGTGCTGTGTTGATGTCCGGGTGGTGCTGCGTATGTGCTGATGTGGTGCTGCTCTGATGCTGAGTTGGTGCTGCACTGGTGGTGCTGTCCTGATGCTGAAATGGTGCTGTGCTGATGTTGAGGTGGTGATGCAATGGTGCTGAGGTGGTGCTGAGTTGGTGCTGCACTGGTGGTGGTGCATTGATGAGGAGGTAGTGTTGTGCCGGTACTGTGCTGATGTTGTGGTGATGCTGTGCTGGTGCTGAAGTGGTGCTGAAATGGTGCTGAAATGGTGCTGCGCTGGTGCTGAGATGGTGCTGTGCTGATGCTGAGTTGATGCTGCACAGATGAGGTGGTGCTGTTGCTGAGATGGTGCTATGTTGATGCTGAGGTGACGCTGTGCTGATGCTGAGATGGGGCTGTGCTGAGGCTCAGGTGGTGCTTAACTGGTGCTGAGGTGATGCTGAGTGATACTGAGGTGGTGGTTGGCTTCTGCAGAGGTGGTGCTCAAGAGATGCTGTTCTGATGCTGAAGTGGTTCTGCATGATGCTGAGGTGGGGCTGCACTAGTAGTGGTGAAGTGATGCAGAGATGGTGCTGTGCTGATGCTGAGATGGGGCTACACTGAAGTTGATGTGGTGCTGCACTGGTGATGAGGTGGTTCTGTGCTTAGATGACGATGCTCTGATGCTGAGGTGATGATGCACTGATGCTGAAGTGGTGCTGCGTTGCAGCTGAGGTGAAGTTGCGCTGTGCTGAGGTGGGGCTGCGCTGGTGGTGCTACACTGATGCGGAGGTGGTGCTGTGCTGATGCAGAGATGGTGCTGTGCAGAAGTGGTGCTGTGCTGGTGCTGAGGTAGTGCTGTGCTGATGCTGAGTTGGTGCTGCAATGAGGAGGAAGTGGGGCTGTACTGATGCTGAGAGGGTGCTAGGGTGGGGCTCAGGCGATGCTGTGCTGAGGTGCTGTGCTGATACTGAGGTGGTGGGCTTGTGCGGAGGTGGTGCTCAGGTGGTGCTGAGTGATGTTTCGGTGGTGTTCAAGTGGTGCTCTGCTGGGCTCAGGTGGTGCTGAGTTGGTGCTGAGGTGATACTGCATTGTTAATGTGGTAATGCTGAAGTAGTGCTGCATTGGTGCTGCGCTGATGTTGCAGTGGCGCTCAGGTGCTGCTGCGGTGGTTCTGCTGAAGTGGTGCTGAGTGATGCTGACTGGTGCTGAAGTGGTGCTGAGTGATGCTGACTGGTGCTGAAGTGGTGCTGTGCTGATGCTGAGGTGGTGCTGGGGTGGTTCTGAGGTGGTGTTGCACTATCTACTTGCAGGATGTATTGTTAAACATCCTCACATTACATGCCCCGTTTTGAGAGCACGAGGAAGCATCCTTGATATTGATTTTACTTCACTAACGATTGAAACATTAAAGAAAGCATATAAAGTGAAAGTACGCAACCCAAAGCTGCTTTCATTTTCATAAAATGGAGCAATAACAGAAAGTTTACCTCCTTAATCGTATCCACATAATCCAGTTTTCAAAGCACAATGTAAATAGTTTTAGCCTACTTTTGGCCATCTTCTTAAACTACACTTCCATTAATTAAGTACATTATTTAATGTTTGGACAGTTGAGCTAATGAAACCAAAAAATGTTATAGAATGAAAAAAGTCATAACCTCTGGCTAAAAAAGTGCTTGTGAAACCAACAACAGTGTAAAACAAGATACAGACATGATTTGCAGCCCTAAGCTGAGTGCATTTGGAAAGCCAAAACAAGCCCAGACAAAAAAAAGGTAGTTCGCCAAAAACTAACTAATATAGCCGATAGTGAAGTGATCCGTGTAACAGGGCCAGTCTCCAGAGCGTCACCAGAACAGCAAGAGGAGGAATAAATGCAAACCATTTACCAACAAAAACAAAGAAATTTAGAAAGGCACCTGAAGGAACGAATCGAAACAGATGGGTGTGCTGATAGCCCATACAGTAGATATAGCATGACTCGAGAGGCAATGCATGCTAGGCGAGACCTAAAAATGACAACATATTGAAATAATACTATCACAAAATGTACCATGCTATGCCACATAATTTGCCTAATTTACTCTAGCCTACCCCATAATTTGAGCCTCCTTTGCCCCATAACTCCAGTGTTTCTGCTGATAGTTAAATTAAACAAAGGCAGAAAAGCTGGGTTAAAAATATTGACGTTTTTATGTAAAGAATCATTTAAGTATCATGCTCCGGCATTTGCAGAATCATAAAATATGAGCAGATGGTTATTTTTTATTGTTACTTTTTTGTAAACCATTTTATATAGTGTGTTCTTGGCCCTAGGGCATTGGAGTGCTATTCATGAGCATGAGTTAAATTTAACAAGAGCAGATTCAATTTTATTTTAGTGTCTGGGAGATGAAGTGATTTGCCCAGAATCACAGAATGTCGAGTCAACACTGGACTCAAATCTTATTCCCCATATCCTCGGCAACTCTGACCACCCTGCCACTTTCTATGTGCACAATGCACACCACCCTCCATCAAGGCTTAAATGTGGGAGGCGATGGTTCTGGGAAAGATACTGGGGAAAAAGTGCCAATGGCCCAACAGCCATAGCAACACCTGACCCCCAGCAAAGCCCCTTCTCTTACTCACCCCCTTCCCAGCCCACCATTGCCTCATGGTGACCACATCGCAGGGAAGGGGGTTACGAAAAGGCCACAGCCGCTCATGGCTCAACTGCCAAAACATCATCTGGCCCCCCAGAGAGGCTGCTTTCGTTTTCCCATCCAGTGCCCTCTGTGGTAATAGGAATGAAAAAGACACCAGCCTATGGCCCAATGCACAACTGTCCGGTTTGCCAACCCAACACTGGACTTGGTCCATGTGCCCTAAAGACTGTCATTATGGGAGGTCAATTTTTGGGGGGGCCTGCCGTCGACACTGTATTTTTGTGGGAACCGCCGTTAAAGTCAAGATGGAATGGAAAAAAATATAAAAAAATTACTTGGCCCTGCACCCAACACCACGCAGTGCACAGCGTTGTGTAGAGAGGAGTTGTCCAACTCCTCCCACGGCCTTCAGAGATGGTTTGGCTACAGGGCCTGGTCGTAGGTTTAATTCATGTTACAGTGTGCACCATAGGGACTGTGGGTCCCCACAGTCTCAGCCGGCTCCCTACCTCCTGCGGGAACCAGCATTGCTGCTGCATGAAGGGAGCTGCTGGAAATGCAGCTCCCTGTGTGCAGGAGCAATAGTTTCATCTCTTTCCCTGTTCGCATGTCGGTGGACATAGAAAGAGATATAACCTCCAATTCCAGCGGGCGGGGGCACTATGACAGCTATTGCTTGCTGGAACCGGAGTGTGTGCTTTTGCTTGGTGGAGAAAAAGCAAACAGGTATGTCCCTGGGGTGAGCACCCCAGGACATAGCAGGAGCCAGCACTGGGGGTGGCGGTCCCCAGGGCCATATATGTCTCCAAGAGGGAGGCTGTGTGGCCCCCCTCTTTTGTTAAGGTGCTGGCCCTGGGAGGTGGTGGTCCCTGGGGCCACATATGGCCCAGGAGGGGGTGTGCAGGGTTCCCCTTCCACTTCAAAATCAGTTTTTAGCCCTGGGCGGTGGTGGTCTCTGGGGTGTGGGTCTGTGTGGCCCCCACACTATACATACATAAGCCATGGGGAAGTGGTGATCCCCAGGACATGGGGGTCCACACACTCCCCTATATTATTTAATGTTTTTTGCCACAAGGAGGTGGTGGTCCCCGGGAGTGGGAGGTCTGTGTGACCCTTCGCACTATTATTGTATTAGCCTCATGGAGGTGGTGGTCCCCAGGGCTTGAAACAACCCAGGAGGGCGGTTTGTGCTCCCCCTTCATTATTAGTTTTAGCCCCTGGAGGTAATGGTCCCAGGGGCTCATTTGAGCCCATAGACCGAGGCTCGTGCACCCCCTCCTTATTTAATAAAATGCCCCCGGGACCTGGCCCACCAAGGAGCCCTTTTCATGACTAGTTTGGGAACCCACGCTTGTGGTTATTTTTTGCCCATGACCAAGTTTGGAGCCTTAGGGTATTCCTACCTTGCCCCTTTTCTTTTCCGTTTTTCTGTGGAACTTGACTGAAGCCGATTCCTAAAATGGCGGTCAACACTTCCTGGTTGAAGTGTTGGCAGCCAATCAGAGCTCTGTTGATCTCTGGACAAGCTTGTCATTATTCGCGAAGACTTCGCAATCGTACATAAACGAATTTGAATTGCTTTGAATTTCTCGACAACTACTGAACTGATTTACATCAAATAACAAAAAGCACAATCTGCAGACCAAAATCTAGCTTTCTTCCAAATTCGGTGTAATTCCGTCCTGTGACACGGGCTGCAGGCGTGTCTAAAGAGTCTATGGGAATTACCAAGGAAAACACACTTTTCTTTTTTTTTTTACCCCTCCTCCCTTTTTCCTTGGCCCCTGCTTGCCGGATCGCCCCAAAACTTTCCAACCGCAACAAGATTCACTAGGGCACTTTTTATGGAAAAGTTCTGAAGATTCATCAAACGGCGCCAAAGATGTAGGCAAGTCAAAAAACACTTTTCCAATGGAAACTAATTATAACTACCTACGGGTGACTGCCAGTAGGATAGATTTATATGTGCCTGGGTAAGCCTTCATATTGAACGCTTGGTAGTAATTTGAAAGTTCATAATTCACAGAAAAAAAGTATAACTGTGAATCATTTTCCATGACATACATTCCTGAATATTTCGGAAAATTTCCGAAATATAGGATTAGAGTTACAAACCAAAGAAATAAGACCATGTATTCCGTTTCAGTCATTTTGATATGATTATCTTTACTGTTACTTCAAATGTGGTTTTGTACAAATGTCAGGATTTGTAAACATATAAGAAGACCTACGGTCCTAAAACCATTCTGAATTATAGGTCCTGTTTCTCGTGGAGCATGGGTTTCATACCTCTGTCTTTAACCGGTGACGCAAACTCCCTATCATCTCCTCAACAGTAACATTTACAACAAGTTGCAGCACTTGCAGCCGAAGTTCTGACAACAGAGAGCACCAGTGAAGTGTTTCAGACGTAACCTGTAGGTATCCAGGAAATCACCCTGATAAATGACAACTAAAGGACGTGTACAGCTGGTTGACTAGAGTGCGGTGCCTTCTTACATAGGTACCCAACGTCCTGTAGAAGGCAGGATTCTTACGTAGCGTCATTCAAGGAAGAGATTGGAAGGGGTTATGGGAGGCGCATTCTTAATCTAAATAGGTTCTGTGAAGAAAGCTTCAGTTATGTTTCTGAGGAAAGCATTGCAAGCATTGCAAGTTGAAACACCCTGGCAATTACATTATGAGAAACACAATTGACGCCATTATCAGTGTTCACGTGATGCTGTGGCATATTGTAGTATTCTTGCACCTTGTTTATATTACATACATGCTTTCGCCACCACTAATCTGTGGGCTGAGGCCTTCAGTTGTCATTGGGCTGAGCATCACGCTGGCTGCTCCTGGTGGGGCTGATCCATCTTATCCACTTATCTTCTAATAAACATCTTTAACTTCATCTACCGTGTGTGGACTTGAATACTACATGTATGTATGTTTCCATCCATGTCAGTCCTCCTCTGCATGAAGAGCCTTTCCCATCCACTCCTTTCTCCCCTGGTTAGGGATAGCCTGGCTACTTTAGCCCTTGCTCACACCAGCACTTTACAGTCACGCCCTCCTAATGCTTCTGGTTGTTGATATGCTCCTGAACATCATGACTGTTTGCCTGAATCAAATGTCCTAATCCAGCTAGCGCCCAATATCCTTATAAAAAACGAATGCTTAGCAATGGAATATTTAGAAGGAGATGGGCCCCTCGTGTAAAGAAAGTGAATAATCTGACCATCAAATGGTCAGTGCAAGGATTGAGTTGGAGACTCCACCCAGGAGAAGCCTTTGATGTAGGCGATGCAGACTGCTTGTAAACGAGCTGGGTTTCACCATGTACTATGTTCCCATTAAACACAGCAACAAGAAGGGGTGACTCGACATGCCACAACATGGTGGGTCCAGGCGTGGGCCAGTGGTTCTCCACACTTCACCACCCCCAAGCACATTATAATGGAAGCAAAATGGCAGCTCCAATCCGGGAGTCATGAGCCTGGAGGACTGCAGAAGCCCAAACATCCTTACGGGTGGCCCCAGAAGACACTAATACATAGTGATGGACACAGATGAAGTGGGGGGTGCAGCCACTGACTGCGCATGAAGAGAGCGATGCCTCCACTAACTGTGCATGATGCAAAGGGTGCAGGCAATGACTGCATGTGAAGTGGGAGGTGCAAAGTATGAGTAGTACAACCATTGCCTGCGCATGAAGTAGGCGGGTTCTGCCATCCACTATGCGTTAAGTAAGGTAGTACAGCTGTCGCCTGGGTATGAAGTGGGCGGTGCAGTGACTGACCGCCATGAAATGATGAAGTGCGGGAGTGCAGACACTGAAGGGGTGAAGGAGTGCAGCCATAGACTCAGCATGAGGCGAGGAGGTGGAGCCATTGGGTGTGCCGGAAGTGAGGGGGTGCAGGTATTACCTGTGCAGGAAGTGATGGAGTCGGACACTGACTATGCATGAAGTGAGGGGTGCAGTGACTGACCGCCAAAGAAGTGAGTGGGTGCAGAAACTGAAGACACATGATGTAATGGGGTGGAGCTACTGACAGCACATGACATGAAGGGCTGCAGCCATTGGCTGAGCTTAGTTTAAACAGCTGTGTGTCAGCGTCTACTCGTGTGATCAGTTCAATACATAGAGGGGCGGCTCATGGTTTAAAGGGGCTGCCAGCAATCGACTGCACTTTAAAGGGGTGAACAACAGTTTCTGTTCCCATGCACTTCACTTAAACCCTTCAGCAGCCCAGAAAGAAGTAATATGCACTATATAAATGCTACAGTAGAGTACAATACACATCAATGCTTAATTTGTAAACAATTAAGTGCCAGGGCCTTTCCCAGAAGGCTATTCCAGCCTACACCACCCATACCCTGCCAGCGCTGCCAATGGCACCACCAACATAACCCCTAACCATCGCACTCTTACAAGTGTGACGATTCACACCATTTCAGGCCGCACAAAGCTATAATAAGGGCATGAGCTGGTATTATTCATTTTAAATGTATATTGACTTAATGGCTGTTGTGGCTGTTGTGTTCATCTCAAAACAGCGTCACCATTTGGTAGACTGTCACTACAGCAAGTGCTGACAATTAAGTGCTGGTGCCGAGCACCGGAAACCACCAGCACAAATTTATTACTGATACACAGAGATGAAGGCACATGGTTTCAATGTGGTGCAAGTCATTGATTCAACATGCTTCGATGGGTGTGTGCCGGCATCTGCTACTGTGGCCACTTCAATACATTGGGGTGATTGCGCATGGTCTGAAGGGGTCTCTGTCAGTGACGGCGCAGGGTGGCATCACACCAGCTCCTGCCACCACTTCAAAACAGAGTTGCTGTAGATGTGTCACTCAGGCTCAAAGCTGCCCCAAACAAACATTCCAAAGCCCATAGTTGACCTCCATGTTTTGGGGGATATGATTAACCATGTAGGCTTGTTACCGGCAATACTGGTAGGAAAAAATCACAAGTTCATCAAGTGGCCCATATTAGTAAAAAAAATAACTTAGTAGCTTAAATGTATCAGGACTTTGCAATTTTTAAAAACTTTACATTAATTGTACAGTCGACCAGATTCCTTTAATTAAGCTTCGCAAGATTTTTTTTTTACTGAATTAAAGGACCACTTCTGGTAATTAGTCTGCTCAAGACCTCCAGAAACATTGGCTCTTCTCCTTGGTTCAGCCAGGTGTGTTGTTGACCAAATCCACATTCATTTTAGCTGTTAAGCAAAGCAGTCCTGCAGGAGTTCAATTTGCAAGAGCCAACTATCAGTAGACCCTGCATACTTTTAATACTAATTGAGAGGAGAGAAGTGGCCAGACTCACTTGAGGTCTCTTAGCGCAGGGATACCATTTTATTTTGCCGTATTATTGCCAATGGGAGCACTAAGGGTTTTTACCACTGCTAATCACCACATTGAACCGTCCAAGAGGGAGCACCATTTTGCACGAATATATTCTGTGTTAGAATCATCGTTGGTTACTGCACTCCAAGGCATTGTCCGCGCAGTAGCGGGTGATAACCCTTCACATCTTTTGCACACTGATTTTATTTCCATGACTGAAACCTTAGCTGCCACAGAGAGATTAAAACCAGTCAAGGCCCCTGGGCCTGATGCCGGGTGATCTATTCCAAATGGAACCAACAATTTGAGCACCTTACATGAACACACTGCCCAACTCTATTGTTGCAGGAGCCCAAGTTCCATCCACATGACTAGGCAGTGAAATAATACCAGTTTATGAGAAGGACAAAGGACATCCCTTCAACTATAGGCCTATTGGCCTTTTGGATAATCTACAAAAGGTTTTCGCTCGCCAGGTCTTTAATAAACTGGAGGATTGTATGCTGCAAAACAACATCTTGTCACCCTTCCAAGCATGTTTCGGTGCAAGAATAGGGACAGTCCATCAGGCCTTCTACATAACACAAATCTTACGGAAGTACACCAAAGTAATCAATGCTCATCTATATATAGCCATTGTGGACCTAAGAGCTGCATTTGATCTGTTCCAAGATCTCTCCTATGGGGAACACTTCGATCCATGGGAGGTCCACCTTCCCTTCTCAACATCATTGCGCGGCTCCAAGAGGGGGACTTGCGCCCAAATCAGATGGGGAAGTAATGGTGAACGGCCAGAACGCATTCCGGCTAGGAGGGGGTGAGACAAGGGTGTGTTCTGGCCCCTACGCTTTTTTCATTATATAGTAAAGATGTAATTGACCACCTCAATGACTATGTCAATGACTCTCCCAAGTTAAAAGGGGCAACCGTTCCACCGTCATTATTCTCTGAGGATTATTCTCGATCTCCCAGACCGCCAAGGGCATGGACAATTTGCTAGCCTCCTTTCAATACTATTGTACTCTTAAGGGTCTGGAAGTAAACAGACATAAAGGCTGTAAGGGAAACATTAAACTGAGAAATAAAGTGCTAGATAGATAGAGTCGCTAGTTCAGAGTATCTGGGGATCAAACTTGTGATAAGACTTTGTCGGCAGCCACAGCTAGAGAAGGGTAAGACCACTCTCACCCACAGGGCAGCTACTAGTCCATTTTACCAGCTGGTGAGGTCTATCAGGCCACAGGCCAATCTGCAGCACTGTATGGGGCTGAAATCTAGGGGTACTCATCTGTAACCCATCTATCGGTTGAAGAAAACAACTTTATAAGATCATTGTGTAATCTCTCTCACAGAACCCCCCTTCCCCCACAATTCCCATGTTTATGGACATCCCCCTCAAATGTACAGCCATGCGACCTCTTTTATTTTGGACTAGGCTGTGGGCTACTGAGGAATTGCACCTATCTAGGGAAGCCCTAACCCCTTCCGTGCGCATGACGAGCTCATGAGGCATAGTGCTCCTGTGCTCAGGACGAGCTGAGCTCGTCATGACCACACCCATTTCCATTATGGCCCAGCACAGAAGAAGAATAACTCAAGCAGCGATAGTGTTAAAGGAGATTCTGTCAGTGGCTGGTAGCAGCAACCTTCCTTGGTTCCATCATATTTGCCAATGATTCTGGAAATTGGGCCTTGACAATCCATGGGACGACCCCTGTACAATCACCTAGAATGCCAGTTGTTAAAGCTGCATTTTGGCAATATACCCATCTTGTCCCGCACAGACGCATTTTCTCTCAGCAACTCCACTAATAGGTTTATTCTTCATCAGTCATTTTCTAGGTATGAAGCATTTCCAGACTGTATTCAATCACTGTTGGCGAGGTCCCTGTTCAAGGTGCGGTTTGGAGTCCTTAAAATCAATACGCATACAGCGAAGTGGGATAATGGCTCTGATAACGTGACTTTATGCGAGCTGTGCATCAATAATGCTGTTGAAAACATTGAACTTGTCCTACTTTTCTGTACAGCTTATGTCAAACCCAGGCGTAAATGGATTAGACCTTTGTGTCTTACCCTGGGTTTCTGCACTTTCTAACCAGCACTTTGTTTATTTTTAACTGATATGTCGCCTCTTCTTGTCTTTGGCCTACGCTTACATTGTGTATTTAATTAGAAAGAAGAAAGGCAAAGAGTTTTAATCCGTTTAGCATAGGTTGGGGTCTTTGAATAGATGTTTTATTGCTTGAAAATATTTTATTTTCTGAAATGCACATATTAGTTCTTATCTTGAAATGCATTTCTGACATATTTTATTGCAAGTTATTTGCCCCTTTTATGTGGTATCTAGTTGCTGCCTTATTATTGGTCGATCGTCACACATTTATGTCTGGGCACGAGGGGGGTATTTTTCTTGATAACAGGTCCATAAGCTCCACTGGAAGATTTTTTAGCGTAGTCGGAGATTAATTCAAGCATTGCATCCATTTTGTTTGTATATTTTAGTGTGTCGCCGGGGGGACGGTTATGCCCAATCGCGGGTCCCATGCACACTGTGTCACTGGAACCAAGCTAGTACCCAGCTGATGAGCCCATAACTAGGGCAAAAACGGCTCTAGGTTGCTTGTGTTCCGGTTCTGGAAGGACCTGGCCTGGCAGTTCGGGCTGGACTGTTCCAATTCGAGCAGGGTCAAGACTGATTTGCATATAGGTGGCTCCAAACTGAGGTGACATGTTGTGCAAAATTACAATGGATTGGGATGCGGCCCAAGTAATTATCAGTGGCTGACAATAATTTGAGGGTTTCATCCATCACTTTTTTGTTTCACTTTTTTGTATACCTCATTACAGAGTGGCCCAGAAAACGGGTCGGTATTTCATCACCCCTGGAGTTATCAATGCTAAGGGTACAGATGAACTCCCAGGGTGGAGAAAGTCCCGCTCATTACAAGTTGGAACTGATGTGTCCACTTAGAAATAAAGAATAACCAGAGGAAATCCATAATTGCGGGTCTGATTCCTCCAGTGATCACAATACACCAGAAATAGAGGGACTTTTAGAGGTCCGGCATACATGCCCAAAGAAAATCCAACAGAATAGGTATGCAGTTCCTGACAGGCAAGGGGAAAGCGGTTGGCTCAGTGTGAGAAAGTCCTCACTTAGTGGCGGGAGGATAAAGGGGATTCCTCCTTTCGGAACACCAGCCAGCTAGGTGTCATGCTTCATCATAGGGCATGATCCTCGTCAGGTCAGCACTGAAATACCTGACGGGCACCCTATGAGGGGCTCTTTGGCGGAGATCTTTTATTCCATGTCGTTTGGTGCCATGGGTGTGAGGGACCTAAAGGTGTAGCTGTGTGAAGTGTGGGTCACTTGACCGTGCATGGATTAAAACAGGGATTGGAAGTCCAACCCAAACAATTTAAATGAATAAGGCTTCCAACCTGATTAAAAATAGATGTGGCGCACTCCTGATATGATGCGTCAGGATACCGTGCTGTACATTGTGGTTGACATGTTTCTCGTCAGGATACCGTGCTCTACATTGTGGTCGACATGTTTCTCGTCAGGATACCGTGCTCTACATTGTGGTCGACATGTTTCTTGCCATATTGTCATACAATTTAACAGCAATTCATCAGGACCTAAAACCAGTCTATCTACACTAGTTGTGGTTGTCTAGTTAAATAACAGTGATAGACCACAAGCAGCACCCTAAATGTGGTACCTGTAAGTTGGTGAGCCAACCCTAGTTAGGTTGGTAACTCACACTGAGCCAACCCTAGGTAGGTTGGTAACTCACACCATCGACTCCCGGCAGGTAGAGACACCTGGTAATTAAAGTGTCGTGCTCTCACCGCGAGATCGTCAGTAGACCTACCTGAACACTGCCTGATCCATTTAGAAATCAAGAAAAACCAGAGGTAATCCATAATTGCGGATCTGATTCCTTCAGTAATTCCTCATTTTGCCCCGCCCTTTCACCCAAATATTTCAGCAGTTAAAATCTCTGGGTCACAGTTAACAGACCCCTGCTCCCCCTGCAGAGCTCATTACTCAGTGGGGATTGGTAACCTGGGACTGCCTGCGTTGGAATTGAGTGGCCACTTGCAATGAGGGCCGTGGTACAGTGTCCAGTACTAGCAAGGTCAGCCGGCGCCCGATGATCAGGCCTGGAGACCTTAGTTGGGGCACAGTGTCTAGTCCTGGAAAACATCTCAGCAGGACCCCCTCTGATATTCTCTGGAGTATGAAGAGTATCATCATCTCAAACTTGCACTCAGGCCCTGATTCCTCTCACATCACCAGTCCCCCCTGACTTTAACTTCTTTCCCTGCCCTATTCCCTCTGGTTTTCTCCTGCCACAACCAGAGCCGGACTGGTAACGCAAACCAGCTCTGGCAATCGATTAGGACTGGCCGCGGGGGTAAAGGTGCTTTTGTTGCAGGGGGCAGATGCAAACACTGCCCCCAGGGGTCCAAAACCAGCCCCTGCCCTGGCGGCCCACCGGGGAAACGCCTGATGCCCGCTACGGCCAATCCGGCCCTGACCACAACCCCTCCCGCTCCGATTTCCTGCTTCTCCTCTTCCTCCTAGTTACATATTTCCTGGTTGTATTGGCCCCCACAGCTCAAGCCCCAGCTAAAAAAGTATGTTTGGGTTTTTTTATCGCAGACCAGAGCTACTAACAAATCTTTCACCTTCTTAATTCTGTTATTAATACCCTGTAGGATTATCAACAGGGAGCCTCCTTTCTTTAAATGCATGGGGTGGTTAATAAATGATGCTAGAGATATCTACATTGCTGCACCTGAGAGTTATTTCACTCTTATCCGAAGGTTAACCCCAAACCCTTGCACCTTTAAAAATACACCCAGAACATTGATTTACTTAATAAAACCAGTAAACTTTATTTTTAAATGAATTATCCAAACTTATTTCCCTTCGTTTTAAAAGATTCCCATTTGTTTCATTTATAAGCTATCTCTTAATCGGCCTACATGGTATATCGAATTTACAAAAGTGGTCTTTTTATTTTATTTTTAATTGTTCGTTTCACATTTTTTGTGAGCGAAAAAGTTTTAATTTGTCATTTTTATTCAGTGCTCAGTGTATCAGGAGGCTGCTTCAGAACAATAGATAACAAACACTGCCAAAGCTAATAGGTCTGGCATTGTTTGTCGACATTTCGTCTTTGCCAGTGCTTATTTTGTTTGTAAATAGTTTTTGTATTAAAGCACTGAAGCAGCTTGGTAGCGGGGTCGGTGAAGCAGTCGGTCTCTCTTCTGAGTAAAACAAGCATTATATAAAAGCCAAAAGATATATGGTTTAATATAAAAGCAGACATTGCACTGGTAGTCCCTGGTACTGATGAGGACTACTTATTACGGGTGTGCACGTTGTGCAAGAACAGGATGCCACCCCTTACGCTCACATCAGCCAACGCCTGAAGAGCAGTGGCGGCCCCTCCGCAATGGCGGAGGAGCGTTGCCCCACTGCCTGACTCAGATCCAGCAAATGTAAATGAAAACGATGTTCTTGCATAGTTTTAATTACTATATGCCGGCTCTTAGCCCGTGCTGTTGGGAGGGGTGGGGCCGAGGTATGGGAGGGGAGAGGAGTGCTGGTGCACTCCACTCCCTAAGTGCTCACATGTGTTTTGCCGGCCGTCTCTGGCCAACCAAAACACACATGCGCACTTAGCTTTTCTCCAGCCCAGCTGCATTGAGTTGCCGGGCTGGAGAAACCACACTGACTCCCTGGTCTGAGCAAGGCATCTTTTCTGCCTGCACAGACCAATCTCTGCGCTGCTCTCCAGTGCGCAGATTGGACAGGGAGTCTGTCCCAGGGGCTGATGGGATCTAGGAAGAGGAGCGGTGGTGCGAGGAGACGCAATGCTGGAGGGCCCGGCGGAAAATGGTACGTTTATTTATTTTTTATACTAAATCCCCCCCCCCCCCCCGACGTAAAGCCTCCGCACAATTTCACCCGCCACACCACCCTTTGTGTATGGCGGCCACCGCTGCTGAAGAGGGCTGACCATGTACCCCATGCCCCATGCTGTGGGCAAAGGCATAATGTGAATGACACTACAGCAGACCACTGGATGAAGAGAGCAAGCTGAAAGCCCCTGGAAGTATTCAGAATATCAGTATTTGTATGAGAATCAAAGAGCCTTGGCTAACAAGAGACCTTACATGACAATTACAAGCTTGTTATCTCCAGAGATAACTGGGTGAAAACGCGCACTTTTCCCTAGGATGGCTTGTTAACATCCATCAATAAGTGCCTTGGCTTCCTCCATCATCACCAGTGGTATCATCATGGGTTCAGATACAGTGGAGACGAGCAGATGAGCGCGCGGCTCATTAAAACGCACTTCCATTCCGTATTCTGATTTTAATGAAGGGCAGGAATGGATGAACTCTTTCTTGAGTGTAGGCTCGGGTATCTTTTCAAACTTCGAAAGATTTGCAGTGACAAAACAAGCCATTCATACAAACATTGTAAGCATATATATTGCATTTATATGTAGTACCACGTAGCAAAGTTTGGATCCGACTTTGATTATAGAGTAAGGCAGGAGATGAAAGATGGTCCCCTTGGGTGCACCACTCCTTCTGATAAAACGACATCATTGTGCATTGCTTATGCTAATGGATGGTGATGTACACTGTTAATATATGCGTGGTTTAAACAGGGTTCAGGAGGATGAGGGCATGTGATCATACCCAAGTCCTTGTCTTTGGGGGCATCTGACACGTTGGTAAATACCATGCTGGCCGCGCTTGGCATCAGACACATTGATAAGAACCACGCCAGCTGCTCTTGGCATCAGGCACATTGGTAAGTACCATGCCGGCGGCACTTGACATCAGGCACATTGGTAAGTACCATGCCGGCGGCACTTGACATCAGGCACATTGGTAAGTACCATGCCAGCGGCACTTGACAACAGGCACATTGGTAAGTACAATGCCAGCGGCACTTGACAACAGGCACATTGGTAAGTACAATGCCGGCGGCACTTGACATCAGGCACATTGGTAAGTACCATGCTGGCGGCACTTGACAACAGGGACATTGGTAAGTACCATGCCGGCGGCACTTGACATCAGGCACATTGGTAAGTACAATGCCGGCGGCACTTGACATCAGGCACATTGGTAAGTACCATGCCGGTGGCTCTTGACATCAGGTACATTGGTAAGTACCATGCCGGCGGCTCTTGACATCAGGTACATTGGTAAGTACCATGCTGGCGGCACTTGACATCAGGCACATTGGTAAGTACCATGCCAGCGGCACTTGACAACAGGCACATTGGTAAGTACAATGCCGGCGGCACTTGACATCAGGCACATTGGTAAGTACCATGCCGGCGGCACTTGACAACAGGCACATTGGTAAGTACCATGCCGGCGGCACTTGGCATCAGGCACATTGGTAAGTACAATGCCGGCGGCACTTGACATCAGGCACATTGGTAAGTACCATGCCGGTGGCTCTTGACATCAGGTACATTGGTAAGTATCATGCCGGCGCTCTTGACATCAGGTACATTGGTAAGTACCATGCTGGCGGCTCTTGACATCAGGTACATTGGTAAGTACCATGCCGGCGGCTCTTGACATCAGGTACATTGGTAAGTACCATGCCGGCGGCACTTGACATCAGGCACATTGGTAAGAACAATGCCGGCGGCACTTGGTATCAGACACATTGGTAAGTACCATGCCAGCGGCACTTGACATCAGGCACATTGGTAAGAACAATGCCAGTGGCACTTGGTATCAGACACATTGGCAAATATAACGCCATCTTGACTCAGTGGAGCTTCTCACATGCCTTGGACACACATAGCATCTGGCCTCAATGAAGCTGTTGATATGACCTGAGCCAAGCCTGGCATCTGGATTAAGTGGAGATGCTCATATGATCCGAGTCCAGCAGGTAGAGTCAAAATTAGTAACATTATTCAAATGTGGTTGCAAAGCACAAAATTATTAAAAGAATAATAGCAAACAGGGCTGGTCACAAGAGCCTCATTCTGAGGACCATGCAAAAATCAGATTTAGACGCAAGCTTCCTGTAGTGATCACACTGAGGCAGGTAAGTGTGGAAACACTAGGTTTACTGTCTGTTCATCTCCACAGCTTCCAGGGACAATAACTGCCCCCTAGTATTCAAACATACACATTACTTCATCATGGCAGTGACATCATAGAAAGATAGAAGTAATCCAAGGAGAGAATAGGAAGACTACTACACTTCCGTTTGAGACCACATAGGAATAACGAGTTGGAGACTAATTACACACCTGCAGGTGTTTGTGCAGAAAAGTTTTGTCAGGTAAAACCAGATACAAAAGGGTAGCTTTATCAATCCTTTGAAAGTAGCTTGTAAAGCAATGCAAATAGCGCTTTGCGTCGACAGGGTCCGTCTGTAACGCAACTAATGCTCATGTAAAGCACTCTGATACCTTCGGATCGAGATCACACTAAATAAAACTCCTCTCCCCGCGCCCAAACAAATAGGGTGGTACATGAGCATTCTCACATAAAAGCCTATCCACTAATGAACTTTAAGGCATAAAGCAAAAATCACTCCTACGCAAAGCAGGCATTATGTTTCAGAATTTGTTTTATTTCTATGCAGCATTCATCCAACTTGTGAAACGTTTTAGAGTGTGTCTAGGCATAGTATGTATTTGATATAGGAAGGGGGCCTGTCCAGTGCACAACTGTGTCAGACATGACACACACTTTGTATTGGAAAGGTACCCTTCCAGTGCAAAACCTAAGCTAAGTATCCTTCTGGGGTTGATACAACGAGTACCACTCAGTGGGTGTTACAAAAGGATGATTTTCAGACAGGTGCTTGCATCTGTAGGGCTGGGGACGTGTCAGCCACAATTCACTCTCGTCCCTACCACTCTGCTTATAGGTAATCTCCCTCCTCCCACTAGGCTAGTCCGTCTGTCTGTGAATGATAAATCCACATGCCGCAGCACCATGTACTACCGGACAGTGGGTCTTTCCAGGCACCATCTGAAGATGTGTCCCATCCTGCTACCTCCCCATACCCTCAAAAACTCCCCCCTCCAGCATCCCCGTTAAATCCCTCGCAGCGGATTGACTTTTTTCCTGCTTTTTATGCTGAATGCAAGGAAAAAACTCATTAACAGCCAGATCAAAAGAAAACTTAATGAATGAGGGAGAAAAATCAAGACTTGCACAGATTGGGAATTGCCTTCACTTCCTGAGGTGGAGGAGGGAGCAGGGACAAGAGTGAGAGAGGCAAGACAAAGAGAGAGGGAAATGGCGAAAGTTGGAGGTGGCTGGTCTGAGGCACATCAAGGGAAGCGAGGGGGAGATAGCGAGGGGAGCAGTGTGCGAGGGTGGGAGAGGCACTTGTATTTATTAAATATTAGATTTATATTTCGGCAGATGGTTACACTGCCACAACGGTGACGGATAGGCTATCCCGTCCACCAAAATATAAATCCCGTAGGATATTATGGGATTTTTTGATTCAGCGGACTGTTGTGACGGAGTAACCTGTCCGCCAAAATCTAAATCATGCCCAGAATCTCCCCGTCCCTCAAAAAACATGAATCTGATCTTGTGTAATGTCATTTGGTGCTAATGTAAAGCGTTGCGCTATATAAAACTGCAAAAAGAGAAAAGGAAATGTAGCCCAATGGCCAACGAGGTCGACCTTGAAACTGGGAAATCCGGTTCGAGTCCTGGCCTCGGCTCAACTTCCTGTGGTTCTGGGAAAATCACTCAATCTGCCATTCCTTAGAAAACATGTAATGCGATCTGGTGCGGATGTCAAGTGCTCTAATGCTATATAAAACTGCAACAAAAAATACAGCGTCCAAAGAAAGGAAAGATGAGACGTAGCTAAGACGAGCAAAGGTCACGGGGTCAGCCACATGAGAGGGGACTTCCTGTGAGAGCTCTGGGGCTTCAGTGGAGCAGAATCTGTGTAGAGAGAAACAGGCTTGGGGTGGGCGAGCGCCCCTCCTGGACTAGAAACGAGGGCAGAGGTGTCCTGATGGAAAAGGCAGGACCTGCACTGGCATCGGGTGCCAAGGCCATAGGGGCATCAGTATGTTCTTGATATGTTCGTTTTCGCCAGGGCTCAAGTCGGGGTACCACGCGGGTGGGCGGCATCCCCCCCCCTTATTTTATCGGGAGCTCGATAACTGGAGCAAATGGAGCCACACATTCACTCTTTGGCCTCTCTGGGGCGAGATCGGAGCTCATTCAGAACGCTGCTCACTCGCTGGCTTCTCTGATGCAATCGCAGCTAAGGGGTGAGAGAGGGAAGGCAATGAGTCTGATGGTGCAAGCCACCTTTCGTGACGGCACTTCCTGTAGTGACGTCAGTGTCCCCCCACTTCTTTTTTTAGGACTTGTGCCCTGGTTTTCGCTCACTTCAAGTGGCCAATTGGACTACCTCTGACAGAAAGGACTTGAAAAGGGAAAAGCCTGCCCTGCCTGCACGGTGTGATCCTGACAATACGATGACGATGTAACAGTGTCCTGTGGGCTGCTGGGACATGGTACATGGAAGAACTGACGGAGGGAGGAGCCACAGCCAGGGGAATGGAGAGGGGTGAGAAAGAGAGAAGCAGGCAAGCGACAGAGAAGAGGGACAAGGAAACGGGGCGGAGAGAGGGGACAGAGGCAAGCAAGGACAAGAGGTAGAAGGGACGAGGGGCAAAGAGTGAGTGTGAGGGAGAGGACGGCAGAGTAGAGGGAATAGGGGAAGAGATATTGGAAGAGGAAGGATAGCACGGAGGAAAGGGACATAAGGAGATGGGAAGCGAACGATAAATATAGCGAAAGGCAACATATTAGTAAAAAAAAAAAAAATAGGCGGGGCTTTAAGTGTGCCGGGTCTTGCCGGGGCTCAGCACCGGCAGTTCTATAAAGCAGGTGCCGAACTGGGTCTCTATCGGGCCCTCCATTTTTTGCCAATAGGAAGTGCCTCCCTTCATTGTCTGTGAGGCAACTTCAAAGAAACTCGCTATAGTACTTTCACATTCTCATCATTTCAGAACTGAAGCATTTTCAATATTCTACACAATAAAGCCATAGTTGTGGCTGATTTATCTTAGACAAACAACCATTGGCAAACCCAATTGCCTTTGTAGGTGTAATGCCACTTGTTGCATCAATATTATATATCTATGCAATGACAGAAGCAGGAAAATACCAGTTGGGCGGCACACTATGCTAAGCACAGAATTGTAGCTTGCATATATTTAAGCGAATCCCTTAATTACCTCAGCCACTCCCCTTTGAGAGACTGTAGTGATTACTACTCATCCTGTCTTGCTCATCACCTGCTGTCACCATGTGGAATGTTCATATTCATGATGACACATTAGAATGCTGGGTTCCTAGCTCTGGGGAATTCAGTTGGGAGCTTGGGGCTGAGCTGAAAGGAGCCTGCTCCTGGTGGGGTTTTTTCTTATTTATTATCTTTGATTACCACCTATGGACACACCACCTTGTACCATCTACTTAAAATAAATACATACTTGAAACTACTTGAATCCTGATCATCCTTCCCTACAGGGACCCCCTCGTTTTTTTATTCCACTTAAAGCCCTGAAAAAAGGAAATAGGCTGAAAGAACTAGAGTGTGCGGGTGGTAGAAGAAAGGAAAATTATGAAGGCAAGAAAGAGAGAGAGAAGATTAAAGTGACAGCAGAAGCCCAAAGGAAGTGACAACAGGATGGGGAGATACTGCAATAAGATAAAGACTACAAACAAATCATAAGCGCTGCTTAGCTCCAGCTAGTCCAAATCAATGTTTCTTCTAATCACGTAGTCTGCAACGTAATTATTGCCAAGATGTCTCCATTCAAATTATCCAAAATAATGACCATTTCAGACAGCAAGAGAGGGTGAATCAATGAATTGGGGCATCCAAATTCATGGTAAGTAGAGTAGCACGTAAAGGAGGTTTATGACCCATGTGATAATCTGTTTCTCTCAAAAGCAAATATCCAATATATTGAACAGATTTCCAATTAACAAATAATGCTGATGCGTGTGCTACATGTTTCGGGTCATTGAAAGACGCGCATGTCTGGAAGTAGGTGTGGGTTTAAGAGTAGATTTAGCGTGTGAGTGTGTATGATAGATGTAGAAGAGGTGGGAGTGAGGTTAATGGATTTAATGGTGAGCACAGAGAGAGATGACAGAACTGGAGAGATATGTGACTGCACTGGATGGAGAGATGATAATACAGTAAAAGGAGGCGAGAGCACTAGAGAGGGAGATGGCAGCACTGGGGAGGGAGAAGTGAGAACACTGGAGAGGGTGAAAGAGATTATAACACTTGAGAGAGAGATAATAGCACTGAGGTGAGAGAGATGATAGCACTGGACTAAGAAAGATGTTAGCAGAGAGGGAAAGAGATTATAGCACTGGAGACAGATATGATTGCCTAGAGGGAGAGGTGATAATACACTACTGGAGAGAGGGACGACGGCACCAGAGAACTAGATAAAGAGATGGTTGCACCGGAGAGAGACACAATTGATAGCACTGGAGAGGGAGAGAAGCATGATGACACTTGAGAGAGAGTTATAATAGCACAGGAGATATATGGTAGCACTGACGAGAGAGAGAGCACACAGGCGAGGGTGGGGGAGAGAGAGAGTTGATAGCACTGGGGAGAGATGTTAGCAGTGGAGAGAGAGTGATTATATAACTGAACACAGAGATGATATCGCTGTCCAGAGAGATGCCTACACTGGAGTAAGACGGAAGCACTCTAGAGCAGCAGTCCTTAACCTGTGATCCGCGGCCCCTCAGGACTCTGCGACACCTACTTAGGGGGGTCCATGACTCCATTGAAAACTTAATATTACCAGATTAATAAATTATATATAAATAAAGAAGCAAGATGTAAAACTGAACATTTTAAAAGTCTGAAATGTGAAAGATTTTGAAATTGGAGGCTAGAAATTCAGTTGATAACCCATCATTGATTAGTGGAAGCAGCACAAGTGCATCAAACAGAATTTAGTATTGACGATGAATGGCCTCAGTTGAATTTAGAGAAACACCAAGTTTCACACTAAAATAAAAATTGATTGTTTTGTGTGAATTAAGTAAAACATTTCATCATTTGTGTATTTGTTTGACGAATGCTTGTTTCTGAATTTTTCTGTATTATTTTGAGATTCGAAATCACAAAATTGCTGTCCCCAGCTTCCAGTAATACTTCAGTAGGGGTCCTCGAATTCCAATATTGATTCATTGGGGTTCCCAGATTGCAATATTGATTCAGTGGCGGTCCTCGGATTCCAATACTGATTCAGTAAGGGTCTTCGGATTGCAATATTGATTCCTTGGGGGTCCCTGGATCCCAATATTGATTCAGTGAGGGGTCCTTGGATTCCAATATTGATTCAGTGGGAATCCTTGGATTCCAATATTGATTCAGTGGGAGTCCTTGGATTCCAATATTGATTCAGTGGGGGACCTTGGATTCCAATATTGAATCATTGGGGTCCTCGGATTGCAATATTGATTCAGTGGGAGTCCTCGGATTCCAATATTGATTCATTGGGGGTCCTTGGATTGCAATATTGATTCAGTGGGGGTCCTCCCATTCCAATATTAATTCAGTGGGGGTCCTCAGATTCCAATATTGATTCAGTGGGGGTCCCCGGATTCCAATATTGATTCAGTGGGGGTCCTTGGATTCCAAAATTGATTCAGTGGAGGTCCCCGGATTCCAGTATTGATCCAGTGGGGGTCCCCTGATTCCAATATTGATTCAGTGGGGTTCCTCGGATTCCAATATTGATTCAGTGGGCGTCCTCGGGTTCCAATATTGATTCAGTGGGGTTCCTCGGATTCCAATATTGATTCATTGGGGATCCCCAGATTGCAATATTGATTTAGTGGGGGTACTCGTATTCCAATATTGATTCAATGGGGGTCCTCAGATTCCAATATTGATTCAGTGGGGATTCTCGGATTCCAATATTGATTCAGTGGGGGTCCTTGGATTCCAATATTGATTCAGTAGGGGTCCCCAGATTCCAATATTGATTTAGTGGGAGTCCATGGATTGCAATATTGATTCAGTGGGGGTCCTCGGATTCCAATACTGATTCAGTGGAGGTCTTCGGATTGCAATATTGATTCATTGGGGGTCCACGGATCCCAATATTGATTCAGTGACAGTCCTCGGATTCCAATATTGATTCAGTGGGGGACATCGGATTCCAATATTGATTCAGTGGGGGTTCCCGGATTCCAATATTGATTCAGTTGGCATCCTTGGATTCCAATATTGATTTAGTGGGAGTCCATGGATTCCAATATTGATTCAGTTGGCATCCTTGGATTCCAATATTGATTTAGTGGGAGTCCATGGATTGCAATATTGATTCAGTGAGGGTCCTCGGACTCCAATATCGATTCAGTGGGGGTCCTCGGATTCCAATATCGATTCAGTGGTGGTCCTCGGATTCGAAATATCGATTCAGTGGGGGTCCTCGGATTCCAGTATTGATTCAGTAGGGGTCCCAGGATTCCAATATTGATTCAGTGGGGGTTTTCAGATTCCAATATTGATTCAGTGGGGGTCGTCGGATTGCAATATTGATTCAGTGGGGTCCTTGGATTTGAATATTGGTTCAGGTGGGGTCCTCGGATTCCAATATTGATTCATTGGGGGTCCTTTGATTCCAATATTGATTTAGTGGGGGTTCTCAGATTCCAATATTGATTCAGTGGGGGTCCTTGGATTCCAATATTGATTCAGTAGAGGTCCCCGGATACCAATATTGATTCAGTGGGGGTCCTCTGATTCCAATATTAATTCAGTGGGGGCTCACAGAAGTCAAAAGGTTAGAAACCACTGCTCTAAATGAAGTGTAAGGGCGGGAATCCCTTAGCGGAAAAGAGGGTCATTACAACACGGAAGAGAGAGGATAGCACTGAAAGGAAAGAGATGTTATAGCAATGGAGGGCGAGAGATGATTGACCTAGAAAGAGAGGGTGATAGAGCTGAAAGTACGAGTGATGGTGACGGAGTGAGCTACCCAAGAAAGCTTATTTCTCTGAGATTCAAGACCTGGAGAGTCCGAATATAATGCTGGAAAGAGTGAGATGGCAGAGAGAGATCGAGTGATATGATGGAGCTGAAGAGAGTTCCGTGACAGAGCTGATAAAAGTGAAATGACAGAGCTGCAAAAGATTAGAAGATGGAGATACAGAGATCAAAAGAGGATAGAGCTGGAAATGGTGATATATGTGAAAGCTAGAGAAAGTGAGATGGAGAGCTGAAGAAAGTGAGATGAAAGCATTGGAGAGAGTGAGGTGAGAGTGCTGGAGAGAGTGAGATGAGGGAGCTGGAGACAGGGAGATGAGAGTGCTGGAGAGAGTGAGATGAGAGAGTGAGAGATAAGAGAGTGAGATGAGAGAGCTGGAGAGAGTGAGATGACAATGCTGGAGAGAGTGAGATGAGAGAGCTGGAGAGAGTGAGATGAGAGAGCTGGAGAGAGTGAGCTTATCTCACTGGAGAGAGTGCTGGAGAGAGTGAGATGAGAGAGTTGGAGAGAGTGAGATGAGAGAGCTGGAGAGAGTGTGATGAGAGAGCTGGAGAGAGTGAGATGAGAGAGCTGGAGAGAGTGAGATGCAAGAGCTGGAGAGAGTGAGATGAAAGCGCTGGAGAGGGTGAGATGAGAGAGATTGAGAGAGTGATAGATAAGAGTGCTGGAGAGAGTAGTATAGAGGGAGATGAAAGAGCTGGAAAGAATGAGATGAGAGAGTGAGAGATGAGAGAGCTGGAGAGGGTGAGATGAGAGAGATGGAGAGAGTGCAATGAGAGAGAGAGATAAGAGAGCTGAAGAGAGTGAGATGAGAGTGCTGGAGAGAGTGAGATGAGAGTGCTGGAGAGAGTGAGACGAGAGTGCTGTAGAGAGTGAGATGAGAGTGCTGGAGAAAGTGAGATGAGAGTGCTGCAGAGAGTGCGATGATAGTGCTGGAGAGAGATATGAGAGCTTAAGAGAGTGAGATGAGAGTGCTGTGAGAGTGAGATGAGAGAGCTGGAGAGAGTGAGATGAGAAAACTGGAGAGAGTGAGATGGGAGAACTGGAGAGCGTGAGATGAGAGAGTGAGAGATAAGAGAGCTGAAGAGAGTGAGATGAGAGTACTGGAGAGAGTGAGATGAGAGTGCTGGAGAGAGTGTTATGAGAGAGATTGAGAGAGTGAGAGATAAGAGAGCTGAAGCGAGTGAGATAAGAGTGCTGGAGAGAGTGAGATGGGAGTACTGGAGAGAGTGAGATGAGAAAACTGGAGAGAGTGAGATGAGAGAGTGAGAGATAAGAGAGCTGAAGAGAGTGAGATGAGAGTACTGGAGAGAGTGAGATGAGAGTGCTGGAGAGAGTGTTATGAGAGAGATTGAGAGAGTGAGAGATAAGAGAGCTGAAGCGAGTGAGATAAGAGTGCTGGAGAGAGTGAGATGAGAGTGCTGGAGAGAGTGTTATGAGAGAGATTGAGAGAGTGAGAGATAAGAGAGCTGAAGCGAGTGAGATAAGAGTGCTGGAGAGAGTGAGATGGGAGAACTGGAGAGCGTGAGATGAGAGAGTGAGAGATAAGAGAGCTGAAGAGAGTGAGATGAGAGTACTGGAGAGAGTGAGAAGAGAGTGCTGGAGAGAGTGTTATGAGAGAGATTGAGAGAGTGAGAGATAAGAGAGCTGAAGCGAGTGAGATAAGAGTGCTGGAGAGAGTGAGATAAGAGTGCTGGAGAGAGTGAGATGGGAGTACTGGAGAGAGTGAGATGAGAAAACTGGAGAGAGTGAGATGGGAGAACTGGAGAGCGTGAGATGAGAGAGTGAGAGATAAGAGAGCTGAAGAGAGTGAGATGAGAGTACTGGAGAGAGTGAGGTGAGAGTGCTGGAGAGAGTGTTATGAGAGAGATTGAGAGAGTGAGAGATAAGAGAGCTGAAGCGAGTGAGATAAGAGTGCTGGAGAGAGTGAGATGGGAGAACTGGAGAGCGTGAGATGAGAGAGTGAGAGATAAGAGAGCTGAAGAGAGTGAGATGAGAGTACTGGAGAGAGTGAGAAGAGAGTGCTGGAGAGAGTGTTATGAGAGAGATTGAGAGAGTGAGAGATAAGAGAGCTGAAGCGAGTGAGATAAGAGTGCTGGAGAGAGTGAGATGGGAGTACTGGAGAGAGTGAGATGAGAGTGCTGGAGAAAGTGTGATGAGAGTGCTGGAGAGAGATAAGAGAGCTGAAGAGAGTGAGATGGGAGTTCTGGAGATAGTGCGATGAGAGAACTGGAGAGAGTGCGATGAGAGTGCTGGTGAGAGTGCGATGAGAGAGCTGGAGAGAGTGAGATGAGAGTGCTGGAGAGAGTGTGATAAGAGTGCTGGAGAGAGATAAGAGAGCTGAAGAGAGTGAGATGAGAGTGCTGGAGAGTGTGCGATGAGAGTGCTGGTGAGTGCGATGAGAGAGCTGGAGAGAGTGAGATGAGAGTGCTGGAGACAGTGAGATGAGAGTGCTGGATAGAGTAAAATGAGAGTGCTAGAGACAATGCGATGAGAGAGATTGAGAGAGTGAGAGATCAGAGAGCTGAAGATAGTGAGATGAGAGATTTGGAAAGAGTCAGATGAGAGTGCTGGAGAGAGTGAGATGACAGAGCTGGAGAGAGTCAGATGAGAGAATGGGATAAGAGAGCTGAAGAGAGTGAGATGAAAGAGCTGGAGAGGGTGCGATGAGAGAATGAGACGAGAGCAGGAGAGAGAACGATGAGAGAGCTAGAGAAAATGAGATAAGAGAGATGGAAAAAGTCGGATATTGGGGCCAGTGAGATTGTGAATAAGAGCTGGAGGCAATGTATGATGGCTGTGAGAGTTAGATGAGACTGCTGAAGAAAGTGAGGTGATTGAGTTGGAAAGAGTGAAATTGTAAAACCCGTGAGAGTTAGATGACAGAGCTGGTGACAGTGAAGTGATAGAGCTAGTGGCAGTGAGAGGCTAAAGAAAAGATGAACAGAAACTCTCATAGGGTTTTTAGGTTCTCCTCTAATTGGAGTGTTGACCCGTTAAAGAGATTGTGGAGATATATAAAGACAGGGGTTGACCGCTGCCACCCACAGGGCTGGCCTTTTGGGTTATGCTTCCTGTAAACCACTGCAGGTAGAGGAACATCATTTGCTTACCAGCTCCCGCCTCAACCAAGACTCCTCATCGTGAGGTGGGCTTAGAGTATGTGGAGGTCTTGATCCTGGTAAGACACCTATTACTTTGCCTCTCTATATGGTCAAGAGAAGAAACCAGTTTCATCAAATCCATCATCTCCGACTGTTTAGCAATGGATAGCGTCTCGCGTATCCTCTTGTTAGTATACATACATTCCTCTTTTAGCACTTTATTTACACTGTCAGTGTGGACTGACCCCCTCCAAGTGCCACCCCTTACCAAGAAAGGCATTAAAGACTACTGTTTATTACACATAACTGAATGGTGGGAGGGCATTGAGAAGACAAAGCCGACAGTTGCATTTTACTTGTCCCTTGGGTTTGAGGGGGGCTGTCAGAATTTCCCGACTCACGTCACTAATACCTAACATCGTTTTGTTTTGCCCTGGTCCAGGCTTGGAATTGTGCATCACTTGGTGGCCTTCCCTACTATGAGGTTCTGCCCGTACACCTTGACCCTATGTCCATGCAATGGTACAAGCACACAAAGCACGCTGCATGTTATGTTGTTTTGCAAAATGTATTCTCAGTACAGGCGCTATTACCTTCACCCAATGTTTGTTGCACCGAATATTAGACCTCACATACATGCTTTTACATTTCTGCTTGCACCGACTGATCACCGAGTATGTTTTAATGTTGCTCTTTTGATTTTAACTTGCTGAATAAAGATTTTGAACTGAACCAATAGAGCAGGAGAAAGTGACGTGATAGAGCAGGAGAAAGTGTGAAGGCAAATAAGGAGAAAGTGAGATGATAGAGCAGGAGAAAGTAAGAAAGCAGATCAGGAGAAAGTGAGATGATAGAGCAGGAGAAAGTAAGAAGGCAGATCAGGAGAAAGTGAGATGATAGAGCAGGAGAAAGTGTGAAGGCAGATCAGGAGAAAGTGAGATGATAGAGCAGGAGAAAGTGTGAAGGCAGATCAGGAGAAAGTGAGATGATAGAGCAGGAGAAAGTATGAAGGCAGATCAGGAGAAAGTGACGTGATAGAGCAGGAGAAAGTGTGAAAGCAGATCAGGAGAAAGTGAGATGATAGAGCAGGAGAAAGTGTGAAAGCAGATCAGGAGAAAGTGAGATGACAGAGCAGGAGAAAGTGTGAAGGCAGATCAGGAGAAAGTGAGATGATAGAGCAGGAGAAAGTGTGAAGGCAGATCAGGAGAAAGTGAGATGATAGAGCAGGAGAAAGTATGAAGGCAGATCAGGAGAAAGTGACATGATAGAGCAGGAGAAAGTGTGAAAGCAGATCAGGAGAAAGTGAGATGATAGAGCAGGAGAAAGTGTGAAAGCAGATCAGGAGAAAGTGAGATGATAGAGCAGGAGAAAGTGTAAAGGCAGATCAGGAGAAAGTGAGATGATAGAGCAGGAGAAAGTTTGAAGGCAGATCAGGAGAAAGTGACGTGATAGAGCAGGAGAAAGTATGAAGGCAGATCAGGAGAAAGTGAGATGATAGAGCAGGGGAAAGTGTGAAGGCAGATCAGGAGAAAGTGAGATGATAGAGCAGGAGAAAGTGTGAAGGCAGATCAGGAGAAAGTGAGATGATAGAGCAGGAGAAAGTTTGAAGGCAGATCAGGAGAAAGTGAGATGATAGAGCAGGAGAAAGTGTGAAGGCAGATCAGGAGAAAGTGAGATGATAGAGCAGGAGAAAGTGTGAAAGCAGATCAGGAGAAAGTGAGATGATAGAGCAGGAGTAAGTGTGAAGGCAGAGCAGGAGAAAGTGTGAAGGCAGATCAGGAGAAAGTGAGATGATAGAGCAGGAGAAAGTTTGAAGGCAGATCAGGAGAAAGTGAGATGACAGAGCAGGAGAAAGTGTGAAAGCAGATCAGGAGAAAGTGAGATGATAGAGCAAGAGAAAGTGTGAAGGCAGATCAGGAGAAAGTGAGATGATAGAGCAGGAGAAAGTGTGAAGGCAGATCAGGAGAAAGTGAGATGATAGAGCAGGAGAAAGTGTGAAGGCAGATCAGGAGAAAGTGAGATGATAGAGCAGGAGAAAGTTTGATGGCAGATCAGGAGAAAGTGAGATGATAGAGCAGGAGAAAGTGTGAAGGCAGATCAGGAGAAAGTGAGATGATAGAGCAGGAGAAAGTGTGAAGGCAGATCAGGAGAAAGTGACATGATAGAGCAGGAGAAAGTGTGAAAGCAGATCAGGAGAAAGTGAGATGATAGAGCAGGAGAAAGTGTGAAAGCAGATCAGGAGAAAGTGAGATGATAGAGCAGGAGAAAGTGTAAAGGCAGATCAGGAGAAAGTGAGATGATAGAGCAGGAGAAAGTTTGAAGGCAGATCAGGAGAAAGTGACGTGATAGAGCAGGAGAAAGTATGAAGGCAGATCAGGAGAAAGTGAGATGATAGAGCAGGGGAAAGTGTGAAGGCAGATCAGGAGAAAGTGAGATGATAGAGCAGGAGAAAGTGTGAAGGCAGATCAGGAGAAAGTGAGATGATAGAGCAGGAGAAAGTTTGAAGGCAGATCAGGAGAAAGTGAGATGATAGAGCAGGAGAAAGTGTGAAGGCAGATCAGGAGAAAGTGAGATGATAGAGCAGGAGAAAGTGTGAAAGCAGATCAGGAGAAAGTGAGATGATAGAGCAGGAGAAAGTGTGAAGGCAGAGCAGGAGAAAGTGTGAAGGCAGATCAGGAGAAAGTGAGATGATAGAGCAGGAGAAAGTTTGAAGGCAGATCAGGAGAAAGTGAGATGACAGAGCAGGAGAAAGTGTGAAAGCAGATCAGGAGAAAGTGAGATGATAGAGCAAGAGAAAGTGTGAAGGCAGATCAGGAGAAAGTGAGATGATAGAGCAGGAGAAAGTGTGAAGGCAGATCAGGAGAAAGTGAGATGATAGAGCAGGAGAAAGTGTGAAGGCAGATCAGGAGAAAGTGAGATGATAGAGCAGGAGAAAGTTTGATGGCAGATCAGGAGAAAGTGAGATGATAGAGCAGGAGAAAGTGTGAAGGCAGATCAGGAGAAAGTGAGATGATAGAGCAGGAGAAAGTGTGAAGGCAGATCAGGAGAAAGTGAGATGATAGAGCAGGAGAAAGTGTGAAGGCAGATCAGGAGAAAGTGAGATGATAGAGCAGGAGAAAGTTTGAAGGCAGATCAGGAGAAAGTGAGATGATAGAGCTGGAGAAAATGTGAAGGCAGATCAGGAGAAAGTGAGATGATAGAGCAGGAGAAAGTGTGAAAGCAGATCAGGAGAAAGTGAGATGATAGAGCAGGAGAAAGTGTGAAGGCAGATCAGGAGAAAGTGAGATGATAGAGCAGGAGAAAGTGTGAAAGCAGATCAGGAGAAAGTGAGATGATAGAGCAGGAGAAAGTTTGAAGGCAGATCAGGAGAAAGTGACGTGATAGAGCAGGAGAAAGTGTGAAGGCAAATAAGGAGAAAGTGAGATGATAGAGCAGGAGAAAGTAAGAAAGCAGATCAGGAGAAAGTGAGATGATAGAGCAGGAGAAAGTAAGAAGGCAGATCAGGAGAAAGTGAGATGATAGAGCAGGAGAAAGTGTGAAAGCAGATCAGGAGAAAGTGAGATGATAGAGCAGGAGAAAGTGTGAAGGCAGATCAGGAGAAAGTGAGATGATAGAGCAGGAGAAAGTGTGAAGGCAGATCAGGAGAAAGTGAGATGATAGAGTAGGAGAAAGTATGAAGGCAGATCAGGAGAAAGTGACGTGATAGAGCAGGAGAAAGTGTGAAAGCAGATCAGGAGAAAGTGAGATGATAGAGCAGGAGAAAGTGTGAAAGCAGATCAGGAGAAAGTGAGATGATAGAGCAGGAGAAAGTGTGAAGGCAGATCAGGAGAAAGTGAGATGATAGAGCAGGAGAAAGTGTGAAGGCAGATCAGGAGAAAGTGAGATGATAGAGCAGGAGAAAGTATGAAGGCAGATCAGGAGAAAGTGACGTGATAGAGCAGGAGAAAGTGTGAAAGCAGATCAGGAGAAAGTGAGATGATAGAGCAGGAGAAAGTGTGAAAGCAGATCAGGAGAAAGTGAGATGATAGAGCAGGAGAAAGTGTGTAGGCAGATCAGGAGAAAGTGAGATGATAGAGCAGGAGAAAGTTTGAAGGCAGATCAGGAGAAAGCGACGTGATAGAGCAGGAGAAAGTATGAAGGCAGATCAGGAGAAAGTGAGATGATAGAGCAGGGGAAAGTGTGAAGGCAGATCAGGAGAAAGTGAGATGATAGAGCAGGAGAAAGTGTGAAGGCAGATCAGGAGAAAGTGAGAGGATAGAGCAGGAGAAAGTTTGAAGGCAGATCAGGAGAAAGTGAGATGATAGAGCAGGAGAAAGTGTGAAGGCAGATCAGGAGAAAGTGAGATGATAGAGCAGGAGAAAGTGTGAAAGCAGATCAGGAGAAAGTGAGATGATAGAACAGGAGAAAGTGTGAAGGCAGAGCAGGAGAAAGTGTGAAGGCAGATCAGGAGAAAGTGAGATGATAGAGCAGGAGAAAGTTTGAAGGCAGATCAGGAGAAAGTGAGATGACAGAGCAGGAGAAAGTGTGAAAGCAGATCAGGAGAAAGTGAGATGATAGAGCAAGAGAAAGTGTGAAGGCAGATCAGGAGAAAGTGAGATGATAGAGCAGGAGAAAGTGTGAAGGCAGATCAGGAGAAAGTGAGATGATAGAGCAGGAGAAAGTGTGAAGGCAGATCAGGAGAAAGTGAGATGATAGAGCAGGAGAAAGTTTGATGGCAGATCAGGAGAAAGTGAGATGATAGAGCAGGAGAAAGTGTGAAGGCAGATCAGGAGAAAGTGAGATGATAGAGCAGGAGAAAGTGTGAAGGCAGATCAGGAGAAAGTGAGATGATAGAGCAGGAGAAAGTGTGAAGGCAGATCAGGAGAAAGTGAGATGATAGAGCAGGAGAAAGTTTGAAGGCAGATCAGGAGAAAGTGAGATGATAGAGCTGGAGAAAATGTGAAGGCAGATCAGGAGAAAGTGAGATGATAGAGCAGGAGAAAGTGTGAAAGCAGATCAGGAGAAAGTGAGATGATAGAGCAGGAGAAAGTGTGAAGGCAGATCAGGAGAAAGTGAGATGATAGAGCAGGAGAAAGTGTGAAAGCAGATCAGGAGAAAGTGAGATGATAGAGCAGGAGAAAGTTTGAAGGCAGATCAGGAGAAAGTGACGTGATAGAGCAGGAGAAAGTATGAAGGCAGATCAGGAGAAAGTGAGATGATAGAGCAGGGGAAAGTGTGAAAGTAGCTCAGGAGAAAGTGAGATGACAGAGCAGGAGAAAGTATGAAGGCAGATCAGGAGAAAGTGACGTGATAGAGCAGGAGAAAGTGTGAAGGCAGATCAGGAGAAAGTGAGATGATAGAGCAGGAGAAAGTATGAAGGCAGATCAGGAGAAAGTGACGTGATAGAGCAGGAGAAAGTATGAAGGCAGATCAGGAGAAAGTGAGACGATAGAGCAGGAGAAAGTATGAAGGCAGACCAGGAGAAAGTGACGTGATAGAGCAGGAGAAAGTATGAAGGCAGATCAGGAGAAAGTGAGATGATAGAGCAGGGGAAAGTGTGAAAGCAGATCAGGAGAAAGTGACGTGATAGACCAGAAGCGAGTGACATGATAGAGCAGAAGAGAGTGAGATGACAGACCTGGAGTGAGTGTGATGGTTTTTGGAAGAGAGTGGGGAGTGTACTATTGAGAATACAGTTGGATCACTCCTTGGGGAAGCCTGGTGTGCACCATGCCACAGAGACTGATAGATAGACAGGTTCTTAGCTCCCAAGGGTATGCCAGAGTATGCGATCCTGATGGACAGGATCCCTACCCACTCAGCCAAGACCCTGATGGATAGGATCCCTCCCCACTCAGCCGAGACCCTGAAGGATAGGATCCCTCCCCACTCAGCCGAGACCCTGATGGATAGGACCCCTCCTCGCTCAGCCGAGACCCTGATGGATAGGATCCCTCCCCACTCAGCCGATACCCTGATGGATAGGATCCCTTCCCACTCAGCCGGATACCCTGATGGATAGGATCCCTCCCCACTCAGCCAATACCCTGATGGATAGGATCCCTCCCCACTCAGCCGAGACCCTGATGGATAGGATCCCTCCCCACTCAGCCGATACCCTGATGGATAGGATCCCTCCCCACTCAGCCGATACCCTGATGGATAGAATCCCTCGCCGCTCAGCCGAGACCCTGATGGATAGGATCCTTCCCCACTCAGCCGAGACCCTGATGGATAGGATCACTCCCTACTCAGCCGAGACCCTGATGGATTGGATCCCTCCTCATTTAGCCGAGACACTGATGGATTGGATCCCTCCCCATCCAGCCGAGACCCTGATGGATAGGATCTCTCCCTACTCAGCCGAGACCCTGATGAATATGATCCCTCCCCACTCAGCCGAGACCCACCACACTCAGCCGATACCCTAATGGATAGGATCCCTCCCAGTTCAGCCGAGACCCTGATGGATAGGGTCCCTCCCCACTCAGCCTCGAACCTGATGGATAGGATCACTCCCTACTCAGCCGAGACCCTGTTGGTTTGGACCCCTCCCCACTCAGCCGAGACCCTGATGGATTGGATCCCTTCCCTGCTCAGCCGAGACCTTTTATTTCTGCCTCAGATTTGGCACACTTCCCCTTAATACGCTGATTGCAAAATGGAAGGGGACAAAGGTAACTCAGGGGACTCCCTTTTTCCCATCAGTTAGTGAAACAGAGACCCACGTTTTAATATTCTGTCCCAAGTACATTATTCCCCGCAGTGGATTATTCCGATATGACGATTTAAAAAAAAATAATTTATAAGCTTATATCCAAACCCCCCCCCCAAATATATTTAACAAATCTTTAGCAGCAAGAGTACATAAATACAATAATAGTAATACATCCGGCAGTTGGATCATAATATAAATGTATCACAAAGTCAACCCAGAAAAATTAATTACAAACAGCTTGACCAAAAATTACTCTACATGAAATTAGACATTTGAATCATCTAGTAATCCTACCCTGCTTTCTTTCCAGGCGCATTCCCAGTCAAGAAGATCATATCCACTGACAAGTTGATACCCTGGTCGAGAAAGGCCCCCAAATCCTCCTCCCTTATACTTTCGCCTTCTTCCCCTTCCACTCAGAAAGCGCTTTTTCCCAAATTGAAAACATATAAAAAGTGCCCCTTCCATTGCTGAAATGTGGGGATAAGGGACAGACAGACAGAGGCTACACAAAGCCTGAAAACTGTCATCGCAATAAAAATCATCTTGACCCCCCACACTTATATTTAATTCATCAACACCCAGCAACATAAGCTGCAGGACAGGGGTTTGTTCACCTTAAGGAGGTGCCCTACAAAAACTGCAATTTTGGAGCTCAATACTTTCAGGTAGGGGCATAGGCTAAACATATGGACCAGGTCTGCGCTTTGACGATTGGTGATTTTTGTGTGTTATCCACCGCGCGGAGGCGCCAAACGTGCTTAGATCCAGGGCTGGCTTTAGCACCGGTGGCGCACAGTGCGACAATGTTCGTTGGTGCCCCCAATGACCACCTCCACCACGGATTCTCTTTTATAGTGACCAAGTCTCCATAAGCACTCTCTCTCAGATGCATTGAATTTGTTATATAGCGCCACTCATACCAGTAAAGTATGTCAGAGCACTTTAAATCACACACACATTACACAGACAATGAGGTCTCCCGCACATGGCAAGGAAACTTTATGTCCAGTTTAGGTGGGGCTGTTTGCCAGTGCATTCATTTGCAAACAAATGGACCAAAGCCACCCCAATGGGTTGTCCTGTTTGCGAGAGTCAGGAAGAAACCCTTATGCATGTCTTTTTTTTCTGTCCTGGCTACAATGCACCCAGGAGGTCCTGGCTTTTACCACTATGCAGGAACTTGGGGTTCAGAGAGATACGGGTGGCCATTAGAGTTATGCGAACTGCAACCCACCCCCGACTGTTTTCGCTGTGTCCCGCTTTCTAAACTCCATGTGGCTTAGGCGTCGTAAGTTTTGAAGCTCACCATGAATATGTTAAATGTTCAGTCCGTTTTCCACTGCTTTGATTTTTTTAAATAATGAATTCTATGTTTTTAAAACCCTACTATTTTTTTTAAAAAATTATGAATTTCTATAACCTACGGTTAATGGTAACATGTTGTAATGCCAAAAATGTTGTGATATTTGTATTTTATCTCTACTTTTATGGTCTTTTATGATCGAAATAAAGCTTGGAAATGGACAATCAATCCTACTTGTGTAAATCAGTATATAAGAAATGTTACATAAGCGAAAGGACTAAAAGTGTAGGAGTCACATGTCATCGATACTGGTAGGCTGTGTAGATTAGGAGTGCTTGGTGTGGAAAAGCACAAACTCAGAGTTGAAAAAGAAACACCACAGTTGGGAGTTTTCTTTAATAATAAGAATCCATTCCTACCCAAAAGAACACTTTTTGCAACATTAATCAATGTGCTATACTATGCAGAGTGCATGCAGTTCTATGATGAAATGTAATTAATACCTCACTATTCTATATCAGGACTTTAAGTTATAAATTGCAAGTAACAAAAGGATGGATCTTTTAAAAGCAGTAACCTGCTGATCTATTTACATTAAATGCACTCTGTTATCTACTTGGTACATGTTCTTTGCAGTAGGCATATTAACCCTCTGTGCTACCTTCACAGAAGTCAAAAACCTCAACTACACAAAACTCTGATCTCTGTCCAGGAAGAACATTAATCAAGGAGTTATCTAGACATTTGTGTGAGGCCCCGTAATTGCAGGATGAAAGGAACGCGGCAGCAGGTGCTTTAAAAGCACAATAAAGTTGCAAACACGGTGCCCCCAGGAAGCCCGCACCCGGTGCCGTGGCACCGGTCGCACCCGCCCTACAGCCGGTCCTGCTTAGATCGGATACTGATGAGCCAATCGTTTTTGCGCTTTCACGATTTTTAAACCGGGCCTGAGATGTAAAAGTCAGAAGGCTGAAGCAGAGAGTTACATTATGTTTTAAGATGCTACCACTGAGGTCTCAGCCCTGGGTAGGAGTGTCAGGCCGGACACTCGCTGCTTTTATACCGAACTCTTAAGTATGTCAGTCTCTTGGTCGTCTCATCCTGCTGGTTAAAGCACCTGTCACCTCATGCTTCAACGAGTTACGGGTTACCAGTGGGCCGAATTTTTAGAAGCTTTTTATGTCTAAGGAACTCGTTGAGCATCTAGTCCCCCCCCTCCCCCAAGCGCCCCCCCCCGCCACTTGTTCTGGTGCTTGATTTTAAGCGAACGGGACGTTTAGATAAATTGTATCCAGGGATAACCATGAGTCACTTTAATGTGCATTTTAAGTCCCAGCGAATGACGCCTTTACTGCTGCCCAGACAATCGAACAGTGCGCTTTGAATGAGGAAACCTGGTTATGTCGAGCTAACCCGTTATTCATCGCAGCTGGTTGACTAGTCTGCAATCACGAGGGCGCCCTGATCTTATTGTAACTACTGGGACTGTTTCAATTGTGATTTGATATGTGCTTGTGTGGTTATATTTTGTAACTGAAATAAAGTTATTAGGTACAGTTGAGGGTAAAATATAACTTGAGCTAGTCCGGTGTCAATGTCGAAGAGCGGGGACCAGCTTCAGGAAGAGAGGACACGAGGAGGGGGCGGGGCAGAGACGGGTCAGTGGACAGAAGTGAGACGAGTGAGATTCTAGGGCGGGGGAGGAGCGAAGACTTGGAGAGGATCCAACTGAAGCAAGAGGCGACCCAGCGGAGAAAAGTCACACAGAGAAAGAGGGCTTTAAGTGGGCCGGGTCTTACCGGTGCTGAGCACTGGCAGGTTTTTTACAGGGGGGCTCGAAACGGGTCTCTATCGCACAGGCGGTCCGTTTTTTCCCCGGCCTGCGGGCACTTCGATGTGCACAAGCTCACACTGCTCACTTCTCACTAGTGGAGAAGTTACCGCATGGCGTCATGCCAGGTGAGGTTGTAGGGGGAAGTGAAATCCTTTAAAGAGTCATTTTCTCTCTGGATTTCCCTTCTCTTTTTCTCTTTTTAAAACGCAGGAGCAGCAACATTGTCCTGATGTCACTAGGGCTTTAAGTGGAAGCTTTTTCAATATTATATACAACGAGCCACAGCTGCTGCTGCTTATTTATCTTAGGCAACAAACAACCATTGACAAAGCCAATAGTCCTGCCTTGTTGTAGGTATGATGTTACTTGTTGTATCATATGTCTGGATGCAATGACTGT